>NC_133757.1:128203490-128503490 GCF_036562045.2 Rhinolophus sinicus
GAATGTGAGTGTGAGCGAGTGTGAGAATGTGAGTGTGAGAATGGGAGGGTGTGGGCCAGTGTGAGAATGTGTGAGTGAGTGTGAGGGAATGTGAGTGTGGGAATGTGAGTGTGAGTGTGGGAATGTGAGTGTGAGGGAATGTGAGTGAGTGTGTGGGAATGTGAGTGTGAGTGTGAGGGAATGTGAGTGTGAGTGTGAGGGAATGTGAGTGTGAGAATGTGAGTGTTTGGGAATGTGAGTGTGAGTGTGAGGGAATGTGAGTGTGAGGGAATGTGAGTGTGAGAATGTGAGTGTGAGAATGGGAGGGTGTGGGCCAGTGTGAGAATGTGTGAGTGAGTGTGTGGGAATGTGAGTGTGAGAATGTGAGTGTGTGGGAATGTGAGTGTGAGAATGTGAGTGTTTGGGAATGTGAGTGTGAGGGAATGTGAGTGTGAGGGAATGTGAGTGTGCGTGTGTGTGGGCGTTTGTTCACCGGAGGTGCAGTCAGCTTGCACCTGTGGACGACACTCCTGCCTTTCCTGGGGTGGGCGCGGCTCACGTCCGTGGGTTTTAGGTGGGGTGGAAAGTGCGTGGTTGGCCAGCTGTCTTGTTCTTGCTTCCTGTGCCATCTTCTCATCTGTGGCCATTTGCATGTTGTTCCTTCCTTCCTCCTCATAGTCAGAGAATCACCAGTAGGCTCGGTACCTGGAGCATTTCACAAGTTCAAACACCTGAAAAGACAAACATGAGCTGCCGATAGTGACATGAACAAGACGAAGCAGCAGCATCGGGGACTGAAGAAAGGGCTGCAGACGGCCTGTACTGCACTCACGGCAGCGCCTGTGTGTGGCGTCAGAAGTGCTGCACACTCGTCTCTCTGCACTTCAGTGATCGGTTTGGGCTGGCACAGAATGCTGGGTCAATGTTTACGGGATGATGAAATCATGTTTGTAAAAACCAATCATATTTTAAACGTTAAGGGAGATTTTTATAGTTTATCTGTGCAGTAACCAATTATGAGTGTCTGCTACATTAGAGGCACTCTGAGAAGAAGGAGGGTCAAACGGACAATTACACACAATGTCCACCACAGGCTCAAGTCTGCTGAGGGGACGGCCATGAAGAGATGGCACCTGGTAGCAGTCGTGCTGACGTCATGTCCACAGCAGGCTTAGTCCTGCCGGGCAGGCAGGGTTCACAAGATAAGTCTTGTAAATATGGGGTGCGGGGGGAGTTGTGCATAAAAGCCCAGAACAAATTACAGGAGAGAAAGGCGAAGACGAGGCTGGGAGAAGGTCAGATCACACAGAACTCCAGCTCACTGCAGCTTCTGCCTTTCACTGTGACGGTTACAGGATCTGAGTTCCGCCAAGGTCATCGTGGCTTTGGTGTAGGGAGTGGGCTGGAAGCAGGAAGTGTTTCTGCCCACGAGATGGTGACCGTGAGTCCAGACCTGACACGGGCTGAGGGATGGAACAGGACTGTGTGTGGGAAAGGGCGTGTCAGAGACCATTTCCATCGTGACAGCAAGGTGCGTGCGTGGGGGTGGTCAGCTGAGCTGGCGGCCGGCCGGGAGCAGGTTCGGGAGGACACGGGCTTAGGGGACAGACACATTCCTTATTGAGTGAAGAAAGCCCTCAGTGTGCTTAAATACTAGCACTGAAGAACTAGTAGAAAGGAAACACTTTTTTATTAAAAATATATTTAATAACTGCTCTTAAAATAAACAAAAAACTTAAGATTTAGAGGCAGATCTGTATTTTCTTTCTATACTGGGGGTGCCAAATAACGTATACAAGTGGACACTTTGGTCAACGTTGCTCAAGCAGCAGTCCCCCGTAATCAGAAGTGTGTGGACGCTGATGGCAACCACTTTGAGCACCTCTTGTAATTGCAGACGTCAGACGTGACTTGTATTCATCTTTTGTTATTGGTGTATATTGAGTGTTACAATTTTGATAGTTTTTTCCCTCCTTAAAATGAACGGCACCCTCTGTGTTTACATTCCTTCCTTCCATTCTTCTCTTCCTGCAGAGGAGATAAATGAGATGCTGACCTCATAGCATGGTTTATAAGCTTACGACTGTGAGAGCCCAGCACTCACACACATTAGTATATGAGCCTTTACTACAGCTTGTTTCCCAGACGGGAATATGTAGTTCAAGGTGCAGGCTGATGGCGCCGGTCCAGTACCCATTCCTCGGGCACACGCAGCTCAGGGCCAGGCCCCACGGACACACTTTTAGCAGAACTGAATCAATGATGCTGATTTTGAAATATTTTTGTTCCCGTGGTTTGTGATTGCTCTGTAACATTATTCTGTAGAACATAATTAAAAACTTAAAAAAGAATTCTCCCATTTTCCAGGGAGTATAACTGACACAAAATCAGGATGTTTATTCCAGTGTGAATAACATGTGAATAGTTGTAAACAATTATTTATACTTTAAGGAACAAAGAATACATTTGCTCTAGAGAGATCTGGAAGTAGAACCCAAACTAACTTTCAGTTGGAAAATGAAACTCAGATTCTTTTCTGTGCTCTACGTTTTCTCACCCTTTGAAATATATTAGATTTAGCCTATTCCATAATTGTAGTTAATTTCATTCTTGGTTGCTGCACACGCTACCTGCGGTTCGCAGAAAACAAGTGACGCGGGAGGCGAGTGCAGTCAGCTGGCTGGACCCGTCGACACAGGGCCCATCGACGCAGGGCCTAACGTCTGTCAACATCCTCGGAATAAATCAGGCTCACCTGGCAATTTGGTAAATGCTCGTATCTGTTCCAGTTCGAACCAGTAGGAGGTGTGCATTTTGACCTTGACTATGTTCCTCGTTGGTCAGCGCGTGGCTCCAGCCTGACTGTGCATTTCAGTGTCTCCTGCTTTGTTTCAAACGGTGTGAGTGGTGTGTGCGCACACAGTAATTTTATTGGGAAATTATCATTTTAGAATACTTTGAGACCAGTAGATTAAAATATTGAAGTGTGGATGTGATTACATTGAACCGGGCTATTTTACAACTGAAGAAATTCCTTCGATAATGACAGATGTATTAAAACATTTAAACCCTCCCACTGTGTGTCGTAACCCACAGTTTATGAAAATCGGTTCATAACCCAGACAGTTTATGAAAACCTGCTGTTTCTCTAGAGTGTAGGGTGAGTGTACAAGTGTATGTAGTTAAGTCTGTGAGGAAAACGTCATCCAAATACTAAGTGAGGTGAGAATTGACAAGTGTGGGAAGGACAGATGAGTATGTCCTGCATTTGAGCTCAGTGGAGGAGTCGCTTGCTTACCGGTGTTGGACAGGTAAACTGTAGGTTCCCCAGGACAGCACCCGTCTCCTGTGTGAATGCTAAGTGCTGCGTGTCACCGTGTCACCAGGTGGCCTGTATGAGGCTGACACGTGGGTCCTGAGCTGGTGGTTTCCTCCCCGCAGCCCGTGAAGGTGCCTCTGACAGTGTTGCTGCTTTGGGCACCAGCCTTTCCCAGTGTCGGCAGGTGCGCGCCACCCCAGTCATTCATTTCAAAGTCCCCTGAGGCCTTTTCCGGTCAGCCCTGTCGGCTGGCGCCCCATCTACACGTGGAAACTTACAAGGCTGTCGGTAACCTGGAAACGCTGATGTCAGTTTCAGAAAGGAACTGTTACGGCCACACGGACGGAGGGAGCCCTTCTTGCTTCTTGGTTTTCATCGTTCACCTGCTCCACAAACAGAGCTGGTGCGGAGCCTGCATCAGTGCTTCACCATTTCTCAGTGGGTTCTCTTCAGTGGCTGAATGGTCCTGTTCGCATGTGTTTCAGAACCCAGCCCAGCAGGACGGAGTACAGGTGCCCCGGGGCTGGTCCCCGCACATCCCCTTAGTGTCTCAGTGGCCAGGGCTGGTGCCCCTTTGTGCCACTGTGTGCAGGCGCCTGTAGGGAAGTAAGTCCTCAGGGCGTCAGCGCGGTGTCCCAGGGAGTCCTAGCACAGCCGGAGGGTGCGGCTGCAGCAGGCGGGTGGTGGCTTGGCCCTGTTGACTTCACTGATTTGTGCCCAGCAAACGTGGCCACGCGCCCTCCTGCTGACCATGGCCAGAAAAGCGTTGCTGCGTGCTGGTGGGGGCCTGGGGATCTGTAACGTGTACTGGTGTCCTGGCCCAGCAGCCGTGTCACAGGTCCAGCTGCTGAGGTCACCATGTGTTCAGCTTCTAGCCAAAGACAGGAAGGACGCAGAACGCTGCAAACACCGGCATTGCTCTGCCTGCTGTGTCGTGTGCCGTCTCCCTCTCCACAGCTCCGTGCTTCCTGCAGTGAGAGCAGCGTGCCCTTGGCCGCGTGAAGGGCGAGTAGAATTTGGCACCCAATAGTGGTAACAAAATGTTACTTAACTCCAACAAATACATTGGACCAAAACAGTCTTGAATTATGGCTCCCATGGCACAAAGGAGGGAGGTGGAGGAGATAGAGGGAGTTAAGGGGGTTAAGCAGATTTCCAAGTTCAGCCAAGGGAACAGAAACCTTACGTGTTCGGGGTGATCAGGAAGTAAATCTCAGAAACACCATTGCAGTGTCACTGCGTTTCACGCCAGGACCGTGTGCTCTGCACACGACGCTGCAGATTAGGACGCGCTTGCTCTCCTGCTCCTCTGCTCTGTGACACGTGGCCCTGAATTGCCCTGAACTCTGCGACGCTGAGTGGGACTGCTAGTGGGCCGCTTCACAGACTTTTGGCGAAACCGTTCTTTTTCTGTATTTTTTCCCCCCTTTTTTTTTTAAATTTATTTTTTAAATTTATTGGGGTGACAATTGTTAGTAAAATTACATAGATTTCAGGTGAACAATTCTGTAATACATCATCTATAAATCCCATTGTGTGTTCACCACCCAGAGTCAGTTCTCCTTCCATCGCCATATATTTGATCCCCTTTACCCTCATCTACCACCCGCCTCCCCCCTTACCCTCTGGTAACCACTAAACTATTGTCTGTGTCTATGAGTTTTTGTTTCTCATTTGTTTGTCTTGTTCTTTTGTTGTTTTTGGTTTATATACCACATATCAGTGAAATCACATATTTTTAATACGATGGTACCTGCCCTGTGAAAACAAACTCACTGAAGCATTTGGGAGAGAGTAAAACATGTGCTTGCTTATGGGGTCGGTTTGCAAATGTGTCCCATGCAGCCCTGCTAGGATGCTGCTGTCTGACGCCGTCACTTTGGGAGGATGGTGGCTGTAGAGAGCGGTGGTTCCCAGATGTCCCCAGTTTGTCACTGGGGCCATATTCAGCAAGGGTGCAGCGGGCTCCTGCCACCAGCACAGACTTGCCGTATGTTCCAGGGGTCCCTTCATCTCCGTGGTCCCTGGGCATCACTGCCGCATGTGTTGGCTTGCAGAGCAGGAACCGCGATTGGGACACTGGCAGCGCTTCTCCTTGTTCATGCGAAGAAAGTAAACAGATGGCGGCTTCAAGCACCTCCGGTGTCACAGGGCATTCAGCTACTCACAAGTGTCATAGAATCAGCGTGTCCCAGACCGGAAGGAGCTGGCAGCCACCTAGTCTCACCGCCTTGTTTTCACAGGAAACTTAAAGCCAGGTTTGGTAAAGGTCACACAGGCCACTCCGCGGCTGTCAGCCCAGCCCACAGGCCTTGACCCCACGGCAGGGTCCTCAGGTCATAGAACTGGAGGCAGTTTTTTCTTCTTGAAGGTATTCGTTTTCTGCTGGTTCTCTAATTGCTTATTTGAAAGGTGAAATGTAAAACTGTGGGGATGGCTTTCAGATCTACTGTCCTTGGGACTTCAGCACCTACTTTGGCAGGATTTCAGCCAATTCCGGGCTTTTCTTCTCACTCCTGCCTGGCTTTTGGCTTTTGATGGGTTTGAAGTGAGTGATGCAGATGTAGTGACACCAGTAAACGTGCTTGGGGGTTAGGAAGGCACTTTGTAAATCGTGCCCCAAGTTCAAAGATCCTACGCCCGCTGTGTGGCCGAACATGCACATACTTGCTTTCTGAGTCATTTGCCCTAATGACTTTGAAGCATTTCTGAGGCACAGTGGTGACATTGTTCTGCCCTGGCAGATGTCCACACACAGCCCGGCGTCCTTGGGCACGATACTACGGCAGAGACACTGCCCAGTACCTGCTGAGCCTGCCTTCTAGGTGACGGAATGTCACGTCACTCAGCCGTCCGTGACACCTGTGGGGCCCTCTTAGTAACCACCAGGAGACAGAACTAGAAACGTCTGGGCTTCCGCAGGTCCCCCCCCACCTTGTGCTCCAGTTTGCAGAGGCCAGTGGGCTGTGAGGTGTTACTGCAAGTCCTGCCTTCAGGGTAATGACTGAATGTGTGCAGCCAGAAAACAGAACATTCCAGCAATCACAGTCTGGCATGTGCACTGTGTTTTCTTTGCCCATTCTCATGCAGGCGTGGAGCTGTGCCAGTGGGTTTTGGTGCCACCACAGGGCATACATGGGGCCTCCCTAATGACAGGAGCATGACACTGGGGTCAGCAAACAGGAACTTTCTCTGTTAGGGAAAGAGGGAGATGATTGCTGATTCCTGGGTGAAGGGAGGAGAGAGGGGAGGAGAGAGGGGAGGTGAGAGGGGAGGAGAGAGGGGAGGAGAGAGGGGAGGAGAGAGGGGAGGAGAGAGGGGAGGAGAGAGGGGAGGAGAGAGGGGAGGAGAGAGGGGAGGAGAGAGGGGAGGAGAGAGGGGAGGAGAGAGGGGAGGAGAGAGGGGAGGAGAGAAAGGGGAGGAGAGAGGGGAGGAGAGAGAAGCAGTGACTAAGAGCTGCAACTTGTTTCTTGGTTCGTACCCTCATCGACCTTTTTTCAACAAGCGCTGCAAATTCTTTTCTAGGAAAATTCACTCCAAACGTTGTTAATATTTTTCAAAATCTGGAAATAGAATGAGAAGTCTGTCATGCTTAAGAAGGAGCAGCTTAGGTGGGTGCAGCCTGGTTAGCTGTTGCTGTCATGGGCTGTGCTCCCATCTGTGGCTGCGTTTTACTCGTTTCCTCAGTGAACATTTAATAGTGTGGTTTGTGGTTCCATCCAGGACAGTGAGTGAGACAGGCCGTGCTGTGTCAGAAGGGCTCAGCTGACAGTGGCCCCTTATCCAAAAGGGAGCATGGATTCAGGGACCTTCGTGGGAGAGAGTTTCAGGACAGCTTTGAAAGAGACAGTGAGCGTGGACTGAGGCAGGGAGGGGTGCCCACCTCTGTGAGGGGCAGGGTGTCCAGCGCCTGCCGGGTGGGGTTGTGTGCACGGGTGGGAGGTGCCCGGGAGCAGTGCACGTTGCTGGGTGGGCTCGCTCGTGCTCCGAGCTCCTGGGCGTCTTCCTCTCGAGAGCCGACAAATCATCCTTCGCACGTGTCAGCACTGGGTTTGCAGTTTCGGGTCTCAGCTCTAGGTTAAGGGCGGAGCGAGGGGGAGTGTGTAGGGCTGGCTTCCAGTTTATAAGCTGCATGTTTCTACATGAAAGCCTCTTCTGAGTTCTCGTGTTCTAACAATAGCTAGTGACTCTGAAAGCAGGCAAAGTGTACTTTGTTCAACAACTGGCTGAATCTTGGTTTATATTCTGAATAAAATAGTTCCCACATGTTCAAGAGGAAACATTCTTGTGTGACTTGGTACAGCGTCGTCCCACTCTGGGAACCTTGGGGGAGAAGATACAAGCACGTCCTTTTAGAAGAGTTTAAACACATCATTGGACTTCGGAGCTTAACTCCTGCAGTGCGCGTTTCGAGGACATGGAGCCCTTGATGAGAAATCCCCACGTGATGGTCAATTGTTGGTCTGTACGAGGAGGGGTCAGGCGATGACAGGCTGTGCTCGGCTCCCCCGGCCGGCGGTCTAGTCTCCTTCCTGCGGCAGAAGCTCTGTCTTCATCTGTGTCCCCCACAGCTTTGCATTTACACTGTGTAGATTAGGTCCCTCTGAACCCCAATGGAGAAAGTATGCCCCCCCGTAGGTGCGGTTTGAAGGTGCAAGTTTCACTGTGGACGCACGAGTGGCTCGCACAACACGGTGTGTGGGGCTGGGCCGCTGCCGCGAGCTCGTGCTCCAGGTGCGTGAGCTTGGGGGTGAAGAGTGGGAAACGCAGCGTGGGCTCTGTGGACGTCTAGGGTCCCTAATGCCATTTTCTGGTTTGCGTTCCTGGGTCTCTGAGCAGTCACACACGGTGAAAGGTGAGCTCTACCAGAGGTAATGTGGCTAATTTCTAAGCAGCTTCACTTCCTGTTTCCTCCGATTGCTTGCAATTCGGTACATTCTTAAACATTTAATATTTAGCACCGAGCAGGTGGAGAGCAGGCTGGACACTGCCATCAAGTAGCTAACCTGTTTGGAAGAGGAGATTTGCACACAGCAAGCAGGTAGCAAAGGGGGATGGAGTGGCCAGTATTAAAATAACTGTGCACCAAAGTTTCAGAGGAAGCCCTAGTGGGAGAAGAAAGCTTAATCCATCAGAGCCTGTGACCCCCTCCTTCTGTCCCGGTGTCTTCACAAAGCTCTGCGTTTGCTGTGCTATCTCAGTGGGAAACAACGTCCTTTGGAAATCTGTAACATGCTTTCAAAGGTAGTAGGTATAGTGTGGAAAACCATTCTTGATTGTTTTTGATAAAGCTGGGGAAACATTTTCAAAATAGTAAAACTTAAAAAGAATTAGATATGAATCAACATGTTTGCTCTTGTGTGGCACAATCATGGATGATGGAAAACTGGATCATTTGTAAAATTCAAACCATGCGTATTAGTGTAAAATGAGCCATTTTGATTGATGTGTTTCCAGTGAATCCTGAATGCTAAAAGGATGGCTGTGTTCTGTAAATGATCATGAGAAAGTCGTGGACGCGAGCCCAGTGGATGCCTCGTGGGTTAAGCAATTGCAAAAATGAGTTTCCCTGCTCTGCTGGTCAGGCGCGGGCGTGAGCAGGAAGAGGCCAAGAGCCAGGCCCGTCACCGCCGTGCGGGACTCTCCGTGTGGGGACACCGCCCGGCAGGACCGAGGCCCATGTGGACAGCAGGCTGCTCACATGGTGACAAACAAAACAAGGCCACCCCCGCCCGGCCCAGACATGCATAGCTGGGCTGGTAGGTGTAAAAATAGCCGCGCAGCCTGGACTGGCCGCTCCGGGCAGCCAGCAGTTGGTGGGGCTCAGTTGCCCCTGACACCGGCCAGCAGATGGGGAGAACGGCCGAGGGGCGTGGAAGGCCCTGGAGCAGAGGAGACCAGGGGCGTCTGCGTGGGCTGTCCCCATTCCAGAAACCCCGGGAGCCCCGGCTAGAGCTCGGAGGGCTGGGCCTGTAGAGCGAAATGGGCAATGCCGCTCTCTGCCCATCCTGCCATGCGGAGAAGAGCGCCAGAACCCGGGGACACGTGCAGGCGGTGGACAGGGCCCTGGACCCCTGTGTTTGCGACAGCGAGGCCAGTGAGGACCCGGGGATGCAGGTAGGTGTGAGCTGCAGTGGGAGGCCGGCCAGTGTGCGTCCTGGGCCTGAGCCTGCTGGGAGGGGGGCAGCAGTGACACCGGGGCCGCCGCCCACTGCTGCCTACGCCTTGGGCCTGCTGCCCCCTCGCCTGCCCCTTCTGCTGGGCTGCGGCTGTGGACTGACCCTTGGGAACAGCCGTGGCGCTGTCTCTTTAATTTGAAGTTTTCTCCGCAGCAAGCATTTTATTAGCGGGTGACGTGTGTCGCAGACTCACTTACATCCACTGTCCTGGCCTCTCTGTCATTTTATGTTCACGTGCAGTTCACTTTTCAGTGTCAGGCATGTGCGAAGGGGAGCCCATGGCAGCTCCCAGAGGCGCGTTGCCCCTGGTGCAGGACCACGTTCTGGGCAAAGGCCTGGAGACGCCGTTCTGCTCGGGACAGCGTTTTGGGCAGAGGCTTAGAACTGGAGCAATCCAATGTCTGACTTACGGATTTTAATAATTCAGAGCTGTGGTACGTTCCTCAAAATGGTACAGGGGCTTATTGTGATTTTCTGCAGGAGGGCCAAAACCTTTATGAAACATTTTGATTTTCAGTTCTGCTGGAGAATAAAGATGATCTTTGGTCTGTCGGTCCAGGGTTTTGGTCTTATTGCAAGTTATTTATTTCAGAGTGAAAGGGTGACACTGCCACATGTGGGACTTGTGAGTGAGAGGACGGAGCGTTGTTCTCACAGGCTTGTACCTGATAGCCCGGGAGGGGACAGTGGGGTGTGAGGCGTCCGTGTGGTGCCCTCGCGTGGCTCTCACTCTGTCCTGGGGGAACTGCACCCTTTCGGAGGGACTCAGTCAGACCACAGTGGGACTGAAACAGAAACCAGGACGTGACCAGTGGAAACACCCTCGGAACTGGTGTTTGCAGAGGAGCAGAGCAGGTCTGTCTGCATGGTGGGGTACAGGGGACAGTGCTGTGGGGGTGACACTGAAGGGACTGTGGGCAAAGAACGCACAGGTGGGGAGGGCTCCGCCCTGCATGGTCACGCCAGCAGTGCCGGGGCTTCTGGGTTGTGGCTTAAATTACCCCCTCCTCCAGAAGGGTCACCTGGATGCTGGGCGCCACTTCTGGTGCAATTTCTGAACCAAAGGGGGCAAAAAAGGTGAACTTTGGGGTAACTTTTAGTAACTCCACTTGTTTGCTTAGTTGCAATATATAAATACATTCCCTAAGACATAACTACCTTTCTTCAAAGGTAGTTTCTATGAATGTTTTTATTAGTTTAGAATTCAGATCACTCTTTAAACTGTTTATAATTATACAAGTGATTTCTGTTTTTCACCTTTTAGAAGTCATTAAGAAAAATGTAATGCATGAAAATAAATTAGAGGCGCTTTAAAAATGAAACATAAAGCAAAGTTTTTAAAATGTAGAGAACAGAAGTGGTGATAGCTTCATGTGTTGATAGGTTCTTTCAGGTAAATAAAAGCACGATTTTATATATAAACGTGATTTTGAGGTCCAGGGGGTGGAATAAGAAACTCATTCCAAGTTTCAGAGGTCAGAACGTGATGTAAAACTTTTTAAGAGAAGTAACCAATAGCAATATCACCCCCTGTTAAAATTTTTCTGTCCCTGTCAGCATAGCTATTGGCCCTGAAAAAGAAAAAGCAAGTTGATTTTAACAAAATGACAACGTGATTTCTCTGAATTGAGTAACATACGTACAGCCTGATCATTGAGTAAACTTTTCTGCCAAAGACTTCCCAGGCGGAGCAAATAGTGATCATGTGACCTGGAACCGTGCCCGCTGCCTACTCAGAATTCTACTCAGAATTTCTCCACTTTGGGGCAAAAAAAAATTAATTCTTAATACCAAGGTTATAGCAAGGATTTAAGCAAAATACCGTTTCCCCAAAAATAAGACCTACCTGGGCAATCAGCTCTAAAGCATCTTTTGGAGCAAAAATTAATATAAGACCCGGTCTTATTTTACTATAAGACCTGGTATAGTATAATATAATATAATATAATATAATATAATATAATATAATATAATATAATATAATATAATATAATATAATATAATATAAATACCAGGTTGTGGAGACAGAGCCAGGAGTGCAGTTTCTAGGCTCTCGCCCTCATGTGGAAAGGTGCTGGCTCAGGTAGTAAATGGCCATCAACTGTGATTGGATGGCCATCAGCTGTGGCTAGTTGGCTGTCAGCTGTAACCAGTGAGCCATTGGCCACTAATATAACTGCTGTGGCTACGCTAGCAGATAATGGGGGCTAGCAAGAAGATGGTGGCTGAGCTAGCAAGCGGCAGTGTGTGGATTGTGGATTGCAGAGAAGCGGATGGCAGGTTGCGGATCGTGTGGCTCCTGCTTCCTGTGTCTCCAACCCAGCCGCCAGCGAGACTATAGTGGTATGACTCCCCTACCTGTGGCTCCGTGGGTGTTCCTTTTTGGCCTCACCATGTCCTGTGTTCTTATGTGGGGAGTGGGACCAGAGACCCCGCAGGCCACCCGGTAGGCCACCCCGTAGGCCACCCTGCATGACATGGGTCTTATATTAATGACATCAGGGTTGTGTAATAAATACATAGAATGAAAGGCCTCGTTGGTCCCCATGTCAGCACCTCTCGAAGTGAACCACCCACATCAGAAGAATCACCTGGGGTGGATTGCTGAGCCCCACTTCAGACTTCCAGAATTAGAATGCCGGAGGTGGGAACCAAGAACATTTATTTAGCAAGCTACGGTGATCTCTAAGTAACCCGCCGTGCACTGACGTGTGATAACCAGTGCTTTATGTTCTAAGCGGCTACTTAACTGAGGAGACACTCTGAACGTGTAACGTCGGCACGTAAGGGCTAAGAGAATAAAAACCCTTCATATTGCAGCCAGCTGCTTTTAATCCAGGCTACTTCAGCTGATTGCCAGAGTTCTATCTGGTGGCAGTTAAAGAAAGCAAGAGCATGCAGGGCGCGGGGGCTGCCGCCCGTGCCAGCCTCCTGCAGCTCTCACACACTGTCTTCAAGCTGGAAGCTGTCTGCTTGTGTTGCCGGGACGTTTGAAAGCACAGCATCAGAGTAAACTGAAGCCCCACTCCCACAGCTGACAGCTTCTGTGCCACCTAATTTATGTCATGTGCTCCTACACATTTTATAGACAAACTGAAGCTTATCTGAGTTCAGTAATTTGCTCAAGGTAAGTGGTAGAGCAGGATTGAAAGGGTCATTCCCAGCTCATTGGGTTATGTTGGCTTTTTAAGTAAAGAAAAACGTAAAAAAGGAGATATTAGAAAAAGTTAAAAGTGCGTTGGAAGATTTTCAACAATTGAAAAAAATTGCCCACTTGGAAAATTTCAAGTAAGATTGTCACTTATGCCCCATACCAAAATAAATTTCAGGGAATTAAAAGTTAAATGGAAAAAAAGGTAATTTTTTGAAAAGAGAAGAAAATGAAGAGAAATATTTCATTGATTTGGGGGTTCGAAAGCCTAAAAGCAATGGAATAAAAATCTGAAAGTAGAAGTTTATACTTTTAATGTATAAAATTTAAGACTTCTAAAAGTCAAAAGATATAGTAAACAGAAAACAAACTTAGAAAAATTTCCAACAAATATAACAAAATATTACTTGTCTATATGAAGTTTTTAAAAATAAAAAAGACATTTGAAACTCTAAAGGGATAAAAAATGTGGACAAGTCCAAGAAGACAGGAAATGTCATGGACAGCCTGCACCGTTCCACACGTTCTTCCACCGTCAGCAGCTTCAACAATGCACAGGATCAGGACAGGGAGAAAGGCGTAGGTCCGCGACTCTTCAGTACAGTACTCGCCAATAATGGACAGCGAAAGCACTATCTGTAGCGTGATTAGGGAAGATAACAGCTGTGACCTCTCTGTAAAGTGTTACATGGATTTAGAGCATCTTTCAAAGCTTTGAATGGTGGAGGCCAGGATTGGTAATGCTGTTTAGAAGTAGAAGACAGAGTATTGTTATTCCACCTTCGTAAAAACATTATTTATACATACGAATATAGCGTATATGTGGAAAAATTTTAGAAGAAAATACAGCAAAACATGCAGTTAAGTTTGAGTAACAGGATTATGGCTGCTGGCTGATTTTATTTTCTTTTTATTTATTTTTAAGTGTTCTACTATGAGAATACATATGCTTTTATTATGATCTCCCTACCTTTCTAAAGAGAAGACAGATTGTAAGGACAAAAATGGAGTAAATATAGAAAGGCATATAGTTTTAGACAAATACTCTTATGGTGTGTATATTTGTCTTTCGATTTCGTAATAAATTATTCTCTTAATATTCTGCACTTATCTAGGTTTATAGTTAATTTGCATGAGAGGACGATTCACGGGAACACACTACATTTTTAGTGAAAGTATAGGAGTTAGTGCTGTCATTTCTTGTGGGCGGAGTCAGTATTTATGTGTAAGTGGCAGATGTGGTGACCAATAAGAACAGCCGCGAGAGGCCTCACCTGTCCTGGCAGGGGGCCACGTGAACTCCGCTGGGAAATGTGTCGCTGTGAGTGCTGAGGTCCACATGTAGGTTCCAGAGCCGGGAGCAAGGTCTTTGCAGCTTTCCATGCTGTGCAGCTTGAAAAGTGTTTTCTGCGCCTGATTGTAGTGACAGTTGTGACAGACATCGTTCTAGATTCAGTCATCGAGTATAACACGCGATACTATTGTTTAGTAATATAACTGTGTCCTAAGAAGTCACAGCTCTTGGGCCAGTGACGTTAAAGAATACAAATGTTGGCATTCCAGGGTGGCCATGGCATACGAGCCAAACGTGGGGCCCTGCCTTTGGCTCGGGACACCCAGAAAGGGAACTGGGTGTCACGGAGATCAGGACGTGACCACTGGGCCAGGCGTGTGGCCACGTAGGTTTTCCCCAGAACAGGAAGCTGCAGACGCTTCTGTAAGTCAGTCACCAGTGAGAAGGTGCTGGCACTTTGGGGGAACTGGCCTGGTGGTGATGGTGGTGCTGCTGGTAGCGAGCGGTCTCAGCTCTGGCATCAGTACCCACAGTCCAGGGACAGCAGGCTTCGTCTCGCCAAGCCTCAGTTTCCTCCTTTGGGTGGTTTGTATGTAAGTGTTTGGCACCAGCAGTATTAGCCATCGACATTCTAGGAGGAAATGTGGGAAAGAAATAGGAAAAGAACAAATCACGATTCATGCCTCGAGGGGCTGATGGTCTCGTCGAGGGCCCGGGCTGCTGCACAGAAAGCGACGTGTGCAGACGGCGACTTGACAGGTGGCACGTAGAAGCCTGATGCGGAGGGCGCTAGTCCATATTCTGCAGAGAAACATTTAAAGGCTTTGATAAGTAGTTGCTGAAACTCCACGAATGTACATGAACCATGCAAAAGCAATGAAGGACTGATATGCTCGCTTAGTGTGACTTTTGACAAATTGTTTATCTGAAAATAGTGAAAAGAAGTGTAGTCAACCCAATCAAAACACAAGTGATTAGTTCTCTTACTCAGAATCATGGCCAGAGAGAGAGGCTTTATTTGGGTCAGGCTCAATATCTATAATGATTCCATGATTGGTGCTAAATTAACAGTGACCTCTAGGAAGGACGTTAGTGGCAGAGGAAACTCAGTCACTCACATGCCCCGCACTTCTCACATGTAGAGCTGGCGCCTGTCCAGCTGTGCAGACCCGCATGGCCCCACTGTGCACCCGTGTCCTCGTCACTCCACGATCTGTGCTGCATCCCCTTTCCAACACCACCACCAGCTAGAAACGCCTTTCTCTGCAGACCCTTCAGATGAAATTCTCAGCATCTCCTCCTCCCCCAAGGTTTGCCTTCAGTGACTGAGACAGAGAAGCCTGCCTCCCAGCCCTTCGTCAGCAACCAGTTACAAGGTACCTGTAGTGTTAGTATTTAAGGAAAAGGTGGACATTTCAACTAAGTGAACTTGGGTGGACGGACAAGGTCTTTTGGGCTACAGTTAACTACTGCCCTGCAAAAAATGTTCTAATGCTATCTTCTTCTATGACCTAAAAGAAATCTAACTCTTGTTTAGCAATTTTCTAAGTTTAATGTTTGAGCAGTTAAAGCTAGAATAACTTGTATTTATACCACCTGTTGTCAGCTTTGCATAAAACTAAGATATAGAGGGTGCCAAAAAAATGTATACACATTTTAAGAAAGGAAAACACTATATTAAAATTGTAATACTCAATATATACCGATAACAAAAGATGAACACAAGTCATGTGTGTACATTTTTGGCACCCCCAGTAGATGATAACTGTTCTTCCCAAGGGTTTATCATCGTAATCAGCTTTACTGGCTTGTATGTTTCGGGCACTGACCGCGGATTTGGAAAGTCTGACACTTATAAGACATGGTTCCTGCCTTCGAGTGAAGTTCTAATTTTGTTCTCTCTCTGTACACACACACACACACACACACACACACACACACACACACACACATACCACGCATATGACAGCTTAATTTCATGTCATATTACAGATAGATGTTTATGTAAGAGTGTAGAGGTGGAATTAAATAGATAGGTTCCCTAGCAGAAGCGAGGTATACTTTATAGGCACAATAATTCTAACACATCACAGCCTCTCTCCTCTGAATCTTGGTCAGAATAATCTAAACATACCAGTGGTCTCTCTTGTTCAGAAAGTTCATTAGTCTTACTGTAACTACTGGAGATACTGAAATACATTGCTGTATGTTACGCGCCCAGAAACATTGAGTAGTCAGTACTTCCTTTCTTCTTCGGATAATTTATGCAACAATAAAAGCTTGTGCTTTGCTTTATATAAAGACTTTTTCTTTCTCCCCAGAGAAGAGCAAAATTATCGTTTCTTACTTTGAAGAAAGAGGATAGTAATGGTTCTACATATTTACTGTCAGTAAGATACCGGTTCTTTCTATATTGAATTTCTTTGCTGATGTCATGGTGGCCAGTTATCTGTCAGCCTCCAGTTAAAGGCAGACACTGCTGAGCGCCTGGCCTGTCTAATCACCCCATTCCTACGGCGGCGTCTGTCATGGCTCACGTGTGAGATGACAGGGACACAGGAGGCCGCCCTCGCCCATTTCTCCTCATTCATTTATGCTTAGGAAGAGTTTGGCGTTATTTGGTTTTGTTGTGGATGGCAGATCCAGTTATAAAAGAGACTGAAAACTATTTTACTTTTAGCTAATGAGTTTCAGGTGGATTAATATAACAAGTATAAATTCGGCTAATCAAGATCTGACACCAAAATTTAAAATTCAGTGAGTCTGACCATTTACTGGATCTACCAAACTCTTCACTGGCTCATAGTGGCCGGTCTGCTTCATGGCCCCATTTCGCCAGCTTCCCTTTACTGACCTTCCTTTATTTTGTTTCATTTCCACCAATATTTCTCGACCTCCCCCTGGGCTGGGCTCTGGAGGGGCAGTGAGTGAGGCTTTAGAGCTGGGCTGGGAGGGATTCCACAGAAGATGTCTGGGAAACGGACCCACTTCATACAATTTCCTGTGGGAGGCAGACGATAAAACAGCTGGGGGAGAATGTCCGTTTGTCATGAAACCTGGCTGAAGCCTGAGTTTTCTTCTACAAGGGAACCAATGCTTCCGTGAGACGAGTTAGCCTGCTTTTGTTCCTACGTGGTCATGTTTAAACTGAGGGTTTGCTTACTTTTCCACATTCTCTTCAGAGCTGACCCATGCTTTACCCACCATGTCAGTCATCTGTTTGAAAGCTCCTCAGAGGAAGTTTCGGTCTTGGAAAGGCAGGAACTGGAG
Source organism: Rhinolophus sinicus (assembly GCF_036562045.2). Taxonomy (NCBI): domain Eukaryota; kingdom Metazoa; phylum Chordata; class Mammalia; order Chiroptera; family Rhinolophidae; genus Rhinolophus; species Rhinolophus sinicus. The sequence continues at coordinate 128,220,683 of NC_133757.1, forward strand.
GGGTCGTGGAGAGGTGTCACTGGCTGATTGGCAACGGAGTGTGCTGTGCTGGAAGCTTACCGAGTGTTTGGTGGTGCAAGCGACAGATGCGGATTGGGAGGGTTTTCCCACCACCATGCGTTAGGTGCGGCGCTTGATCAAACACTTTGCTTTTCAAGCCAGTTTCCCATCCCATCTTCCACGTTTCGGTGTAAAATTACATAAGCTCTGTACCTTGCAGAGGATCAGGCCTGAACAGCTTAGCCTCTTGACAACTGCAGTTCACAGCACATGGGTAAATTTAGAAAGTTGCAGCAGTCACGGTCACGTCCACCCATGAGAAAGGGGTCACTCAGCTGTGCCCTGGTCCAAGGGGCCCCATCAGCTGCCTGGAGGCAGGATATCAGTATTCTGAGCTCAGGAGAAACTTCCTGTCCAGAATTCTGTTGTAGTCTCACTGACGTGTGCACATAGACATGCACACACATGCTCACAGTGCACACACAGGCATGCACGCACATGCACACACACACAAAGTACACACACAGGCACGCACACACATGCACATACACACACTCAAAGTGCACACACAAGCATGCACACACATGCACACACATGCTCACAGTGCACACACAGGCACACATGCTCACAGTGCACACACAGGCACACATGCTCACAGTGCACACACATGCACACACATGCTCACAGTGCACACACATGCACACACATGCTCACAGTGCACACACAGGCACACACATGCACACACAGTGCACACACATGTACACACATGTACACACATGCTCTCAGTGCACACACATGCTCACAGTGCACACACATGCACACACGTGCTCATAGTGCACACACACATGCACACACATGCACACACATGCAACTTGTGGGTTCTTTCTAAAACATTCCAGTACGTCTAGTATGCCGTCCTCGATTGCCCCCAAAGTTCACTTTATGACAAGATGGGGATTCAAACCTGAGCTGCTAAGAGAGTATTTTCAGATATGTGCTAGGTGACCATTGTGGTCTTCTGGGAGAGCCTTCACGGTTAAGGAACAGCGAGTGTGTGTGCATCTGTGCTTTGCTTTGCCGCTGTTGGGCATTTATCATTTACAAGAAAAACTGCAAGTGCACAATAAGCTCAGTGAGTGTCCTCTGCCTGTCGCGGGGCTTAGCGCTTCTAGTCCTGCCCTGTGACTCCTCCCCCAACTCTGTAAAGTACACAGGTTCTGATGAGGAGATTGCAACAGACTCAAGACGATCTGCAGCCTGTGGTTGGCTGAATGTGCACTTAACTTACCCACAGTCCTGGGACAAACCCATGGAATTTTAGAAATGTCCCTTTCATGACACTCACATCAAGGTCTTCCCCTTGGGCTATTTTCACACATTTTCTTTATTTTGTATATCTGTGAACATGGATGTCAGGGTAGTCCGGCAACCACTGTGTTTTTACAAAGGGGTCACTGCATCCAAAGAAAGTGTGAATTCCTTCAATTGCACAAAGAACGTGTGCTTTCCTTGGAGGGGTCAGTCAGGCCTGTGTGGGGTCCACCATGCCCCCGGCTGACGGAGCCACTCACTGGACACTGCCGGCCAGTCCACACTGCCAGCTGCTTCCCAAACCCCAGCGCACAAGCCCAGTGTTGTTATTTTTATTACAGTTAAGCCTTTGTTTCCTGTTTCAGAATAATGGAACTCAAAGCTATGAGAGAAATGTGCTAAGTCGCGTGCCAGGTGACCATTGTTTAAAGCTCCTTATTTACTTGGAAATGAAGTCAGAGGTCGACATGTGCCCCTAACCCAACCAGAGAGAAAACTGGGACCTGAAGACCGAGCCTGTTCTGTCACGCTCCCTGCGGACGATGGCAGTGAGCCGGTCCTGGTTGCCTGCCAACTGCCGTGCTGGGGTCTTCCAGCTCAGCACATCTGCCCCATCCTGCCAGCATGAGGACCAGATTTCTGAGCACCCTCTGTACCCAAGCCAAACTGTCTGTGCCTACGTCACCTGTATGTCACTTGTCCATCACCTGCAGAGTTACAAACACACAGGACGTGGTTGCACTCATTTAATGGGTAGACAGCAGGTGACCTGCTATAAGCTTCCATTTTCCTCGCTAGGTTATTGTTGAAACGTAAGCACAGAATTTTACAAATCTGTAGCCAGGGTTTGGGGGAAGCCTTCCCTCAGGAGATAAGGGGTCTCTCTGAATGCACGTTCCCCACATTCCACACACATCTGGCTGGGAAAGCACTAACCTTTGTCTAACCTTCAGGTACAAAAAATGTACAGAACTGTGTTGAGAAATTAAGGGAGGTTTTTCTCTCTTGGCTTGAGATGCCCCCTGGGGTGGTGAAGGGGACGCGTTAAATGACATCTTCTGCTGCAGGTCACACTCAGTGGGGCTCAGTGACTGAGTCCCTGAAAGAGCCAGACCTGATGGGCGTGAGTGTGATGCTATTAGGACTCGCGAGTCCGAGGGAAGCAGTGGTGAAGCACTCAGAGGGGGGCTGCTCTTGGGTTTGTCTGAGATGTTCCCAGGGCATTGCTGTTGCCTCATTTTCTCCTGGTTGAACCAGGAGACAAGTCTGCTTTGAAAGCCCACTCCCCGTACTTAACACGGAACTGTGTTACTCTGAGCGGGAAGCAGCCTGGTAAAAACTGCTGTGTGTGTCAACATAAGCCCCCGAGTCCTCTCGCGTCTGTGTGATGGAGGTGACGAGCCTGACGGCTGCTTATCCTAAGCTCTCGTGTGCAGAGCTGTGATCCCAGATTGACCTGGTTGTAGAGCAGCTAGTGCGTGTGTGGAAATACGTGGGGGAAATACTAGTTTCACGCAGTCCTGTACTTTGACTGTCAATACTGTCAGTATCTACACATAAACTTCTAAGTCTCATTTTAATTTTGTTTTGGGACAACTTTATAATAATACTTTCACTTGTTTGCATTTGCAAAATGCATTTATGATTCATTTTCTCACTTGGGGAAAACTGAGTCTCTTAATGAGGTTCTAGAAGAACCCACCGTCCAGGGAAGCCTGCTGTCACTCAATGACGATGAGGTCCCTGGCAGGGCCGCTTACCTGGTGCTCTCCCCTGCATCTGGCCCAGCCTGAACACTGAGGGGACACCCTGCTAAAACTCTCTGGATTGGCTGTAAGCCTTCACTTGCTTCTACTTTGTAGAAATTTGATTCAGAACAGAGAAAAGCAGTTATGAAAACTTGTGGTTATGTAACAGCAGAAGTGCCCTGGATGTCTCGCCCAGCCCCTGAGACGGTGCCGAGAGCGTGTGCGGGGTACCCCTCAGGGAGGCCTGTAGCCCCTCCAGCTTCCGCATGGGGTCTCACGGCGTCCCCCTCCCTCCCGCCCTGCCTGCTCATGGCACTCCTTCTGCACAGGAGCCATGGAGCGAGTTTGATGTGATTAAACAAGCGGACAGTTACCTGGCCTGTTGACACCGTGTGTGCCACCTCTTTCCTCATCCCAGGTGCATATGTTTCTAAGTCGTCTCCAGCCACCTCCTGCTTTTCCTGGGTAGTAGACGGCTGATGACAACAGGGACGTCAGCCAGGAACTGTGTCCGACCGAGGCGCTGTGCTGAGCACGTGCTGTGATGTAGACAGACCCGCGGATGAGGGCATGTGGTGGTTCCACACACGGAACAAAGCTGCGGCTCAGGTGTTGCAGCTCAGGTGCACGCAGCCACACCCGCTGCGAAGCGGTGCAGGGAGAGGAGGGTCGCAGAGGGGACAAGCTCGGAGGCTGGCAAACACGAGTCAGACCAGGGATCTCACTGAGCCCCGGTGTGACCTGGGAGACCCAACCCCTTTCCTCTCCTATTAAATGGGCATAAGAATTGTTCCTTCATCATGGTGTCACATGAGTGCTGAGGTGCCTGGGACACCCCCGTGGCTCTGCGCCCACCTTGAACACTCAGCACACGTCCCCTCCTGGAATTCTGAAGCCTCATGCACGAGATGGAAGCGCTTTCTGGGCACAACCTTTTAAACAGTCTCTAAATTTATTTTTAAAATACAGTCGACATACAATATTATATTAGTGTCAGTGATTAGACAGTTCTACACAGTACATATATTTATTTTCAAAACTACATGGGAAATGATATTGTCATACTTTCTATCATGACCGCCTATTATTTAATTTTTGTTCTTTTAAATCATGTTTCCTGTGAGATGCTGACACCGCATAGCCCTAGGATTACAGCTCACTTCTCAGTGCTGTGGCCAGAAGCCTGGAGGCAGGAAATCTCCCCCGGGCTTCAGAAGTGGCGGCACCCGGCACAGTGGTTTCCCAGACCAGGCACTGGAGGACGTGTCACAGGTCGTCACCGCAGCCTGGCGGGGACGGTGGCCCCGGGGTGGACTCTTGTCCTGTGACCAGGCCGTGGTCGGCTCGGGAGGGCCGGCCTGTGATCGGGCGCAGCGACGGCCGTCACCACTCCCGACCCTTTCTGGGTCCCCTCTGACTGGTATTTGAGTAAATGTGAGGTGCCCCCCGTGTGCACTGAGCCCGGACGTGAGGCCCCAGAGGAGTCCCTTGCAGTTCTCTCACGTCACCCCGAGGTGCCCGGGGCCCCGCCGTGGGTGTCTTGTAGCTGCTGGGAGGACGCTGGGCGGGTGGCCGCAGCCCACGCACGTGCCGGGAGGTGCGCGACGTCCCCTTCGATTCCCGGCTCCGCTTTAGTCAGGCAGTGGCTGCAGGACAGTGACAGCTTTGTGCGTGTCCGTGGGTGTGGCATCTGAGAGCAAGCGGGGGGCGGGGGAACTGGGGGCGGGGTGCAGCCCCCATAGGGCGTTTTGTGCGGAAAATGCAGGCTTTCCCCAGGACCGGGTTTGGAGCGCGGTGGGGGCGCTGAGGACCTCCCGCGCCGTCCCCACCGAGAGCTGTCATCGATACCAAGCGACTTAGCCGGCATTGTGTCAGCCGGTTTCAATTCATTTGGTTTTGTTTTTCCAAAATCACCGGGCTCACAGCATTTGCGTGGGCCCAGGCGGGGCTGCCGAGCGGTTCTCCTTGGGGCGCTGCTTGCCTGATAAGGCGGACAGGTGACTGCAGTGACCCTTCTCAGCGTCGTCCCCCAGACTCACCCGAAAACCAGACAGAAGAAACCCAGTCCCTCTGTTGCTTGACTTTTCTGGTTGAACGTGACATTAGGCTCAGTGCCGTCACCAGTGTCCTGAAGCTAAACTGACCAGTCGTGGTGCATTTGGGGGTAAATTCCTCTTCAGAAGTGGCTGCGATTCAAGATAAAGCAGTGACAGTGTTGTCATGGCGGCGGGTCCCAGGGTCGCCAGTGTCAGCTCTCAGGAAACTGGAGGCGCGGCCTCGCCCAGACGGCGGCTCAGGGCCGTAAGCTCAGCCTGAGCATCCTGTCCCTCTGTGTTACGTGCGCGTCTCGTGTCAGCAGCTCACTGACCGCCTTCTCTCTTCTCAGTCTGACAGCAGCGCCAGCTTCCTCCGCGCGGCCAGAGCCGGCAACCTGGACAAGGTCGTGGAGTACCTGAAGGGGGGCGTGGACATCAACACCTGCAACCAGGTAGGTGGGAGCAGCTCACCCCGCAGAGCCCAGGAGGGACCCTCACTGCCTGCCTGTGTGCAGCCGCCCGCATTTACTGCATTCACTAAAACAGGGGAAGCCCATTGCCACCCCTTCCCGACTTTCGGAGCCGCAGACGTTTGTACTGAGAGCTGATTTGCTGGTAAAGTAGAAGCAGAACCAGCAAGTGGTGTCAGTTCTGTCTGTGAGGACCCGGCCACCCTGGGTGGGATGTTGCCTGAGAAGGGTGTTTTCATCTCAGCATGTGCTGGTGCCCCAGACTCTTGCTTCTTTTCTTCTCTGCCTTGTGACTTTAAACTCACGGTAACTGTTAGGGTTTGGAAAAGAGAACACAGAGAATCTAAAAAAAATCCCCCTTTTCCCCCCTAATTTGTTTTAAAATATGAATTATACTGAGAAGAGGTTGAAACTATTGGCGGAAATGAAGTATTTGAATGACTCATTCATCACATCAACTTGATAAGGCTTTAGACAAAAACACACATTTTTGATACTGTTTGGTCCCAGGGATGTTGAGAGTTTTGTGCTATTTTAGACTAAGATTATTATGTCATGAATTTAAGTTTCTAGTGGGCTCCAGTGTTCACCGTACTGTGCTAAATGTTGGTGATAGGCTTGTGTAGGTGTGTGTGCGTGTGTGTGCGTGTGTGTGCTTGATAGAGCTGACCCGGAGGGACCATTCCCGGTGAGGCATTCTTCTCTGACGTCATAACCCACCACATGCACAGGCACCGTCACTGTTCCCAGGGGTGTGCGTGGGGAGGACACGGGACACTCAAGCAACAAGTCGACATGCAGCCGCTGCCTTTGCTGTGCATATAACGTCCTTTGTCTCTGACCCAGGAGACTCATGTCTCCACCAGCATCGGGAAGCAATTACAGTTGGGCTTTTCAGCTCGTAGATGAGATGAAATCCCAGATCTTACATACTGCTTGTCACTGACCTGGAAAAGGCCAAATTCCTTTACTCCTGTAGTAAATATACAAGATCTTCATATTCTACATGTACATTTCTTATCCGTCTGATTTCCCATTGGGAATCTTTTTATTTGATATGTTTCTAGTGTGCCTTTGAACAAATTATTTGAACTTTGAGTATATCAGCCAATTTACTAGACAAGGATATCAAAATTCCCCCATGGATGTAGGAGCTTCTTCCAGAAATGTCTATGAGATTGAATATGAAATAGTGTATAATTTTATCATGTTTATCTTAAAGATTTTTAAAATGTATATTAAAAGTATTCCGCCAATTTTAATATCAGTTCATTAACTTTCTAAATTTGCAATATCTAGAGACTGGGCAATGAAACTATCAGTTCATTTAGATGAAATTATAAATAATGGCAAAAGGGAACCTAGTGAAAAACCTCAAACCAAGTTGACTTTACCCTGAAGTATAACATGATATTTAGTTGTTTAGGGTGTTTTTAGAAAAATAATCTCTCAGCAGCAAATATTCAATTCTGTTTGCTTTATAGGCCAACCTGACTTCTTGATTTACCTCAAAAAGTTTTGAGCAGCCTGACGTGTTTCCTTGTAGTCGCCAATGTTACTCTGAAAAGGAAGAACATTTATTTTTGTGAGAAGGCAACACGATGCCACGACACCACACAGAATTTAGAGACCAAAGGTTCAAGTTTAAGTTCTGTCCCACTTTCATCAAGTCATTTCAGTTCAGAAAGTGACATTTTTCTAATGTTTCACACAAGGTATTATTATATGTAGTATTATTATTGCATCCAATCTTACATCACTGGGTTGCAAGGTAAATTGTCATGACCTATTAAAGGGCTTTCTAAGCTGTACATGTTCTAACTATGATTACTACATGTAATTCATCAAGAGTCAGAAAAATTAGAATTGACCTCCACACAAAATATGAGATTGACGCTTCTCAATCTCCTGGGTTTCCTAGGTATACAGTAAATGCTGTCTGCTGTTCGTTCATTACTATTGCTATTCAAGAATGTACATTAAATAGAGATTAGGGACATAAAGTGACTAATGTTAGCTAATTAGCTAGATGTGCCAGTCTTTGTTCTGGGGGCTTCACATGTGAAGTTTCGTCAGTCACCAGAGACCAGAGCTGTGAGGGCGGCATTTGCCCGGCTTTACAAATGCAGAAACTGAGCCCACCAGAGGTTAAGTGAGGTCTCCAGGGTCTCTGGTTCCATCTGTCCCAGTGTCCCAGGCCTTTCTATGGTAGGACATCTTCCTGAGATGTTTGGACCTGCCCTTCAGAATGTACAGTGGTGACGGACTTTATCTGGAGCTCAAATCTTATTTTTCATCTTCCACTGATAATATGAAAAGACCTTGGTCGTCCTTAGGTTAGCGTAACAGGTGGTTAAAGGAAATTTGAAGTCAAAGAGGACCATCACCAGAACGACTACCAGAACGCAAATAGATTTTAGAGCAGAAAACAATTTCCAAACCCCAGAGGGTGAGAGGTACCCCCTCTCTCCACCCCCCGCGGAAGTGTTGCTATTTCTACAGATGCCGAAACTCACAGCCAGGGGCTTGTGGGAGGAGACCGCCCTCTGCTTCGCCTGTAGGTGATTTCTGGGGAGCACTCGTAACCTAGAAACCAGGACTTTCTGTACCGTTTCTTTCTCAATGAAAGGCAATTTTGGCTGTACAAGCGGCCCCAAAATATCGCATGTGTTGGTTTGCTGAGATTCCTTAAACTGGAATTTGGATGAAAATTTTTTTCTCTCTAAAATTGACTCATAACTACCATGGAAATGTTGAAATTTAATCCAAAAACACCACTTGATTTCTAATCAATTAGTGGATATGGGGAAAATTCATAAATTTGCCACAAGACAATATTCTTTAATAAAAAACTTCATTTTCACATGGTTACAAATCTGTTATATTTTCTTTTCTTTAAAAGATTAAGCTAGTCAATGATTTATCTTATTATCTCTTATATGTCCAGAAGAGAGAATAAATCTTAGCGTTTGCTCCCTATTTTTGAAACTCATATAGACTCTTGCTTGTCTTATTTATTCAGTACTTGTGTATAATCCACAATGTTACAGATGAGATAACATCCAGACATTAAATAGAGACTCTGTAGCCTTTTCATTAAAAATTTATAGGCAGGTACCAGTCGATGAAAGTGTCATCAGGTTCAGATAATTTCCCCATGTATAAAGTGTACTGGTTCCACTGCAGTGACATCATAATGAAGGTATCACTTGTCACTTATTGGACGTGATCCTAGATGTGACACTAAAGGTTAGCAGTTCTTCAAGCGTCCTGATTGTCGGTGCTGACCTTGTGCCACTGAGGTAGGTGCAAAGGTGTACAGTTACCAGTTAGATCCGGTTTCCTTCTAAAAAGCAGAAGGCAGGTCAAAGTACCCTTTTCAAAATAGCAGTAATGTTCCTGAAATACCAGGCCTCTGCCCACAAGCAGGCCCACACAGCGGTGACTGGCATATGCCCACAGTTATGGCTCAGACCACAGAGCTTTTCCAGAAGTCACATGAAAAACGGTGCTGGGATCCAGGTTCCCCCTGCATCCACTTACCAGCCCTGTGATCCTGGCCGTCAGCTTCTCCGGGACTCAGTTTCCTCCACTGTAAGGTGGTGGTCGCCCTAGCGCTGAGGCCAGGGTGAGGAGATGTTTGCAAAAGCTCAGCAGAGCGGGCATTCAGGCTGTATTGCAAATGAAAATCCTGTAACAATTCTCGACCCAAGCCTTAGTTAGCAAAAGCTCTGGTTCCCCCGGAGGATGGACACTAGCGGTGTGGTCAGAGCCTGTCATCAGTTTGCTGATAGTTACTGCTTATCTGGGTTACATTAGACCAACATCTTGTTTACAAAGGCCTGACGCTCTCTTCCGTTAGCGTGGAACTTTAGGCGACAAAAAGGGATAGGTGAGAACTGAATCCGTGGAATTAACGGAATGTGGGGTGCGCTGTACACAGCTTCCCACGGGGTTAAGCGAGGCACAAGTGCGTGTGCAAATCCTGCAGTCACACGCGTGTGTTCATCAGTGCCCTCATGTAGTGAAGCGCGGGAGGTGCCAGTGTCTGCTGCTGGCTGTGTGCACCATTCTGCTTGGGGTTCCGTGTTCTTCCCCAAGTTCCTGCCGTGCGTTGGTACCCATCCTCGGTCTGTCCTGACTGGTGCCGACTCAGGCCGCGGCGACTCATGTCCACCTCACGTGCTGAGCACTTAGAGTTTTCGGTTTGGGGTGATAGTTGTTCTGGGTCCAGTAATTCCTGCAGAGCCTTCTGTGGGTTTCTTGTCCATAGTGCTCACAAGTCCTGTCTTCATTTGTACCTGCACAGATTTATGAAGATGTTTGAAATGTAACTCTTCTTTCGTTTAAAGTGCCAGGAGCCGCTCATGCAAATTATTTATGTGACCGTCTTAAGTACTTTGGATGGGAACAGACACATCACGTTCTGGGAACTTTCTTGAACACCCTGTTTCTATGACTGAAAGACATGGGCTTCACACACAATTCTCAGGCCACCTCTGGCTTCTAGGCACCTTCTTTGTGGCACTTGTTCCTCTGCAGTGAGCGTTCCCTGAGTGGCAGGCACTGTCCTGGGTGTAGGGGAGAGAGGCACCGACCTGCGTCACACAGCTGCAGTCCACAGCTGAGGGCACAGCCCATCCCCCGGAAGAGGTGCATATGAGGGGGAAATGCAGCGGGGATAGGGCAGAGGGCAGGGCATCATTTTGGATAGGATGGCGGTCACGGCAGCCCTGAAGGGTTGGCACTCCTCCAGGGGCCCGAGCAGGCAGTGTGGTGATGGAGGGAGAGGGCCAGGCAAGGCACAGCAGCCCGGGACCACTGCTGTTTCACAAGCCCTGGCTGAGGGGGCCAGAGGCGGTCAGAGACCTGCTTGCAGACTGAAGCTCCACTGTCTCCTCAGACCACAGGGTGGCAGGGCAGGGGAGGGACGCCCCCGGAGACCTTAGCTGAGAGACAAGGTGGGGAGCGGCTGATTCCAGATCGTTCCGAAGCTGAGGCTCTGTTGATGCATTTAGTGTAGGATGAGAGTGAGACAGGAGCCTGGGGGGAAGGCGGGAGTTGCCGGAGAGCATGAGACAGGGAGACTGTGTGGCCAGCGGGTTTGGGGCATCGCCACAAGGCTGGTTTGGAACATGTGAAGCTTGGTCGTCTGTTTGATATCCAAGGCGTTGTGTAGGCAGCTGGGGATCTGAGTCTGAGGTTCAAAGGAGAGGTTGTGGCCCCAGGTATGTACTTCAGAGTGCTGAGTGCTTCTTAAAACCATGGCTGGATGAGGTCGCCAAAAGAGGGAGTGTTTATGAAAAGTGAAGAAGTCCAGGGACTGAGCCTGGGGCACTCTGACTTGTAGAGGGTGGGATGGTGAGGAGAGTTGGGGGTCGGGGGTTGGGGTCGAGGGCTGAGTGCTGAGAAGTGGGCAGGAAACGTGCAGTGTGGTGCCTGGAAGCCAAGTGGAAATATGCTTTCTGCTGGAGCGAGTGATCAGCTGTGAAATGCTCCTGGTCAGTGAGCTGAGGGCCTGAGCAGTAGTTTTAGTCACATGGTGACCGCTGACTTGCTACAGCACTCAGGTGAGTGACAGATGAAGGCCAGACAGAGCTGGATCAGTAGCGGATGCTACAAAGACACTTTCCACAAAAGGCAGAAGAAAACAGGGATGGCTGGAAGAGGAAGGGGGAGCGAGAGAAGCTCTTAAAAGTGTGAAATAACAGCATTTTTGTTTCACTGGTGGAAACAAATCAGCAGAAGCGGGAAAACCCCTGATGCAGGAGAGAGAGGGAGAATTGTTGGGTGGGCCCTTGAGTGCACATGCGGGCCTCTGGCCTTTGTGAAAACACTGCGCATTCAGGAAACGGAAGCATTTATGGTCAAGGAACAGGGAGGAGGGTGGCTGTGCTGCTGGGAGCCGCCTGGGGAGGGAAATTCTCTGTGATTGATTTTATTTTCTCAGTGAAATATGAGTCAAGGTCATTAACTGAGAGTGAAGATGGGAGAGGAGGTGATGGAGATTGGCGACAGATGAGTGTGAGATGGTCACCTAGGACAGTGGGAGAGAGTGAGCAAGGTGACAGAGTGTGATTGGCATTAAGGCCCAAGGGTCTTGACCAGCTAGCCGTGTGTTCTGCAGCCACTTTCAGGCCTGGGTCACGTGGAGTTACATACCCAGGACTGTGGCATCGCTAAGCATGTGTCGTGCCACCAGCAAAGGGTAAGCAAACAAGGGTGCCTGCAAGGGAAAGAGTGGAGTGATGGTAACAGGCATGCAGGGGTTTCGGCTGAGTGAGGAGACAGGTGGGCACCGAGAAAGGTGAACAGACGCTGGGTGTCGGGCCGCGGGATTGCCGAGTGAGGTCAGAACATTGGCAGGAGTAGGTGGTCATCCAAGGGTTGGATGTGGGAAATTGAGGTCCTGGAGGGAGCTTATGTTACTGGAAATGACAAGGTCCAGAGTGTGACCCTGGAAGTGAGGAGAAGAGGAAGAGAAAAAGGAAAAATCCTCGGCAGACAAGTCAGGAACCTGAAAGTCGGGAGTTTGGGGGAAGTCACCTTTGTATATGTTAAAGGAACTTGCAATGAACTAGAATCTAAAATCTTCGAGGGGTCAGGGATGGGACCTGGAAGGTACAGGCTGGTGGCGTCTGGGGGCTTATGAGGAGGAAGAGTTCAGCCAGTGTTATCAAGAGGAAGATTCTCGTTTGTCCTGTTGTCACTCCTCTGCTTGGCATCACAGCAGTCGTCTGAAATGGGAATTACTAAGATTACTAAGTTCAGAAAATTCAACTATGTGCACAATAAACACCATTCCTCTCTTAGAAAGGGCTTGGAGAGCGTCAGCTTTTACTTGTTTGGTTGGAACGGACATCTGGTCTCCCCAAGATGCCCTCAGGTCTCCGGTCCTGCCTAAACTTCCTTAGCTGATGGCAGTCCAGAGCGTGCATGCACACACACGGGCTCACACACAGGTGTGCATGAGTGTCACCAAAAAATAAATCCAAAGCAAAATCAAATATGTGCACCTGCCACCCACAGTGCACTCTACATTTCGTCTTTTTTTTTCTTTTTTTTTTTTTAGAGAATCAACATTTAAAAAAAATTTTTATTGGGGAACAGTGTGTTTCTCCAGGGCCCATCAGCTCCAAGTCATTGTCCTTCAATCTAGTTGTGGAGGGCGCAGCTCAGGTCTAAGTCCAGTTGCTGTTTTCAATCTTAGTTGCAGGGAGCACAGCCCACCATCCCATGTGGGAATTGAACCGGCAACCTTGTTGTTGAGAGCCCGCACTCTAACCAACCAAGCCATCCGGCCGCCCCTCCGGAAGCTCAGCGGCAGCTCGCTGTCTTCAATCTAGTTGTGGAGGGTGCAGCTCACTGGCCCATGTGGGGATCACACTGGCAACCCTGTTGTTCAGAGCTCGCGCTCTAACTGACTGAGCCATCCGGCCGCCTCCTCTCCGTTTCTTTATTCTACTTCCTGTTTGGGTGCAGGCTGATTGGCAGTTCATTCAGTAGCTTTGAGGACCTTCCTCTGTGACATGACCTACAGTTTGAACCACTGGTTTTTATTTTAGCTTAAAAAGCATGAGTTTGGAAATGAGATGGACCTAAGTTTGAACATTTGCTCTTCTTTTTATTGGAGAGGCTCTTTGAGGCAAATCACTTGACTTCTGAGAATTTTAGTGTCCTCGTCTGTAAAATATAAATAATGTGATATGATATATGTAAAATATAAAGTATAATAATGTCATTTATATCATCAAGTTTCTCATTCTTTCATTCACCAATATTTGTTTCTCAGCACCCGTCATCTCTTCATCCGTCTGGACCTTGATAAGAGTTTGAAGTTTTCACAACTCTTTCTTCTCCTAGGCTGACTCACCATCCTCTGTAACGTCATTCTCTAGATTTTGGGGATTATATGATAGAAAGATTTGATGGGACTGGACAGGGGAGAAAGAGCAGTGGCCTAAAAGGGGGCGTCATCAGGGCCACTAGATGGGTCTGCACTGGGAGTGACAGGGAGGTGCAGAGTATCTTCAAGGCACCTTATTCTAAGGCTATTCCCTGTGAAATGACCAATGAGCCACCAAATTCCAAGCCTCACTGTAAACATTTTTGAATTGGTGAAGGTTTAGCAAATACCTTATTAAAAATTAATCATTTGGAAATTAAAAAGAAAGCCTTGAAGATTTGAAAATAACTCACGAATAAAACAAGTTTCCTCTTAGGCTGCCCACAGTTTGATTCACTTTATTAAATCAGAAACCTGTGGAGACCAGCCAATGACACGGTAAGATCAGTTAAATTGTGTCTGAGAAGATGACACGTTGTCTGCTTTGCGTTTCCCCATCAATAAATCCTGATTCCTTCCCAGTGAGTGGTCGGTGTGCGGCAGCCACTGTGGGAGTCAGGTTGGGTATTGGGAGTGGACCTTGGGTTGGGGATATGTAAATAGGTTATTTGTGTTTTGAATTTGGTGTAGATGGTTCATTTTGCCAATGTCATTTGTGCTAATGACAGAGTGAAACTGTAAATAGTATTTCATAATTATTTGTATTTCTGTCTGTGGGCCTCTAGTTCCTCTTGAAATGAGCCTCTGGCTTAGGGCGTCTGTGACCCAGGCGTGCCATTCGGAGCGGGTGGGAGGAGGTCAGGAGCCAAGTTTCACTTTCTGCTCTCTTATTATAGTTTGTTTTGCCATTGGCTCTCCATCCCTTTCTTCTAATATGTTTCAGGAACTCATATATTTCAGTTGCTTCCTTCCAAATATTTAAGTTTTTGTATAGCCTTGGGAGTTATCTAAGTTAGTTTGTGCTTTTCTCATATGCACCTGACAGACTGGAGGACCCTTAACTCGACAAGTAAGATTGCAGAGCACAGTTGAGGTTTGCAAAACCCACAGATAAGTATATGCTAGTGCAGCAGTGATTGCCAGTTGTTTAATAATAAGTATTTAGGAGCTCTTTGGGGACTGAAACTATGTCAGGTGTGCTTTGCTTCTCCCTTAGAAGCTAGCGCCTGTAGCTGAATGCTTGGTGGGTACCTAGCAAATACATGTTGCTTAGCTGATGAGTGTTTATTGATTATGGATTTGTGCTAAGGTGCAAAAGAGTTTAATGGATTTTGATTCAAGCGTTTAACCTTCACATATGTTTAGCTGTATTCTCCTAAATCTGTTCCTTAACTTTTCTAGATGTACTATCCCACATCTTTTATGTACATTCCAGAAATATAACTAACACTCAAATGCCTCTATAAAAAATTTTATTGGCTATCTGTTCTACCTGTGGTTTCATCCACTAGTTTTATATAGTCATAGAAAAACAGTCAGTGAGCAAAAGATCTCATAAAATCAGCAAGAGAAATGGGGACTAGAGCTTATTGTAAAGTCTGATTGTAAATAAAATATTATATGGGTTTATAAAAATTTAATAGACACGTGAAAAAAAAACAGGTAACTCTGCCCTTTAAGATTGATTAATGTGCATATGGGTGTTTCAAAGTAGCATTAAGACCTTTTTTTTTTTTTTAACTACATGGTATATTCAGTCATTTTAATTCCAAGTGTTGTAGAACCGAAGGGGATACGGTGCCTGGGACTCAGCGACCTACAAGCCCAGTCACTGTCTCGCTCACAGCAGAGCTCAGTGGATATCTGTTGGTTGTTCCAAAGGACTCGGGTTCACACTACTTGACCAAACCAACTCACATAGAGACAGACCAAGGACGCACCACTACTGTGTTTCCCCGAAAATAAGATCTCGCCGGACGATCAGCTCTAATGCATCTTTTGGAACAAAAATTAATATAAGACCCAGTCTTATGTTACTATGAGACCGGATATGATATGATATAATATAATATAATATAATATAATATAATATAATTAATATAATATAATATAATATAATATAATATAATATACCGGGTCTTATATTAATTTTTGCTCCAAAAGACACGTTAGAGCTGATGGTTTGGCTAGGTCTTGTTTTCAGGGAAACACGGTAGGACTGCAGTCTCAATTTGATTGCATTTTAAAAGAATGCAGGATAAGAGTTTACAGCATTTATCACTAGAATTTTACCCGTCACCCATCTTTATAACCATTCTGGCTTCAGTTGTGTTAGTATTGCAGAAGTCGTGAAGACACATTCCCCCAAATTCAATTTATATACTATATACAGTTTGGTTTCTGAACTATTCCCTCATACAGAAAAATTTTATGATATTCTTCATGACATTGTCAGTAAAATGGAAATACATTGTAGTGACTTGTGGGATCTTTGTGCTCCCAAAAGGGTACATTTTCCTTATAAAGTTCTTTTAACTGAGAGCCTCAGCCTTGTATTTAATTGAGAAGAAATCTAGCTAGTTATTGAGGAAGTGTTCTCTCCTCTTCTGTGGATTTAAATGTTTTGTTGTTGTTTGTTTGTTTGTGAAAATGGAGTCGGCTATATTGTGAGTTCATGAAAAGAACTGCAGAGTAAACTAAGATAAATAGTTTGGTGTTGGAGCCTTAGATTAACTTCTCCTGAAACTGTGTAATTTAAAAATATATTGGACCTTCATAAGTACATTGTGTCAGCTTTATTCTATTTGAGATAGTATCTTGTTACCTTAATTTTTAAAAAGGTATTTGTCAATATTTGTTGAGACATGTGAATCGTGTTTTAATAGTTGGTCTATGTCAAGTTCAAGCTTTCAGCTGAGCTGACACCATAGACCAAAAGGACAAATATCTCCTGGAGGTGACTGAGCAAGTGTTACAGATCCTCCAAACTCCCGGAGTTGGTCGCTGATGGAATTGAAGAAAAGTTTACACTTTTCAAACATCTTAATTCTCAAGCCTGTCTAGTTTGAATTTGTAGAAAGCTACGTTCCGAATGGCATTGCTGATTATTTTCAAATCAATCTGGAGCAGCCTTTTAAGCAAAAAGGGTTGATGATGAGTTAATAATGCTTGACTTTGTGTTAAGAATGTAAGCAAGATTCCCTGTGACTCACCCAGATGTTGCCTGTGCTACAATTTTAGATAGAAATGAAAGCCAGACTCAGGCTGCTATACCTTAGAGGAGTTGACATTGGGGAGCCGTTTTCCACCTCACTTTTTTTAAAGATGAAACTGTTGTCAGACCCTCTAGAACTCTGGCATTCACCCAGTGACATTGCTGGCTAGTGTTTAACAACTGGCTGGCAGGAGACCCCTGATATAGATTCTTTGCTGATTTGCGTAGTAAAATATTTCCGCGGTGCGATAGGGAGACGTGATACCAGGAGATACTGAGTCAGGGAACGAGGAGAGACATCACTGGCAAACCTGGAGGAGACGTCCTCCTTCTCCTGGTCCTTCAGCGATGACAGCTCAGAGGCCAGGGGTGCCACCCAGGCAGGTGTGATCTGTATGGGGTTGAGGGGGTCAGGGCTCCCGAGATCTTAAGGTGGGAAATCCTCTCTGTTTCTCAGCTGGTGATTTCAACTTACAGGTTAAACTTTTTTTAAGTTAAATAAACATAGACATCAGATAAAATAATTTCTAAAAATTAAATGTGAGCTAATGGGAAAATTCTAATGGGGTGTAAAAGTCACCAAAAAGGACCTTTTTTAAAACTGAAAGAGAATTGCAGAAGAGCAAGTGGTGCTTCTGTGCCTTCAGCCTTGGAGGGAATTCATAAAGGAAGGGTCGACCCGGAAGCCGTGCATGGAGTGATTTGGTTATTTGACGAAGCCCAAGCCCATGGTTTGCCCCTCAAGGGAGAACTTAGTGAATTACGTGGCATCAGATTTTAGACAGCAGATAACAATTCTGCGTGGGTATGTCTAGTGGTTCCATGAGCAGGCCTCAAGCACCTGGGAAATATCTCCAAACCCAATATCTATTCCCATTTGGACAAAAATGCTGATCTGTGTATAGAACGCTTATAAACTCTGGGGACTCCACAATCATTTTCTTTCAAATACATTAAATAGTTTTGATTGTTTGCAAATGTCATTGTTACCAAAAAATCCCCTCTGTGCTCTGTTCACCCAACAGCCCTTCACCGGTAGGACTGTGCTAGGCCTGGGGCTGAGTGCCAGGTGTCACAGGACTAGGGGGTCGCAAAGGGCCTCCCAGGTTCTAAGACCTCAGACGGAGACAGAGGTTGGAGTCCAGGAAAAGGAAAGGCCACTTCTTACACTAAGCACCTTAAAATGTAAAATTCTTTAAATGTTAGTTTGCTTGGCCATCTAGACAACTCCCAATGATTGGAACATTTGATTTTTACTGACTGAAATAATGGAGCCACTCTCCAAAAACACCTATGGAATGGCTCATGATATAGAGTAAAAGCTTTCTTCCCATAAACAACTTAGGAAAACCAATAAATAATATGCCATACTGAAGAATACATCAACAGATGTCAGGACAGGTAAAGGCTCTTGCTTACCACTAGGCTTACTTATCTCCTTGACAATTCCTACCCTATGATCTGTCAGAGTGAGTTTGTGACATAAATTAGGCCTATCTAAATTAAGTACTTCCTGTTACCAGACAGATTGGGTGTTGGATAGTTATTTCAGAAAAGAACTTGAAAATGTAACACTTCCCATGGTCTGGCAAAGGGAGTGCAAAGTAATGTTTGTTGAATCATTTCTCGCACCATTGACATCATGGTGGAACTCGGGTCGTAAAACACCATCTTTTTCAAGTTTTTATTGTTGGGTCATTTACTAAGTTTTCTAGGAATAGAATATTAGGTTGGTACAAAAGTAATCGCGGTTTTTGTGATTATTTTTAAGCTGTTAAACCGCAATTACTTTTGCACCAACCTAAAAATACATTTCGGAAGTGCTTTAAGCCTGTTGTTTTGTGCCAGTAAACACGGAAACCATGACCTGTGCACATTGATAGTACACCTACTCGTGTGTCGTCTACTCACAGATAACATGTGTGAGAAACCAGGGCCATGCTCTGCACAGAAGAAAAACAAGTGTGACTTTATTTTTGAGTCAAATGTAAAAGCCTGAGGACTCTCCTTAAGAAAATCACTAAGTATCAGATGTACAAAGACCACAACAGACTCTGCCGTATGGAGTTTGTGTCCGTTTGGTTCCCCTTATGTGTACAGCAAGCCCAGCTTCCACACTTCATGTCAGTGTAGTGTGTGCAGACGGCACATGCAGTGAAATCTCCAATAACTTTTTTCAGTGCTATGGTGAGTGATTAATTTTCCAGGGATTTGTAATAGATGGGTAGGAACCAGGCATTGCAGTGCTCTGAGAGACTCGAAGATAAATTTTAACTTTTAAAAAAGAACTCAGATGAGTCCCGTCGTGCTCAGTGTTGTTTAAGCAGTATTGTCATTGCGAAGTTGTCACCTCAGAAATTGTTCTATGGCTTTTTCACTGCTTTTTATGAAAAGGACATTTCTCTCTCCCATTTATTAAAAAGAAGATTTATTTAAAGCTATCTGTGTTCTAGAAACTGGACAGAATTCCATTTCTGGCTGGCACAATAAATGATACAGTTGCTTATTTTTTTTTTCAATATGAAAGTATTTTGATATTTCTTAGTTTAAAAAGTTGGTTTACATGACGTTGCCTAATCCACATTTCTAATGAATATTCACCTCTTTGCCTCTCTGATTCCAAAACCCTGGGACTTAGTCTCTCTGAATGCAGTAGCTTCCAGCTGTCAAAGAAAGAGCTGTGGGGACCGCATGGTCAGTCTGCATCTGGGCTGTAGCTGCTGGGGGGGTCACAGCCGTCACCCTCACACTCCCTGCTCTGAGGCCTGTTTCTTCTCCTTCAGAATGGACTCAATGCTCTGCACTTGGCCGCCAAGGAGGGCCACGTGGGCCTGGTCCAGGAACTGCTGGGAAGAGGGTCTTCCGTGGATTCTGCCACCAAGGTACTGCTCATACTGGGGTCCTTTCCTCGGAAAAGCGCCTTTCCCTGTTCTCTGGAACACCAGGTTCTTACCAATGAAGACCTGGAATAGAAACTTTCCCATTAAACTTGGCAAGTTTGAATTTTAGGGACGTATCAGGCATGAGACAATTCTGTGGACCTCGTTTCTAGTATTTTGGGCATTTTTCCTTGATTCCCACAGAGACGAGAGTAGTATATCTATAATCCTCTGCAGACAGTAGCTCCTACTTTCCTAAGGTGAATTCATGTTTTAAACTAAATTTGTATAGTGAACATCTCAATGGAAATGAACAAGTAATTTTCATGCTTTAATTCAGTTGTTGTGTGTTTTCATGTATTTATTTAGCTTGGTAAGAGACTATATAGAATCCCTTATGCTCTAATGGCAAAGAGATTTGGGGTCCTGGATTGCATTATTAGGGTAAAATTAGATTTTGTCACTGTAATGTATGTTTGTGAAGAAACTGACCCATTTCTAAGGAAATGGATGAGATGCTTGGTACACTAGAAACGTGCTCCCTTGTTGATTCTGCTTTTGCTGAAATATATTTGAGCCGTGTGTTTGGGGAGTCATTTCAGAAACAACAGATATTTTAAAAAACATCACCACTGGTGACAAATCTTTGTCTTTAGAGGGTGAAATTTTAACTTGCAAAAAACCAGTAGCGAGTCAGAGCGAGCCTGCAGACCAGGCCTGCAGGGGGATGACCGTGGCTCTGGCGGCCGTGCGCGAGGCGGGCAGTCCGGCCTGGAGCTGGGCGTTCGTGCCATCAGGGCCAGACAGGAGGAGCTGGACGTGTTAGAACAGGGCCGTGAGCCTGGATTTCAGCTCGTGCACAATTGCACAGCGCAGCTGGCCCTGCTCACAGTGTGGGACACAGCAGTTCTGGGGAAATTTAAAAACCAGAAAACAGACCTCAAACTCTCTGGCAATTCCAAAGACGTTAAAATATACGATCACTATGTGCAATAAATTCCTTACTTGGGACATAAAGAAGGAATAAGGCTTTTACTAACGTTTGTCTTGATCACATCAAGTAAATGTTAAATAGTTGGTGTCAGTCAGAATGTATATCGGACTGTTGGCTCCCCCTGAGTAGCCTGTATCAATATATTCACTAAACCAACCACTCTTTGGTTGCTCAAGTGTCTCTTGCTGTTTTATTCTATCCTTCCCTTGAAGCTCTTGATATTTTAAATTATGGGTTCCCTTTAAATCACAGGTTATAACTGTAGAATTTTAGGTCCAGAAAGAACTCACACTTCATGAACCTCATGTAAAGGGGGCAGCTCAGCCCTCACAGCATCTGTGAGTGGCGGTGGGAGCCCAGTCCCGCCATGTCCGGAACTGACACCAGACTTGTGACAGACAGAAGAGGACACCACGGGATGGTCAGTGTCTGGATGGTCAGAGGTGATCTCTCCCAAAGGCTGGCTGCGATCATGATAGAGGGACAAGTTCTAACCTCCTGAAACAGTCAACAAAATGGAAAATACCTGTACATTTTGATTTCTACAAAATTTGGAAACTGGTAACCTTTTCTGTTTGGTTTCTTTAAAGCAGAAGGGGAACACTGCTCTCCACATCGCATCTCTGGCGGGACAGGCGGAAGTCGTCAGAGTTCTCGTCAAGGAGGGAGCCGACATCAACGCGCAGTCTCAGGTAAGAGACCCACATGTTGCTGTGAGAGCCCGTGAGTTAGCACAGCTTTGTGGGCTTGATGGAAGGGGCCTGGCCAGTACTCGGGTAGGTGGATTTACTATCGGTTCTTCTGTTCTTTATTCGGCCAGTTATTTTGTTAACTCATGCTATGACAGTTCTTATTTTTCTGATGGCTCATGATTGCCCTTTTAATATAACTGAAAATTTGTCATGTGCACAGTTTATCACTGACTTTAAGTGCATTGAAAGAGAATAGAAAGTGTTTTTCCAGAGTGACAGTGCCATCTGTGAACTGTGAATTATTCATGCAAGCTCTGTGTTGCTATATAGAAGTATTTTCTCTCCTTAAATTTAAAAATCCTCAGAAGGTTAGTATTCCCGTGGGGAATCTGCTGTAAAGTGGAATCACACTACCTCATGACATCATACCCGAATGTGGGCTTTCCAGAACTCCTGAGGAAAACAGGAAAACTGGAGCCCCACAGCCTGTGACGCACACAGTGGCAGTTACACAGGGTAGGAAGTGTGTGTTCTCAAAATAAAATTAAGAAAAAGTTTAAAAGAATAATCAAAATGCATCATACTGTAAACCTTGTCCCTGTATTTTTTTTCTGGTGAGAAGGGGAGGAAATACTGCTTTGCCCAAAGCTTCACTCTTGGAATCCATTATGTGCTTACGTAGAAATTGAGGTGCATGTCTTCATAACCAAATCCAGTCCTCTCTAGTTTTCAAGGTTTTCAGCCTTTCTGTTAACATGGGCCACACCACGGGAGCCACTGGAAAACAAACCAGCTCCGTTCCAGCCGTTCTTTGGGACAGTGTCACCGGCTCCCAGGGCCTTTGTACGGGAATGTCTGTTTCCCATACTGGTCATTCACTCGTCACGTAGATGTGGCTCTAGTTGTGTAAATGGATCCACAAAACACTAAAGGGCAGAGCTCAGAGTCGCCCTGTTTTCTACAACTTCAACTATAGGGACGAGTCTGCTGAGATGGTGGCAGACAGGACATTATCTATTTTTATCGCTGTAATATCAAACTTTTAAGTAACCACATTTCCCCTTTACAACCCAAATTTTTAGTTAAATACACATGAATATTTTAATATTTATTGAGACTGTATCACACTCTAAAAATCTTTATTAAATGAAAAAAATTTACAACTTGGTGCCATCTGTAAGGAAGTCCTGTCTGTCCCATGAAGCTCTAAACATCCAGCGAGAGAGCCGCAGAGTTTCCCTGTAGCCAGAGGCCCTTCCTGCCCCAGATCAAGGCTCTGAAACTGCAGCCCGTGGTCACCTGTGTGGCTGGAGGGAGCTCGTTTCTGTCCCCCCCCCTCCCCAGGGTCCTGACCGTTCTGGGTGGCATCTGAGCCTTGCTGTCCTCACAGGCTCTCAGACGGTGCTGGGAGGATGTGAGGGAGAGCCCCGCGTAGGAACGCGCTGCCCGACAGCTTGGTGTGGCCCGAGCCCCAGCAGGGTCAGCAGTTTGCGAGCTTAGGGAGCACGTGCTGGACATGGAGGCCCGGCCAGTCCCACAGCCTGTAGGTCAATTTGACAGGACGGCCATGAAGATGGTGTTGTTAGCATCTGGACGGGCCATGGTTCCTCTTCCAGGAGTGACTAGTGGGACATAGTGATTTCACATATTGTCATTGATCTTTTTGGGCACCATATTCCGTTAGCTCTGTTTAAGATTTATATTGTAGAGAATCCTGACAAATAGCCTCAACCTGATTTTTATATTGTGATCAGTTTTAGAGTGAGAAAAGTCAATAATTAAAATTGAGGATGATTTTCTCAATGCCTAAGTCATTTCATAAGGCCTGTGACATCATTTGCTATGTTGGACTTAGGTAGCCAGCATGCCAATTACCAACAATTACTATTACTTAGAATATTTTATAATTTGATGATTGAACTTAAAATATGTGGCTTTATATAAAAGGGTGATTCTGTGGCTCTGGTATAAGAGCAAAGGCTCGCTTTTAAGGAACATTGGACAAGAGTCCTTCTTCGCCCACAATCTCGTTGGTCCTGTCTTGTTTAAGACACAGATTTCCGCTGTGACGACAGTGAACGTCAGGTCAGTGGGTGGGAGCCGCTTTCTTCGAGAACCAGGGAAAGGGCCCAGGAGTCCTGGACTGTGCTCGGAGCACACTTGCTGCTGCTGCTCTCTGTGGGCGTGAGCACAGTGTGTGCAGGGCAGCCCGGGGCCGGGACGGGGACCACGGGCGCTACTGTTGAATTAACACTTTGTAAGCGGGCATTTTCCTGCCAAATCGCGTGGTAACGCGGGGCTTTTTTGACATTTTCTTGCCAAAATTAGACTTTCCGTAAAATATTCATATCTTTCGATCTATTTGATATTTTTCTATGAAACTTTCAGTGTTTTAGTTTAAAAAGAGGTCTCTATTTATTTACTTTGCAAAATTTTTGCCGGTTCCAACTAGAGGCGATATGACGAGTTTACTCGTTTCCTTTAAGAAGTGAGAGAGTCTCTGACAGCCTCCGTGGAATAAATGTTCAGTAAATGCTTACAGGGCTCGTGGTTCTTGGAGACATCCTGCCTTCTCACGTAAACTGTGAGACGCACGTGAGTGTGCCTTCCCACGACACAGTGTGATGTGGTGGTCAGTGTCCGTAAGCCATGGAGAATTCCAGAACCTCCACTAGGAGCAGTTTAGCATTTTCAGTACAATTCTGTGATGGACGTAGCAGCCCCCACAGGAGTGTGCGCCCGCGGGGGCGCCGGTGGGGGCAGCGCCATGCTGGTGCCGAGTGCTGCCCGGGCGTCCCCGTGGCTGTGTGGGGTCTCCTGGGTTCAGCGGCCTGCAGAGCTCAGGCCCTGGGGACAGCTGTTGGGTACAGTGATGGGCTGGAAGTCATATTAGAGTGACTGGAGGTGGCCACTTGCTTCCTGAAAACACAGGCACTCTGAGCAAACCTTTTCCTGGCATCTTAACATCCTCCAAACTGTCCTAGGTAAATTATGCCGATGCTTTCCAGCTCTGTGTCCGGGCATTTGTTGTCACCTATATAACCTGTACTCCTGTTAGACTCAGAGATACGACCTTCAAAAATTGTACCAATTATGTATTATCAAAGAAATTATTCTTTGAAAAAGTTTTTAAAGTTTTCCAGAGTGATGAGTTCCTTCAAATGCTTGTAGCACTTTTTACCTGTTGGTATGTGCCCATGTTGGGTTTACTTTTTAATGTATATCTACAACTTCTGCCAAGTAGTAAGCTTCTTGGGGGCAGGTAATTTTTCTCACACTTCTTTATAGTTTTCGGATTTAGCATAATGCTCATGAATACGTGATTGGAGACAAATGAGTGCGAGACCTAGCTTAGTGAGTATTCCATCATTCCTCACAGCGGAGCTAATGGCAATAAAAGGACAAATAATGACATGGCTGTCGGTGTCATGCCCGGCCTTGCTCTGTCCTTATCGATGACAACAGAGACAGAGATGGCTCCTTACTTCTCATCCAGGTGACACTGCTTCCCCTGGTTCCCATAAGTGCTCTGTCCTCACCGCGGAGCCCAGGGGGCAATGATGGAACCCCTTTTCCACCTGGCCCAGACCCTGTGAAGGTCCCAGTGAGCTGCCTCTCCTGACGGGAGAGCCCGTGCAGAGCTCTGAGGTGCAGGGTGGGCACTCAGTGTTTTGTGAGCTGTAAATGTGACAGCTCTGTCAGGTGACCAGGACAGGAAGAGATTTTGCTGTTGCTGCCAAGGAAATCTGGCTGGGAATTTCCTCTCCTTAATTTTCTCCAAAAAATGTGACTTTGCTCCTCATATGAAAGTATTTTTCCTTTGTATCTTTATTATGTTCTCCATATATAAAATCCTTGTGTCAGAATGACCAGTGTATTAAGGCAAAGTTACCTTGAAAATATCTGGTTTTTGTCTCTCCAAAGCAAACTGGTTTGTGTTATGTGTATCTTAGTATAATTGAAAAAAGTAAACTGGGTGCTAGAATGGAAATGGAAATACCTCCGTAGAGGGGAGGCTGAGTGAACTTGTGGAGCTTGGGGACAGTGACACCTGTGGACAGTAGGTTTCCACCTTTACCTTATGTAGTGGCTGGAGGCTGTGACGTTTGCTTTCCCTGATAGTTGTAGAAAGAAAGGAAATGCGATTTCAGTAGAAGAAAGAAAGTGTTCGCAGCTCCCGCGAGGCCCCTAAGCAGTGTGTGTCCAGGGAGCTGACTGGCTGGAAATAGAGTCCGGACATCACAGAAGCACAGCCAATGGTAGCATCTGGCTCTCAGACCCATCGGGTTAAAGTGTGTCTTCATGGGCAATTTCATCTCCTTCTATCTGTACGATGATGTCAACAGCAAGGACAGTTACTATCTTTTGGGATGTGGGGAAATTGAGGCACATGTGGGTAAACCAAGGTCTTGTAACAGGCTAGGGATGGAGCCACAAGCCCACGGACACTGGGTGTGGATGCCTTCGTGCCAGCAGTCCTTGGGTCCCCCTGCACTGCCCCACCCCTGCCACGCAGGAGGCCCTGGGGCTCTGCCCGCCGCCCACGGGAGTGGCCCCAGCTCAGGCGCCGACCACTCTCAGAGCCCTTTTGCTAAACACACTTCTGAACACATGGAAGCTTTAAATACACTTTCTAAACTATGGTTGGCGACGTCGTTTGGAGTCATTGTTCTTGTCCAGGCCGACATTGTTCTACTTTTTCTTGCAGTTTCTTTCTTTCTTTTTTAATTTTTTTTAATTTTACTGAGGAATATTGGGGAACAGTGTTTCTTTCCAGGGCCCATCAGCTCCAAGTCATTGTCCTTCAGTCTAGTTGTGGAGGGCGCAGCTCAGCTCCAAGTCCAGTCGCCATTTTCAATCTTTAGTTGCAGGGGGCACAGCCCACCATCCCATGCGGGCATCGAACCGGCAACATTGTTGTTGAGAGCTTGCACTCCAACCAACTGAGCCATCCGGCCACCTTTTCTTGTTTGCAGTTTCTTGTGTTCAGGTCCTTTCATAGGGACTCCAGAAACACATTTTTTTTCCATCTTATTTTAATGGTGAGTCCAAATAAGATATTCTGATTTGGTATTCTTGATATCACATTTTACTGAAAATATA
Organism: Rhinolophus sinicus; assembly: GCF_036562045.2. Taxonomy (NCBI): domain Eukaryota; kingdom Metazoa; phylum Chordata; class Mammalia; order Chiroptera; family Rhinolophidae; genus Rhinolophus; species Rhinolophus sinicus. Next base: position 128,246,916 of record NC_133757.1, read on the forward strand.
CTGCTATTTTTCTTGAATCCTTCTGTCTGTTTTATGCTCACCACTCTTTCTTATTTCAATCCTGGAAATTTTATTTTAAAATAGACTTTCCTGTTTGTAACAGAAACATGATTTGGATGTTATTTTATTAACTTTCAGATTTTCAGACCCGACCATTAATGCCCATTGCAAGATTACGTGACCATTGATTACACTCCCAGAATTTTATGGGTGCATATACTCACTGTATGTGGTGACCAATCTCTTTTCAGGTGTAGCTCTCTGGAGCTTTTTTCTTCATTGGCTCTTAGTCATTGTCACAAACCATTTGAACTGGGCTATGAAGAAGAAGAAAGGCTACACAGTTGGCCTGTGTGCCCACTACACGGAATCGCGTCCATATGGCCACAGAGCCGTCCTGGCTCTGGGAATGACACTCATCATGGAACATTCTGTTCTCTCTCTCGCTCTCACAAACACACAGTAAGATGGGTAAGATGGGATCCATGTTCACAGATTCAAAAAAAAGCTTTTGTTGTCAGCTGTTTTTTTTCCTCCAAGTCTATACATATAGTTTTTTCTTGAGACGTTTCTTGTTTTAGTGTTGAACTTACCATCTTTGAACTCTCTGAAGTTCAGATGGACTGATGGACTTGCGTCTGACCAGGGAGACAGAGAAGCCAGGACACTTATGTTGCCCTTTGACTCTGAAAATCAGCTCATTGGGTGACTACAAGTTTGTAAGAGCTTCTGTGTCCGTCAGCATTCCAGGTTAACCAGGGGACGTCTGCTTTCTCCATCCTCCATTCTCCCATAAGCATGGAAAAATGGTGAGAATTGATGTCTATAAAATTTTGTGTAGAATGGAATTATTATCTCATGTCCCAGTAGAATTCCAACGTTAAAATTACTAGTCTGGTAAACACACACACACACACACACACTCACACACACACACACACACACACACACACATATCTGAAAAGCATGATGAAAAGCATTGTCATCTGCAATAAAATAAAGCAATTTTTAAATTTTTGAAATAAAATTAATACTGATATTTTGTCTCTATGCTCATTTATCTGGGGACAGGTGGTGTGGAAAGGCTGAACACTAGTTGTCATTTTGTCCTGAAACTTGAAGGAATTAGGGCACAAACATCATCAAATCTAAATCTTTGGATTATCACTTTGCAAGCCTATCCAAGTCTAGTATTGCATTTTAAAGGAACTAAGTTTATAGTAAGACAAGCCTTTTGGGAGAAGAATAAAATGGCACACATGGCTCTAAATTTCTCTTAGTAGGACAGACTTGAAATTTCATACAGAAGGCCCATCTTTTTCTATCCTTCTGAGTTAAATTGGATGAGGAGCTACTCTGGCAATAATATTATAGTTAGAATGGTTCCGAGCAGTCTGCCTCTTACCTCGGACCTCACAGCACAGTGTGTGACTTCCACAGCCAGGACGCTGGGTGAGACCGTCGGGAAGACCTCCCAGCCATGGTCCTTCAAGGCAGACATCACGAACAGAATGAAATGTGGAAATAGAACACTAAGTGAAGCTTGGTAATGGAGAACTACTGGAAACCATCTATTCCTCCCTGGCTCAGCAGGTGTTTGGGTATCACCGTGAGCTCTAATCCTTCTGGAGGTACCATGATGGGGTCGGGGACAACCTGAGAAAATGATGACTGAACTCTCTTTCTCTCTTTCTGTCTCTGTCTTTATAACTCACAGATTTTTTTTCAATTTAATTTTTCCAGCTTTTATCAAGGTATAATTGACAACAAAATTGTAAGGTATTTAACAAAACATAATGATTTGATATATATATTCGCACTGTGAAAGAATTTCTCCCTCGAGTTAGTATACACACGTATCACTTCACATCTTTCTTCTTTTTTTTTTTCGTGAGAACATTTAAGTTCTCTTCTCTTAGCCAATTCCCATTATACCGTGTTATCAGCCCGTCACTGTGCTGTGCGTTAGATCCCAGACCTTATTTATCTCATAACAGAGTTTGGGCCCTTGTGCCAACCTCTCCCCACCCTCCAGCCCTTGGCAACCACTTTTCTACTCTCCATTCTATGAGTGCAAATTGTGTATTTGTTTTTAGAGTCCTCACATAAGTGACCCCACACAGCATTTGTCTTTCCCTCTCTGGTTTAGCTCACTCACATCACGCCCTCCAGTGAGTGTTCTCTCAAAGGAATGGGTGTGAGAACCGCCGTGGGGGAGGTGAGATCGTACACGCAGAGTGGGAACAGGAAGTGGAAGCGTGGCCACGTGAGGCCAGGCAGGAGACATGTCCCACAGGGATGGAGCCACGTGAAGGCTTGTGTTGTGAGGTGTTTATTGTGAGCCGATAGGAGTGTGGACACCAGCCTGGAGGAGGCCCCGGTGGATGCAACACTCACTGTTAGGAGACCATCGCAGGGTTCCCTCTAGAAGCAGGTGGTGCTACTTAGAATGAGAGCTGGTGTTCGGGGGCTGGAGGAAAGAGCCTGCTTGAGAGAGAGGCGGTGCTGACGTCAGAGCACCTGGGAAGTGAGGAAGAGGTGGTGACAGGTGACTTCCGCATTTCTCCCTCACCTGGCAGGGTGGCGAGAACACGGGATGAGGACTGGGTTTGGTTTGGTTTGGTTTGGTGGGAAGGAGGGTACAGCTCATGAGTCGTGTGTAGACGTCCAGCAAGAAGTTTACGGGAATTCCGAGCCAGGTCTGGAGCTCAGCGGAGAATTCTGGGATGGACGGTAGACATGCTGGGTCTCCCAGCCCAAGTGGCTGCAGGAGCCGTGGACTTGAATGAGACTGCTGAGGGTCTGAGCCAGAGGCAGAGGTGGAAGAGGTCTGGATTGTCAGGAAAGTTTTCTTATTGAAGGAAATAGTGATGAAGAAAATTTGGGATATATGGGGAAAAAAATTTTTTTTTAAATGATAATAATTGTCCAGAGGATGCTGGGTCCTTCCTGTAAAGTGAGTGAAAATAGTAGGCTTGGAAGAGTTGCACTGAGAGCCAGTTAAGAGCAGTGAAATTGGCATTTGGTGCCCATGTGGACCGGCTCCGGCTTATGGAACAGTGGTGCATAAAAGGCAGAGTCACTGTGAGGATTGAAGGAGGTGATGGACTGTTTGAGGCCGGCAGGCTCCACCAAGAAATGGTCTCTCAAGCAGTGCCGCCTGTGACCCCGGATGGGGACGCACTGCCCAGTGACAGATGGCCTTCCAGTTTCGGCCTGTAAAGGTGCTTACAGCTGAACACCCTGATTCTGTACTTAACGTGATTTAGTAAATCTTTACGTGCCACAACCAAGACAAAGACATTGCCTGTGGGCACAAACCAGGACTTACCCTTCGCAGTTAGACCGGTGAAGACTGTCCTTTGGAAGCACAAAAGTTGTTATCATCTCAGTCGCCATGACAGTGGTTGTTTGGGGCAGACATGCTCCTGGAAACCCATCTGACCAGTCAGCCTGGTTGTTTGTTTCTGGGGACATTTTGAAGCCGACACATCCAGACAGGACAAAGAATATATTTTTGTTTGACATCTGGATGGGCCATACTTCTGTCCTGTTGTGGGTGAGCTTTGAGGAATACAGTCTTCCCTCCAAATGACTCAGGTCCACATTGTAGCTTTTCTGTTTTGAGATCAAGGCTCTGTGCACCAAGACTTTTTAAAGTGGATCAAACACTTTCAGAAGGAAAGTACCCTCTAGGTGGAGCTCGGCAGTCTCTGTCTCAGTAAGGATGTCTGTCACCCCATTTCCAGGAGCGGGGCTCAGCCTTGCCACTGCAGATGCAATTGTAGTGCGTTTGTCTGGATGAGGACTGTCCCCTGACACAGAGACCCCTCAAGGGACAGACCCAGGCACTTCACACAACCAGCTTGGTGTCCGCTGTCCCTTGTATGAGGTCCAGATTCTATAAGGCAGCCAGCATGTGTCCTCTGATTTCAAAAGCATGACAGTCTCCCCATCTGTCACATTTCCCTCTTTCTGTGGCTGCCCAATTCCAAGTTCTCTGTCACGGCACTGAGCTGCTTCTGGGTCGTGCTTGTCACCACCCGATTCCTGCTGCTAACGCTGTTTCCACCGGCCCTGATAGCCATACCCTGATGATCGATGTAGTTTTAACTATATGTATATAGAAATCATTTGCGAACATACTAGTATTTCCAGGTATAAGTGATGAATAAATACCTCACAGCACTCTCCGTCTATGTGAGCGACGGTCCCAAGTGTGGTCTGCGTGAGTTCTGGGCCATTACATGGCCAGGATGCGTTCTCCCAGGTTCTGTCGTTGGCAGGCTGAGAACTAGCACGTGCTGAGCACCTGTTAAGTCCTGAGTGTGTCACGTGGGGCTGGCTGACTTGTGTGGCCATCTTTCCTTTCTCGGTCCTCACACCCTCTGGGAGCCCTGCCCCTCCAGCAGCTTGGGGAAGAACTTTGAAGGGGTCAGTCTGTACCAACCCCACACTCAGGAAGGGAAGAGCTCCACATTGCGGCTTTCATTGCCCTCAAACTATTCTGTCGCTCAGACATTACTGAATCTCTGTGTGCCCAGTCTTGTTCTCATTTCTCTTGGCATAACCAGTGCACTGCAACGTGCAGTGGGACCTTGCTTAGCTCTCACACTGCTGACATCACACAGGAGGTAGGAATAGCACCGGGGTGATCACTACTGCGTGACTGAGAAAACTTACAGCAAATATTTTGGAATAAAGGAGCAGGACACTTTTAATTTGCAAAATTAAGAAAAAATGTTGAGTGGCAATGGGGTGTGTGTATCTGCTTCCTGCTCTCGACTGTGTGTTTTAGTTTCTGAACCGGTGCACAGAGTTCGCTCATCATTAAATGACAGAAAATGATTGACACTGCTGAAGGGAGCGATCATTTCGTTTCATACAGTCACAGACTTTCAGGGTCACGTCTCGGCATTAAAGGATGCCATCTGGTTGCCTCCCGTGTTTCCTAATGAAGCTCAGGCTGGTCGTGCAGTTGTTGGAGGGACTAAAGGAAGCATGGCCTTCGATGAGTTGGCCCAAGTGAACCATGTGGTGTTTGGATGTGTTAGGTGCGTTTCAAAGACTTGGAGCAGCATTTTATTTTCTCAGAGACAGTTGGGTAGAAGTAAGAAACCTGTTTGGTAATCATTAATTTACAAATTTTTTTGGTATAATGTGCAAGAGAAGTAAAAGAGTTATAGCTTATTTTGACTATTTTAATTGGGAGAGTCAAAATTCTTTGATTCTTATTATGTATACATAATAAGTGGAGAGAGATATATATATATCTACTCAACCTCAAAATAATAAAACAATAAGCAATTACATTATTGCTGTGGCTTAACTCAAAACAATGATTTCAGGTTTATGGATCTTGCTGCCTCCGGGGGACAGAAGACCACCCTCCAGTGGTTGTTATTGACTTAGTTTTCTCAGTGTCGTGCGCCTCTCCACAGTCGTCAGTGTCTTTGCTTTTGGGGGTGACACGTTTCCTTTTGCTTCTAAGCTGCTTGGTCATTTATGAAGTTGCTTAAAAACACACAGTTTTAAAGCACTCGTTATCTCTGCCACACAAACTATTACATGTTAAGGGTTGAACCTAGTAATCTGTGTTGTTCAGTCATTTGAAGGTCTAGAAAAATTTATTTAAAGAAAATGTATCAGCAAATTAATATCCATTCAATTTTAATATAAGATATTCCATCTCTGATGCTGAGACATTTTCATTATTTCTATAGAGAGTAATCAGGGCACATAATCAGCCTTGAAAGGTGCTGACTAACTTCTTGTACAGATAATGGGGTCTGTTTAAATAGTTTATGAGTTGGTACATACAGAAAACACTATATAATAGTATTTTACATGTTTACTATATATAGTGAGAATTCCATATGCTATAGAATATATAGATACCAAGATACTAAACAGTCTAACCCAGTGTCCGGTGCTAAGAATTGTGCATCTCTGGTGCTGAAATGCAGACAGGAAATGAGGCAGATGTTCCTTCTATATCTTTTTCTCCTCGCTCTTTTGTACACTGTGCATGGGGATTGCTTTCACAGCAGTAAATCCATGTGTCATTTCTTCAGTGTGAAGGTATGCTGTGTGTCCGCATTTCAGAGGTTGCCTCCCAGCATTCGCTCTTTCCTTGTCCTGTTCTCTTCCCGGTTTAAATGTCACAGATGACTGACGATGTCTTTTTTATTGTCTGTCCTCAGAATGGCTTCACTCCTCTGTATATGGCCGCCCAAGAGAACCACATCGATGTTGTAAAGTATTTGCTGGAAAATGGAGCCAACCAGAGCACCGCTACCGAGGTGAGGCTGCCTGCCACAAGCGCCCATCGTCTCCGTGCCAACCACATGGGGCCTGCCACCCTGTCAAGAGCCCGTGGGAACCCAGTGTTCACGCTGTGGCCGGTCACACTGTTCATTAGCTTCCCCCTGACTTGGGGTTCACGTCACTGCATTCTCACATGGAATCACACTCCTGTCAGTTTGCCATTCCCTGGGGTGGGGAGCTTTATACTTTCTAGAAGCAGATTACAGTGAATCCTGCCCATCTCTTCCCACCAGTATTTTATCTTCATTAGGATCCCAAGCAGTTCCTTCCAGGAATGTTTTTCATGACCAGAAAGGACTCGTAGGTGTTTGTGTTAGCACAGCTTTATGGGGAATATGTCACCAAAAAAGTTGGTCACATTTCCCGAAGCACAAATGGTGATGTGTAGTGTGTGACTGGTCACGGCCGCCATGGTGCATACCATGCAGTCACTCCCCGTTAGATGCTCAGGTCATGAGGTTGCAGTGGGCCACCATCCACGTCACTCCCCTTCCCCGCTGTGCCCTCCACGGCAGGACGCTGAGTGTTTTCCTCCTGAGTTCCGCCCTGGCAGGGGGAGGAGCAGGTTTTTAAGGAATATTCCAGAAGCCTGTGAGTTTGGAGACATGCTGCAGGGGCCACTGAAGGTCGGGATGGGTGACACGGGTGGGGACCAGAGACATTCCTCATGGGACAGGCCTCCCTTCGCCCCTCCAGCCAGCACATGCAAGCTTCATCTCTCCTGGTTCATGATCTGTGGCTCCACTGAGAAAACTTTGAAACTCTTGGCCTGGTGTTCAAGGTCACCCAGAAACTACCAAGATGATTTTCAGTGTCTAATCTAGCTTCCTTCCTGGAAAATTAAGTCTTTAGGTGAGATAAACAGGAACTTCCTCTACCCTGTATGGGGGGACATGTCATTACAATCGGGTAAATCCATGTCCATTCCCTTTGAGAGAACACTTTAAGGAGTTAGTTGCAGCAACTTTCTGACGGATGATTCTTATTAGTTAAAAAACCCCCAAGAAATTGCTGTTAGTGGGACTGTGTTTCCTGCATGGGACTGGACAATGCCCCTGTGCAGTGTGAAGCGATTTCACGTCCTCTGTCCAGCACCACAGATTCCCCCTCTGACCACATGGGCACAGCATGGTTTTCCTGACTGGGCCGTTTTTCCTGAGACACTAATTTTGTGCCTGCGTGGCGTGCAGACATCTTCAGGCAAGCTCAAGGGAGATGGGAGATGACGGCAGTGCTTCATGAGCTCTGGGAAATGTACCAAAACAAGGCAACGTGTGTTTGTTTTCCTGTATTTCCTGGAAATCAGAGTCATTTATTTAGAGAAACCCTTATGCCTCAGAGTTCTTCCCCTCACTTCACACTTAACATCTCCCGTGTGTGCTTGGGGGACACCCGCCTCCTCATGGCCCTTCCGCGTGGCCCTGTTGCATTTCAGTCTGTCCCCAAATACCCGTTTCTGTGCCTTGCAGCGGCAGGGGCCTTGTTACACTGAGACTCAGAAAATTCCCCTCTCTCTTTCTTCTCCCCGAATGTTGCCCAAATTGAAGGCTAAAATTCAGTCTGTGCTTTCAGCAGATGCCCACCTCTAAGAAACAGAGAGGTCACGCTCCTAACACAAGCTGTCGCGGTGTCGCGGAGGGCAGGACATGCGCTGTGTGACGTCACACCCTGGGGTCTGTGGTGAGGTTACCTCGGGTTGTCGCAGTGCACACACTGACGTCAACGCATGACTCCCTTTCTGGCCACCGTGCTCCAGATGTGGGCAGTGCTCGGTCCGGTTTTGGGAGGCGCGGAGGGAGCTGGCCGCTGCAGGGGGCAGGGTCTCGCATCCCAAACATGTCTCTCTGGCACGAGGAGGATGTGAGGCTTGTTAATTTTGCGAAGCAGCAGACAGGCTCTGAAAACCAAGGAGAAGCTCCCCTCCGTAAAAGACATCACATGGGTGTGGGGAGGGAACTCTCCACCTGTGACGTCCCCCTGGCTGTACCAGGAACCAGGTGACCTCATCTCTAGAAACGCTTATTAGTGAGAGGCAAGGACTCACCTGCATAACTACCACCCAGATTCCCCTGCTCATCTGTTCACCTCCCACGTGACTCCCCACACCCAGCATCTTCTGTCTTAGGGGTGTAGAGGTGGCTGCAGCCACTCTAGCGAGTTACTCAGTGTTCCTGGGGAGACATGGGTACAGAGGTATATGTGTTACTATACGGCTTGTTTTTCTCCTGCTAATGCCCTGTTTCCCCGAAAATAAGACCTAGTCAGACAATCAGCTCTACTGCATCTTTTGGAGCAAAAATTAACATAAGACCTGGTATTATATTATATTATATCCGGTCTTATAGTAAAATAATACCAGGTCTTATATTAATTTTTGCTCCAAAAGACGCATTAGAGCTGATTGTCTGGCCAGGTCTTATTTTCGGGGAAACACATTGTGTCTCTGATCACAAGGGTCTCAGAAGAAGCCAGAGGGTGGGGGGATCATTGTTGCTCCTCCCTGTGTGCAGTGGGCTGTACCTGTGGGTGTGCAGTGGGCTGTGCCGTCCAGGTGTGTGTGCGTGCTCTCTGTGATGCTCTCACGACGACGAAACTGCCTAATGACGCCCGTCCCAGACACATATTTGAGATGTATGCTGGTAGTTAGGAGGTGCATGACTGTACAGTGGTACCTCGGTTTTCGAACATAATCCGTTCCTAAAGACCGTTCGAGTTCTGAAACGTTCGAAAACCGAAGCACAGTTTCCCCATCCCATAGAAAGTAATGCAGAATGGGTTAATACAGTCCAGACCTTTAAAATCAACCCCTAAAACTGCAAATTTAGCATGAATTTTACTATCTAATGATACCAACATCCATCAAATTTATGGCGTTCGTAACCTGAAATGTTCGTCAATGGAGACGTTGGAAAACCAAGGTACCACTGTATGTGATAAGCAGCCTCTTGTTTCCTCCTTCATAGGCTGTTTAATTTGTGCCAAAGAAAGTTCTAAGTTTAGGTTACTGTTTTTTTCTTACAAGACTACGTGCTTTACTCTTCCATTCTGTTAATGAATGTGCTTATTTAAAATTCTATTCTTATTAAAAAATTCAGTTTTTACTGTAGTGGTACATAGATAATGTGATACATTTTGGGAAAACGACCTTCCCATAAGTCTACAGTTATGGTGGAAGAAGATGTTTCACGAAAATGGAAACCAAAGGAAAGCTGGGATGGCTGTACTTAGACAAAATAGACGTTAGAACACAGACTGTCATGGGCATTACATAATGTTAATGGGGTTCATTCAACAAGAAGATACACCGTTTGTGATATTTATGGACCCAGCGTAGCAGCACCTAAATGTATAAACAAGTACCAGCAGACCCAAAGGGAGAGCAGAACAGCAGTCCAGTAACAGTAGGAGACTGTGACCCCCGCCTCAGCGGTGAGGAAGCCAGTTCCTGGCGTGTGCAGCCAACGACTGATCAGAACCCACTTCCATCTTCCCAGTAATGTTGATTCCTTTTGCGTTGCTTTTCGGTCTTACTCGTTACTGTAAAAATCTCATGTGCCATTGCCTGAGGTCGAACCCCAAGTCTGCCAAAGTCTGCAATGGATGGTTTTCCTTCTTGTGCTTCTCCAGGATGGCTTCACGCCTCTGGCCGTGGCACTGCAGCAAGGACACAACCAGGCAGTGGCCATCCTCCTGGAGAACGACACGAAAGGGAAAGTGCGGCTGCCTGCTCTGCATATCGCTGCCCGGAAGGACGACACCAAATCCGCAGCCCTCCTGCTGCAGAGCGACCACAACGCTGATGTGCAGTCCAAGGTAACGCGTGCAATGCCAGGTGGCGCGGGGCCTCGTGCTGGGGACGCCCCGTGGGCAGGGCCTCGTGCTGGGGACGCCCCATGGGCGGGGCCTCGTGCTGGGGGACGCCCCGTGGGCGGGGTCTCGTGCTGGGGGACGCCCCATGGGCGGGGCCTCGTGCTGGGGGACGCCCCGTGGGCGGGGTCTCGTTCTGGGGGACACCCCGTGGGCGGGGCCTCGCGCTGGGGGACGCCTCGTGGGCGGGGCCTCGTGCTGGGGTCGCCCGTGGGCGGGGCCTCGTGCTGGGGGACGCCCCGTGGGCGGGGCCTCGTGCTGGGGGGCGCCCTGTGGGCGGGGCCTCGTGCTGGGGGACGCCCCGTGGGCGGGGCCTCGTGCTGGGGGACGCCCCGTGGGCGGGGCCTCGTGCTGGGGGACGCCCCGTGGGCAGGGCCTCGTGCTGGGGGGCGCCCCTGTGGGCGGGGCCTCGTGCTGGGGGACGCCCCGTGGGCGGGGCAGCGACGCGCAGCGGCTGTGGGCATCCACAGAGAGAAATCGCTTTCGGAGTGTCTCAGAAGGAAGGGGACTGCCCATAGGGACAGTAATGAAAGCGTTAAAGATACTTTTCTGCCCAAGATGAGGTCCAGCTTGTTAGAAATCTGCTGCTTCTGTTTAAAGTAAAATAATAACCGAATTAGAAAGAGGCGCTGGTACTATGCAGGTTTCTGAGTCTTCGCGGTGGAACTCACGCGGGCACGTGGGAACAGTATCCAGCTGCCGTGAGCAGGGTGGCTGTTTCCTTGATGGGCAATGTGTAATATCTTCCCTCTTTTTCCCACACAACACTGCTTCAGATGATGGTGAATAGGACAACTGAGGTACAGTATGTGGCTACCAACATATGCCTTGTTTTTGTTTCAGTTATTTGCCCAATTAGAATAAATGCTCACTAATTTATACTAATGATTGGAACTCCCATTAGTAGAAAGTTAATTTGGAAACTCAGTATAGTGTGTGAGTGTGTGTGTAAATGTGTGAGTGTGTGCGTGTCTGCACGTGCACGTGCGGGGTTCTCTCATTGACTGTTGCTACTATAGAGATGTACTAACACAGACATTGTTGAAAGTATAGTATAAAAACAAGCCTATATTCCCAGGCCAGTGGCTATTTGTGTAGGTTGATTGTCACTTTGACTGACTGACATCTCATCCGGTCTCTGGGTTGTGGACCTGCAGGGCTTTTAAACACTTAGTATTTACTGAGAGTGGTGTGTTTCTCTAACTACCATCTCGTTTATTAACAAGTTTACCCACTGAGATGTGATATATTTGGATTATCCATATCACTTCTCCGGTTCCATTGTGCATGGAGCTTCGGTCCGAGGTTTAAGAAGGCCCATCTGCTTTGGGAAATTACTCAAGACGGGAACCACAGCAACTGATATCTTAGTTACTGATTTTAATACATTTAGTCTTTTTAGGTGACTTTTGGTGATTGTCTAAAATACATTTTTGGAAACAGTATTGGCTCTAAACATTGTATTGAAAGCAGCAGTTTGGGTAGATTCGTGCTGAGTTAGAAATATTTCTTTGAGGACAAATGAGTGACAGGGAGCCCCCTCCCCCCCACACAGATGGTCCTGGAGAAGGTGAGCTGGGCCAGCACCCCAGCACCCCAGGCTTCCCCCCAGGGCGCCACGGGGAGGGGGGGGTGTTGGACAATAAGTGCGTTTTTGCAAAGAGGAGGATAATGTTATTGTATTTGAATAATCTGAGAAAGATTCACAATCACTATGTTTTCCATCGTTACATTATCACTTGAATAATAGATGTACTTCAGGACATGTCTGGGTGACAGGAACTATCCAGATAAAAGTGAAAGCCCTACAGTCAGTCAGTTCCCAACTTAGAAACATTTGCCGTTTTACACGTTAACAGCCAGGGGGAAAACTGGCTTCTCTCCATTTTGACACGAGCATGTGGCATCATGTAGACACCAGATGCAAAGCGCACGGCTGCGGCGTGGGGTGTAGGGACCAGTCACTGGTCTCTGTGTCCTGCTTCTCTGCAGGCAGGACTGTCTGCAGCCAATTTGGCCAACAGCGCAGAGCAATTTCTGTCACTTAAGACCTCTGGGCTCTTAGTTAGGCTGTTGTCAAGACAAAGTCACCCAAGTCTACATATCAGGTAAATAGAAAAGTAATAGTTGTGATTCACATAATAGTTCTTAAAAACTGGTCTCACATCAGAGTTCATTTCAAACAAAAGAGAACAGTGCAGAATCACCTCACAACTTCAGGTCTGCTACCAGTTTTCTAGGAACAGCCATTATTGTTCCTGTAACTTTTTATTAAGTAATGCATTTATGAAAGTTATGGAGCAAGGATAATACATTTTTGTGTACTTTAATAATAAAAGCTAATACTCTATTGTGAAAATGGCAAAAAATTCGAAGTTTTCATCAGAAAAAAAAAAGGAAACACACTTTTCTTCTATTTAGGATTTTCTTCTCATTTTTAAACATTCTGAGAGTCACCGTTCTCTAATGCCCATATAACTGATTTAACCTGCTTATTTTATTTTATATTAATTTATTTTATTGATAAAATTTGATTTAAATAACATTAAAAATTGGGTTCAGCTGAATTTTTTTCTTAATTTTATATTCATGTTGATGCTAAATATATTCATTTTTGTTTTTTAACTTTTTCCATTATAACAACATAGTCTGACTAAACACAGTTGTTAAAGACAACAGATAGCAGATGTGTAAACGATGAGGCATGAATTGTACATCTTCTGTAAGCATTGCTTGCAGTCTTTTCATAGTTCCAAAGAAACAGCGTCAACCACTGCTGTTAATCACTTTTTTTAAAAGCATTAATTTTGTGTCTTTCTCTGAAGAAAACATTTTTTATTCATAATTATGTTATTCCTGTGGCTGAAACCTTATGTTGTTTAATTATATTCTGTTTTTCCCTAAAGCTAAACCAACTCAAGAAACATGGTTTTTTATAAATAAACTGATAAACAGATAAATAGATAAATTATTAAGGTAATTAGAAATAATGTTGCCAAGAAGCGTAGGATATTATTTCCCTGTTTATATGTTTAATTATTTACCCCCTCATACCATTAAGATGTAAGTCTCATTAAAGCGTTAAGTTCCTGGACCTCATGTGCATCAGGCAGACAGGTCCCACGCACATGGCGGTCCTCACTGACCCATGACTGTAACACTGCAGGTGGAATGCTTTATGGCGCTGTTTCCTTTGCTTTCCAGAGCGGCTTCACCCCTCTGCACATCGCTGCCCACTACGGGAACGTCAACGTGGCGACACTGCTTCTGAACCGGGGCGCCGCGGTGGACTTCACGGCCAGGGTACGCGTGAGCACTTTCATTGTGGAAGGCGGTAAACGGGCACTTCACTGAGGTGAAAATGAACACCGGTGAAGGTTGTGTTTCTTTTTTCTTACCCTGATCTGTGCTAGAGGTATTAGACTTTCCTTTTTCCTTTTTTCTCTTTTGCAAATTGCAAAAGTCATCACAAGCCAACCAGCGAAAAATAAGAATGTTTAAATTCACATGCACACAAATCATTTTTAGGAGTTAAGGAGGATGTTAATTCTGACATCCGTGCGAGCAGTTATATTTAAAGATCGTGCCATGAATCATGAATGAGCAGCTTCCAGTCAATAACTAAACTGTTAAAACATTAAGTATAAAATATATATGTACATTTATACAAGTCTTCACAGTGGTTCTAGGGCACGCAATTTGACAGGGAATTTTTTAAATGAATTAAGAATTTGCTTATATAAAGATTCTTACCAAAATATGTAGAAAGACACGTATTTTATATGTGTTATATGTTTAATGGTATGCTTTCATTGGAAAGGTTCACTGATGTGATAATTACAACGCTCAGTGTATTCAGGAAGGATGTAAGGCGACTCATGAGCACAAAGGCGGGAGGAGAGAATGACGCTGCAGGGACATGTACAGTCAGAACAGGGAATGAAACAAGCACAAACAGGGTCAACGGGAAATCGTAATCAGAATGGGACATCTCAGCACGGCAGTGCTTGGTGTTACGACTAACGTGGACTGAGGTGGGGCAGTTCCAGTCAGGCAACTACAAAGTGCTCTACGCTGGACATGACAAGCTCGGAGGAAACGGAGTGACTGTAATTCCGCAGTTTGTGGCTACACCGCAGGTCTGACCGAGAATGTCAATCAGACTTTCGGGAAAACCGGTTACCATAACCATCATTCAGGTCTATGCTCCAACTGCTGAGGCTGAAGAAGATGGAATTGAAAGATTCTACACAAACTCAAGAAGAAATTGACACACTCCAACAACCTAAGACTTGCTGGTAATTATAGGCGACTGGGACGCAAAGGTAGGTAATAAAACAGGGTCAAATGTAGCCAGAGTATTTGGACAAGGGGTCAGAAATGTCAGATCAGTTTGGGAATTGGTGCAAAGCCGACAATCTGTCCATCACAAACACATGCTTCAAACAATCGAGCAGACGACTGTGCACGTGGACATCACCAGATGACCAACACAGATCAAATACACCAAGTAACTGGAAGCAGGAGATGGAGCAGCTGTCTTCCCTTTGGCCAGACAAGGCCAGGAGCAGACTGTCGTGCTGATCACGTGCTGTTGGCACCAAACGTGAGCGTGAAGCTGAAGGAGACCACAACAAACATTGGGGTGCCAAATGTAACACAGTAGCGTTACTGGTGGGTTAAAGGCCGCAGAAAAATCAGATGTGCACTGTTAACTGACCAAGAACCAGAGCTGTGGACTGAAGCTAGAAATACCATTAGGGAAGAATGCAAAAACGCAATGCTAGAAGTGAAAGGGACAGTAAAACCAAGATGGATGACAGATGAAACACTAAAATTGTCGAGGATGGGAGAGATGCAGAAGTTATAGGTGCCAATAGCAGGGTTAGCGTTCTGAATGCGGTTTTTCAATGACTAGCATGTAGAGATAAAGAGAACTGTTATAATACTCAGTGTAAGAAGATAGAAGAGAACAAAAAAGGAAAAACAAGGGATCTCTACCAGAAGATTCAAGAAAAAGAGGGAAATTCCAACCTGGACTAGGAACGCTGACGGGCCAGCATGGAAGCTCATCATCTGACCAGGAGGAAATGAAGGGAAGGTGGGAACGGACACAGAAATCGGCAGAGAAGAGACGAAAGGATGGCAGATGCCTTTGAAGAAGATTATTAGGAGGAAGAATCCATCATCCTAGAAAACGAAATGAAAGCTGCCCTGCAAGTTTTGGGAAGAAATCAATTACTAGGGATACTGACAGAATTATTTCAAGCCACAGGAGTGAGTCTGTCAAAATCCCAAGAATATGCCAACAAATATGGAAGTGAGACATTGACCTATTACTGGAAACGTTCAGCACACACTGCAGTCTTCAGAAAGGGCAGGCCAGGAGCGCAGTGACAAGGACCATCGCTCCAGCTTCCCACGCAGGTAAGTGACGGTCCAGGTGGTGCGGCGAGGGCATCTCCCGTCTCCGTCTCCCTTTGATGGAGAAGAAATGCGACGTTCACGCTCTTGCCGAGAAGCAGGAGGCACTGGCTGTAACTGCCCACAGTGGGTGGGCCCTGCAGTGCTCCAGTGAGCGTCAGAAGGAGGTCAGTGTGTGTCTCAGGGACACAGTGAAGCATTTGACTGCGTGGACCAGGAACAGCCATGGGCGGCTGGGAAAGAAACAGGCGTGCCCCACCCAGCACTGGATCGTCCTGACACATAACCTGTGCTGTGGACAGGAAGCTACTCTCAGGACAGATGTGGACAGACAGCTTAGTTTCCTACAGATTGAGGTGTCAGACCCGGGCACATTTTATCTCCCAGAACTGTATGTACCCAGCACTTAGAATATGAAAAACAGGGCTAGATTCAGAGCAAGGAGGAGTGAAAATTGGTGGAAGGAATAGCGATAGGGTTAGGGTTGGGGTTAGGGTTAGGGTTGGGGTTAGGAGTTGGGGCTGGGGTTAGGGTTGGGCTAGGTGTTGGGGTTAGGGTTTGGGGTTGGGTTTGTGGTGGCGGTTGGGGTTAGGGTTAGAGTTAGATATGCAGATGACACCATATGATTGGCAGAAGGTAGCAGTAATTTGAAACAACTTCTGCTGAAAGTGAAAGAAGAAAGGGATAAAGTAGGGCTGCATTTGAACCTCAAGGAGACAGAAGCCGTGACTCCAGAAGAAACACACGACTGTAACACAGACAACGGAGAACTGCAGCTATAACGACTGCTGACCTTGGTTCTGTTGTCGCGTCAGATGGAGATGCAGCCAGGAAATCCTGAGAAGGCAGAGACTCACAGGGCAGCAATGGAAAAGGCAAGAAAAGCCACGAAGAGCACACAGGTATCACTGGAGATGAGGCTGAGACCACCCACGCCCTCCTCTTCCCAATTCCTGGGTACGGATGCGGAATCTGGCCAGTGAAGAAGG
The DNA here is from genome assembly GCF_036562045.2 of Rhinolophus sinicus. NCBI lineage: Eukaryota > Metazoa > Chordata > Mammalia > Chiroptera > Rhinolophidae > Rhinolophus > Rhinolophus sinicus. Next base: position 128,263,523 of record NC_133757.1, read on the forward strand.
CTGAGAGGCAAAAACTGATTCATCTGAAATAAGGTGTTGGAGGCAGAGCTCTATGGAGACCCTTGCCCCCCAGGAAGACCAACCCGTGGGTCCTGGAGCAAACTAAGCCTGAAACACGGCTGGAGGCAAAATGACAGCTCCAAAGCTGTCCTCCCTCGGGCACATGGTGACAAGACAGGGCTCCCTGGAAAGGACAGTACAGCTGGGGAAATACAAGGCAGCAGCAGGAAAGAGGGAGACCAGACATGAGATGGACGGACTCCATTAAAGGGGTCACAGGCTGAGTCCCCAGGAGCCGAGCAGGGCTGTGAGGACAGGACACGGGATGTCACTCATTCATGGGGCCACCTGATGTAGGGGCTGACTCAATGGCATGTAACACACACATGCTTAATACGAATCAGCAAATGCAATATATGATTATTTGCAAAATTAAGACATAAAAAAATCAGGTGTATATCCTCGCCATAATGATGACAGATGATAGACTATAAAATAAATATAATTTGTATGTATATGGTGTTTTTATCCTTTGAAGTCTTCTGCACTTAAGCTATGTTGAGTTATTTTCAAGCTGTTTTCGTACTGAACTATTCTGAAGAAGGTATTTTTAAGAATCATTTTTCCACTGGGCATTGTTATGTGTCTGAGTATTTGTATTTTATTTTTAAGCATGGGAAACTAAGACCCCGAATCTTTACGTGTGTGGGTGTTATAGAAAAATGATGGACTTTGGACCACGGTTCTGTCCTTGGTCGAATCTGGAATTGGGTCTATCCCACGAAGGGGCTCCCTTTGTGTCTTGCCTGCAACGTATCATGCCCATTCCACACGCACGCTGTAGTTGTTGGCTTACGTATGCTCTTCCAGTCCATTTTTCATTCTCTGACTAAAGTGCTTTGTGGTTTGTGTGCTTTTTTTGTGCCTTAAAAATTGGAGACCCTGAAATGTAGAAACTCGGATCAGGCTGCCGTGTGGGCCCCGGTGTTCCGAGCCCTGTGACACTCAGTGTGCCCTGTTCTCTGTCCTCTGCAGAATGGGATCACCCCTCTGCACGTGGCCTCCAAAAGGGGGAACACAAACATGGTGAAGCTCCTGCTGGACCGTGGGGGCCAGATCGATGCCAAAACCAGGGTGAGTGTCCTCCCGTGGTGACGCTTTGTATTCCTTTACCTGGCAGGCACCTGCAATGCCAGGCCCCAAACACACGCCGTGCCTTTTCAGGGGGGTTGTCGTCTTGGATCTGATTTAAACCTCAGACAGTATCAAAAAGCTTCACATTGCAAAGTGGAATTAGTGTTTTCTCCTAAGTACCTGGAGAAACAGCACAGTCCTCAGTGAGACGGTTTTTCAGGTCCTACTTACTCATCTTCTGGGAACAAAGATCAAGGATGGGACCCCAGCATCTCTGGTTTGGTCGGTCGTAGGTACAGAAACCCAAACTCATAGTGTACATTAAGCCACGAGAGGGTGGGTTTTTCATAAAATACTTTAATACATGTTGGAAACCTTTTGCTTCTAACTTTCCAGTTCCTAGATCATTTTTCTTAAGTGGTTATGCTACGCTGAGCAGAGCAGGAGGTCAGAGGTTACACTTGCGAAAGAATGGCCTGTGCTTATCATGCTGCGCCTTCACTCAGGCCAGCTTCATAAGAGGCAGGGCCCTTTCTCTATTCATTCCAAACTTGTGAATTAAAATACAGTTCAGACTTTTTGTGCACTGCCAACAAATAGACAATAAGAGGCAGGAGAATGCAGATGTTCAATGTACAGACCGAGGCAGATCACCTGATTTCAGAGTCTACGTGTCTCACTTACCAGCTGTGTGGTATTGGCAGTTTACTTACCTTCTCTGAACTTAGGCCAATAATAGTTCCTAACTCACAGGGTTTCGTGAGAATTATCTCTTAGATATTATGATTTATCTCTTTAAAAGTGAGGTGGGCAAATTCCTGAGCTCCTCGTAATTTTTTATTATGATACCGAAATTATAATCAGTTACTTGCATAAACATTAAACTAGTAATTCAACGTCAGTTCTCTGGAGTGGATTTGGTTAATCCTAGACTTCAATAAAACTTTAAACATTCGTATAATATGAAAATTCTGAAATGTGTGGTGTAAGAAGTCTGTGTGATGGCAATAGACTCCCTTGTGATGTGTTGTCACTTTGTTTAATTCTGGGACTTGTGTTCCCAGGAGTAAGGTGGAAATCTGGGAAATCCCTTGCAAATCCAGAGGCTGACAAGTGTTTGGCTTAATAAGCCTTATCACCTCTGCGGTTCTAGCAACACAGCAGCTCCCAGCGCTGCGTTCTGGGTTTTAATTACCTCAGGAAACGTGGCTTTCTTAAAGTCCTTTCTCTAAGACGTTTGGTGCAGAGCACTGCTGTCATGGGGGCCTGTGGGAGCTCCTTCGTAGTTCGCTGGTCTGTCCAGGGCGTGGCCGTGGTGGCCAGTGTCGTTGCACATGAGTCGGCGTGCTTCCTCCCTTCGGCCAGGTGCACGCCCTCCCTGTCCTGCGGGGCCAGAGTTGGGAACCACTGTGCTGCAGGCTTCTCGGTATTGTTCTTTCTGTTTAAGTCCTTCAAGCACATTGATAGTGCGATGTCTCCCTACACCCCTGTGCTGTTTCTAGTGAGAGCTCTCAGCTTTGAGAGCGGCAGTGCAAAGACAGCACTTGTGGGAGCAAAAGCATTGTATCTTGCTCATGTCGTGGGATTCGCGTTGGTCTCATTAACTAACGCTTCCCTGGAGGATCATTCATTATTGAGGCCATTGACTTTTTCTCGATATTTGTTTAGTCCTTTAAAAGGTACTCTAATTTGCATGCCTACATGTATTTACATATGTAATTTAAAAGTCTAACTCTAAACGAAGGCAGTGCATTTTCATAAACACAGTGCTGAGAAATGGATTCTTATGCCAGTTCTGCCATCAACCAATTGTCCTGGAACAAGGTAGCAATCTAAAGGAAGCTTGGTTCCTTCTGTGAAGGAAGTGTTTGGGCTGCGTTTCACCCCGCGTAGCGTTCAGATACAGCAGGTACAGGAATTTCGTTCAAGCACATATGCAGGGAGGATGGATTTCTAACTGTGCACATTGTGTGCAGCACTCCTGAGCAAATATGTACTGAGCTGCTGCCTGGAGCCTGAACCCTAAGAGACACCGCTGGCAAGGCCGACCGGTCCCGGAGGCACAGACGCTGGCGCACAGCACCCGGGGACTGACTGAGCCTGTACTGCAAACGCGGCTAGTCGTCAGCTCTGCCCGCAGAAAAGCTCTGGTCTGTAGCCTTTGCCGGTCTCCTGCAGTGACCACTCCCATCCTTCCTTCAGGCCCCTTAGAGCTGGGATGTGGTGTCACTGAGGACAGGATTGGGAAGAGGCACAAAACACTGGCGGCACAAGTGTGTGTGAGCCGGCTCCGGGCGCCCAGTGTCGGGTGCAGTGCAGACGCTGGCACGGAGCTTTCCCCAGGAGTTGAAATGCTCCCTCATCTCTAAGGGGTAGGATGTTAAAAGCAGTTAGGTTTTCTTAGTTCTGGCTACAACTGAAGGACCTATGTCCTTGCCACGGCGAAATCCAGGCAGAGACAAAAACTGAAATGAAGAGCCATGGCTGGAATTGGAATACTGGATTACTTAAAAAGGAGTATGCTTATATTTTAAAATACAAAAATGTTCTATTTGTTTTTGACTATCTTTTTAGGTAGTACAGTAGAGCTTCTGTATATGGAATTAAGAATAATATAAATATTATCCTTTCATTTTTTTAAATCAGGTCTCAATATCCCCTCGCAATCAAATTAGTCATAATCATTCTGAATTTAGTATATTCTGTCAAGAATTGTCCGTTGTTATTCTCATTTGTAAGGTTTTCATTATCTGGCGAAGAACAAGACACACAGAGGCTTTGGGGTAATTAATTTTTATTAATTAAACCTATCCAGAGCTTCTCCCCCGCTTTCTCAGCACTTTGTCAGTTTCCGAGACATTTGCATCCTGACAGTCTCGTCGTGGACTGTGATCTGACATAAACTCGAAGACGTTTTCAGCAGCACCCTGGTTTTTTGGTATCTGGAAAACCTCATCTTAACGTTAAAACAGAAACTTTATAGCTAGTTAAAAATGACATTAGTAATTCAGGTTTTATTAAGGGCATTATTCTTTTTTATTTTTAAACTTATTTATTATTTAAATGTGGAGATACTCCATGTAAGGTTTATGGTGAAAATATTGAAATACATATTAATGCAAACAACAAAAGTATACAAAAACAGTGAAGAATGATGAACAAAAATCAGCACATCAGAAAAAGTGTCACAGTTGGGCCTTGTTTTTGGAAGTAACAAAAAGAGACAGCAGCAGTGGCCACCAGTTGTCATGTGCGTATGACGTCCCGGGCGCCCTGCGACGTACCCTACAGATGCCGTGTGACTTCGTCTTCCCATCAACTCATGAGACATGTTGTTTTCTTTCGCCATTTGAGAGATGAGACTGCTGAGGGGAAAAGCAAGTCCCGTGCATGGGCTGAGGACACACAGCCTCAGCCCTGGCACAGCCCCTGTCATGCAGCCTTCAGGATCTGTTGCTGGAAGGCCAGTCTTAGCGAGGGGAGGAGAGAGATGGTGTCAGAAACTGACGCTGCGGGTTACCAGCTGGCTCATTGGGAACTGAGCTTCCCTTTTAAGAGCTTCCAACCTCATGGTGTGATTTGAACTGATTCCAGTGAAGACGTAAAGGGAACACTTTTTGGAGGGAAAAACTGCAACTTTCAACGGTCTTAAGAATTTAAGTTAAAAAAATCCTTGACTGCAGAACTTTGATGAGGATTTTTTGCAACAACGGGATGATGTACTTTGTAGGAAATACCCCATATCCACTCAGGTTGAGCATGTAATTCACAGTCCTTTCTAAGGCAGACCAACTGCATCAGTAAAATGGAGGATTTAGAACTGATTTAATCTCTATTGTTCGTTGACGTTGCTTGTGGGGTTATTACATGTTCTCCCTATTTTCCTGTTGTTCGGAGAGTATTCTGGAGGTTTCCACATGGTCACACAATTAATATTTCAAGTAATCCATGCAAATCACCTTTTCTAACAACGATTTAAGTCAGCACCCCGACCCCGTCTTTCACATGGGCTGTAAGTGAAACTGGGTAAGGGAAGTCACGCCCATTTTACGTGTCGTGAAGCTGAGCCTCAGCGCGTCACCGGGGACTGAGCCAAGACGCACACCCAGGGCTCTGGGACCTCAGAGCCCACACAGGGACTGCTGCACAGAATGCCTCCGTTAGCTGGGCACCAGTTCTCACACGCTGGGCCTCAGCGAAGCCCCCACAGGAACATATGTGAGGAACGAAGTGGACGTAACTGTCACGTGAAGCATGTAGCAGCTGTGGCCCCACCACAGGTCCACTTACCGAGGTCCAAATGCATGATCCTTTCATTCCTTAGCCTGTACTTTCTCTGTTAGACTCCTGTCTGGCAAACTTTAAAATGACTTGGCATCCCAGCTACCACAGTAAAGTGAGTTTTTGCTGGAAGAGCAGTCTTTTCATGCTAATTCCTCAAGCTTCCAGGTCTGTGGTTATTCAGAGTCCTAATACCAGCCAACCAGACTTAACAACGCAAGCATCATTATCAGTCCGGGTTCCGGCTGAAAACAGATGGCACTTGAATTTGATAATTTGAACAGATGCCAATGAAGGGCCTGTTTACAATTCTGAGGGTGGACTAGGGAAGGTAGAGGGACACAGTGTGTCCCTGGGGTTGGCAATGGCAGGGCAGGCTCCCATCCCTGACCTGAAAGGTGAGACGTAGAAGACATTACCAGAACTTCAGGGAGAGAATGGACGCAGATGGCTGCTTTGGCAGGAGCGTGACTTTGGTACAGAGATGCACGCAGCCAGACCTAGGAGACCCAAAGCAGCAAGACCTCCCCATAGGCCAGCTAGCCCGAGCCGGAGGGCAAGGAGCCCACTGATAGATCCAGAGACGTGTGCTTGTGGGGCACACAGAGTGGGCAGGGTGGGGCACGGGTCTGGGGGGTAACTGGAAGGTCTGACACACAAACCCCCGGAGAGTGGATCAGCAGAGGCAGATGATACATGCATTAGGGGGAAAGCATAAGCCAGAGGTGCAGTCCTGGAAGGGGACACACAGACGTGGGCCTTAGAGTTCTGGGGAGATGACGCGCTCCGGGCCCCGTGGCTGCCCACCAGCCCTCACGCTCCCAACTGCTCCCTACGGTCTCTCCCCCGTTCCCCGTGACACTCTCCATCTTCTGTTCCTGAAGCCTGAAATCACCACTGAATTTATGTGCTCAGGATTTTGTTTACTCTCTCACTTCCTGTCCATTTCGTCTCACGTTTCCCACCTCCTCTGCTTTTGGGCCTCCCCACAGAGAAATTAAATGCAGAGACAGGGGGTATTTAGGAGCACTGTACAGGCAGAGACTACCTGAGAAGTACCGGTTCAGGATGTCTTATGAATAACTTACAGTCATGCTACAATTTTATTCGATGCTGTTTTAATCCTATTTTTAATAATACATTTTATCTTTGAGAAATCATTATGTAGCTTGTAGATGAAAAATGTGTGTGGCAACCTTTAGAAGAATGTAAAAAAAATGACCCTTTCTGTTTATGAGCTTCAGAGAGCATTTAAGAAAATTTGTGAGAATAGTGGCAATTCAAGAGAGAACATAGATGGATAAAATTAAAGAAGAATTTATGGTAAAAGTTGTGTTAGGACAACCAAAATGAAATCAGTGAAACAATTTAGCGTCTGAGTTGGCTCCAAGCAACAGGGCTCAAGATCAGCAACCTTCCGAACCTGCGAGAACACTTGACCGGCAGCAGCGCCTGCCACACCGGCCTCCCACACGCCGGGGCTCTGTGCTCCCTTCCTGCCCCTGTCCCTTCTCTGTCCCTCTCTCGCTCCCTGTCAAGAGCCCTCTGTCGTTGTCTCTCTCACCGGCCTTCTCTGTCATTTAACTGATAGTACATCTCTTACCGGCCTGCTAAGTCACTAGGATTGAGCTCAGGACACCCTGTCTTCCAGGTGGCAGTACAGCGGGGTTGGTTTATAAAGAAAGTGAATGAATTCCTTCCTTCTGTGGCAGGATGGCTTGACCCCACTGCACTGCGCTGCACGAAGTGGACATGACCAGGTGGTACAGCTTCTGCTAGAGCGGGGCGCCCCCTTGCTGGCGAGGACCAAGGTGAGTCACAGGACTGGGGTGGGATGGGGGAGGGGAGGGTCACAGAACTGGGGTGGGACCTGGGGGTGGGGGTGTCACAGAACTGGGGTGGGACCAAAGAGCTCTTGAAGCCACTCTCCTGTGATCTCTGTTTCTCATGAAATATTTCCTAGTGACTCAGTGTCCGTGTGCTGGAATGCGTAATATGTATCAGCGTTTTCAGAGTGTTTAAGATGGACAGATATGTCCATTAAGATTTACTGAGTGTATGCTTCACGTTCTTTCTGCTAGTCTTACTGCAGATGGAGGTGTAACTATTACTGTGTTACATGTCAATGGGAGTTATTACATACAAATGAGAATAACTTACGTTCTCCGAATCTATGCTTTTGTGATGCTCTGAGATGGCTGTGAATTAATGTAATTATCTTTTAAAGCAGCACAACGAGCAGTCCAACATCAGTCCTCTAGCTCTCCAACCTTTGTCCCCTAGGCAATCGGGTACAAAGGAGGACTCACCAGTAGGGTGGGTGGGTTATAATGGATTAGTGGGTGACGTGGAGGACACGAGCTGGCCCAGGCCGTCTGCAGAGGACGCCTGACAAGCTTCCTGTTCTCTGTGCACAGCAGTATATCTGTCCTTGGTCTCATCTCAGTGTATTCATCCATGGGGAAAACTCTCATCCATATAAATAGAAACCGGTGAGGAGCCGATTTTACAGGTTTGCACTATCAAAACATATTTTTAAAGGCTTGTTACTGTACACTTACCCATTGTCGACCCTTACTTGGGGTTACCAGAAACTACCATGAAACACAAGTTGAGAACAATCACACAGCTGTTTAATGCCTATGCACCAACCCCCTGCATCCTTAAGACGACAAAGATTGGCACAAAGGACATTTCTTACATGTCAACTCCCCCACCCCCACCCCTGAATAGGATTGGTACCCACTGATGCTCTTATGAGGGCAAGCTGAGAAAAGCCAGGCAGCCAATGTAAGCAGGTTGTTTTCAATTTATCTACATTTTAATTGATACTTAACTGAAATTATTTGGAGCACGTGCCATCTCACACATTTTAAGTATGTAGAGAATGAACTCAGTCTTTAGAGATGTGCCCCCTAGGCCACGAAAGGTGCCTTCAGATCAGAAACATACGAAGAAGAGAGAGAAATTGTTTTCCTTCTCACCCCTGCATGAATATTGCAGAGACTTGTCTTTACAATGCTGTGTTTTGGGCTGAGTAAGGTACAGATATCAGGGAAAGTTTCACTGAGGAAACGGATTGAAACGGAAATGGAAATAAGAAAATTGCAGACCAGCCATGTTACTTACAACCAATAAAAAGCATGTACCAGATTGAGGATAGGCAGGTGACACTGTTCCACAAACTATAAAATAATGTTGTCCAGAGTTTTCCCGTAATTGTTGTATCACTAATGAAGACCATGGATTACCTAGATGGAGATTTTTAATGGTGTTTTGTAAAATCTAGTATCATTCATATGTAAGGGTCCTGCATGATTATGTTCCTTTACTCATTCATTCATTCATTCATTCGTTAGATCATTCATTCACGCATGCATCTTCTAACTGTCATAGTGAGCAGCTACACTGTGCCAGGCAGTGTTCTAGTCACTGAGGGACCGTCAGGATGAAGAACATGCAGTCTGTAATTTTAAGAAGCTCAGCATTTAGTAGGTGAGAGAGATGGGGAGACAGGTGCGTCAGTGGGAGCTCTGCAGGGCAAGGCACATGAAGAAGGAACCAACTCGGTGAGGCCACGGGTCCCTACCTCCTGACAAGCCTCCCCCCCTCCATCAAGACTCCCCGTTTTGAATTACCCATTATTCCTCCTGCAAGCAAATAGTCATCTGGCTAGTTTTTCACTGCCCCTCATTCTTTGAAAAGTCTAACTCAGCGAAATGTGACTCTTCTCCAATGACCCGTTCTAATCTTTCATGACCGTGATGACCTTGGCAAGCGCCATCCGGATCCTTCCAGTGGGTGTCTCCATCAGGTCGCCGTGAGCCCCCTACAACCTGTCTGTCTGACCTCCACGCACCCCTTCTATGCTCCAGCTAACTGTCCAGAGCCCCGAGTGTATTCTGCAGGGGCCTCAGCCACTGTGTTCACGTCCCTCATCCTCCCAGCATGAATCCATGTTCACTCACCAGCCACATGTCACCTCACTCAGCGAAGCTCACGTGCTGGCAGCTGCCTGTGGCTGCAGCAGACCCCCAGGCGCAGTGACCCGGCTCGCTGGACATCGCCATCCAGAACCTCGAGTCGGCCTCGTGGTTCTGGCCGTCACCAATGCCCAGGCAGTATACGCCCGCTCCCTGCTAACTGACCATTCTGTACTTTCCCTTTTTTCCCTCAAATCTTTCGACTTCTTTCCTTGTCTTCACTTCCCACAACACTGAGAAAGTGGAGGCCATCAGGAGAGAACTGCCACAGACTGCCACCTCCGTCCAACGGCGGGAGCCAGGCCCATATCACGTTGTGTCTGCTGTCTTTGCTGCCAAATGCCACGGCTGCCCACTCCTCCCTTCTCAGACCTCCCTGTCAGGTCTGTGAGAGCAGGACCTCCGGAAGCCAACCTGTCTGTCTGTCTGCGTGCCCTCACTCATCTGCTTTCATCTGTAATTCCCACCCTGCTCGTATGCTGATGACATACGAACGTGCATCGCTCCCACGGCCGCCTGGATGTCTGCCGGGCATGTCAGGTTCAGGAAATGCCAAGTTCAGGGCCTGGTGTTCCCCATCCCCTCCACGTAGCCCTTCGTAGTCTCTCCTATCTCCATTCATGGCTGTCCCGTACTCTCAGTCTCAGGCCGAATGCCTCATCTAGTGCTTGGCCTCTCCCTCCACATCCTATCACCAAACCTTGTCACCTCTTCCTTCAAAATGTGTCACCAAGTCAGCAACTTCTCCACAGTGTCCTCAGCACCACCTGGTCCGGGTCGCAGCTACCCGCTGGATGAGTGCAGGAGTCCCCGGTGGCCCTTCTCGTCCCTTCACTGCACCCATCTTCTCAGCACAGCTGGAGTGGTGGTGCTGTCGTCACCCTCCCCACGGTGCCAGCTCACTCAGGGCAAGTCAGAGGCCTGCTGTGGCTGGTGAGGCCTCTTCCTTCTCTGGCCTCCCTCAGGCACTTGCCTTCAGCCGCCTTGTCCTCACTGTGGTCCGGTGGGGCCGGTGGTCCCCGCACAGCAGCTTGCACTTGCCTCTCTTCTGCCTTACATGGTCCCCGGACTCAGCAGGACCAGTGCTCCCCGCCTTCCGCATCTTCATCCAGACTTGTCGTCCCAGGGAGACCACTGCCCCATGCACACTCCCTGGCCGTCCGGCGCTTTGCTTTTCCTCTTAGCACTGGAGGCCTTTAACAAACACACTCTGAATTTCAGTTCTTCCTCTTTGGAATTGTCCGCTCCCACTGAGAATGTAACCTCCGAGAAGGGTCCCTGTCCCCGGGACTGGATGGGGCCTGAGTGGCACTCCGTCCTTACTTGGGAAAACAAGCAAATAATTCAATGGTACAGATTTTATTTTCCATGTCACCTTTACATGGATAAAACAACATTCAAGACAGAGAGACTGTCAGAGAGACCGACAATACACCAGTCCCAACCCCGCCGAAGCCTGAACTTTTCACTTTGCCCTTGTATGCTTTTCCCCAGACACATAAATTCTTTCTCATCAACTTGCTCTTTTTTTCTAAGTTCATTTTATGAATTTCAAAATATAAAACCAATAATTATGATCAAAGAGTATTTCAAAAACAAAGAAAAACATACTAGTAATTTTAAAACCACATACACTGCTACTACCCACAAACCACCAAATGAGATTTTGATGGATTTGTTTTTAGCTGTCACCCCTCACTGTTGAAATCACCTTCTTTGTTGAGAACACTGGGCCTCGGGTCTGTTTTGACTTATCCAATTTCTGCCTTTTTTAATGTAACGACTGCCAAACTGGGTACTTGGAACAATTATTTTCTACTGACCGTATTTGCACTGATAAGGCCACTCTCTTTAATGTGCAAAGGTTTTCTAATTTAGTTTCATAATACTTTTTTCCTGTAAACTTATTTATTCAACTTTTAAAAAATGAGTCCTACCTAGACTGATAATTATCAGTGAATTTCCTGCTATTTTGTGTCCCTGATGGTGACCTCCAAGAGTTAAGGCTGAAGCTGTTTAGGGCAGCATCAATGATGATAGATTACCCTCAAAATGTACAAGTTGGGAGGCCATTGACCCCTGATCCACATTTGTCTCAGTTTTCTGGCTTTTACATGACTGCCTTCTCCAAGTCTAGTTCATGTGTCATGATAGAGAAAAGGAACCGTGGGGTTCAGAGCAGCGTGGGGTTAAGAGGTGATGGAAGTCTGTCTTTTCCTGATCCCTCACTTGCTCCTTCTTCATCCTCCTGCCTGTTTAGAAGTTAAGAGATTCGTGCAGAGAGGTGAACTGAATATAGATTTCTGTGTGTAGAATTGGATACGAATAATATAAGCATCAGCTATCACTTGTTTTTTGTACATCTACTGTGACCCCGATAATTGTGAGATCCAACTGACTCATCATACCTACTATGTATTCATTCATGAAAAACATATTCATTGGTGTTTTTGCCTGAGAATAGCAGAACAATGAAATTAACGTTCTCTTAGCTTCCCTTTTACCAAACATAATCTGCTATATACTTAGATGTCAAATGGAAATAATTTCCTCCCTGCTACCAACTGTGCCAGAGATCCAAAACTGAATTTGCTGTTTCAGAACCTGAAAGTAATGACTAAAATGGGAACTTGCTTTGGTTTTGTCTTGATGCGCAGAATGGGCTGTCCCCGCTTCACATGGCTGCACAGGGGGACCACGTGGAGTGTGTGAAGCACCTGTTACAGCATAAGGCACCTGTCGATGATGTCACCCTGGACTACCTGACGGCCCTCCACGTCGCCGCGCACTGCGGCCACTACCGTGTGACCAAACTCCTTCTGGACAAGAGAGCCAATCCGAATGCCAGAGCCCTGGTAAAGCTGGCCCAGCCCACATTCACTAAGTCTAGATCGGGACAGGCAGACCCCCATGACAGCGGTGGTGCGGACACCACCAGCCATGCACGGTCACAGGCACGCAGTTAACTCTGCTAAACGTGTCACCTCCCACAAGCGCCGCCTCCTTCATGCCTTCACAGTGTGCCGGTAAATGACGGTGAGCAAGGGTAGATTGCAGAGAATAGCAAGGAACATTTCTACAACGAGCGAGTTGCAGACAGAGAGCAACCTCTGGAGCATTAACAATTTTAAATGGGAAATACAAATCGAAAAGTAGGGAGTTATAAAATAAGTTTTAGACACATCTAGATAGAGTGAAAATAAAAGTATGAAAAAGTTAAACTTTATTAATCTTTTTCTGGGAACAAAAAAGGTGGTAAAGTGGTGAGTGGCTCTGACTGTGTCAGATAGTGTCAAATCTAAGCCTGTGAAGAGTTCACTGGGAGATTTTCCTTCCTGAACTGATTACCCAGCCATCGACTAATAGCAAAGGATTGCTTAGTGTCTGACTGCTTCAGGAGGCATTTGATACAGACCATTCCAGAAATCGCTCAAGGGAAATTGGCAGGAGGCTGTCCCGGGAGCAGCTTCTGTGTCTCCCAAGGTCTAATGCAGGATAAGTTTTCCTTGCTTCACTTATGTTCTAACCACAAGCGTTGGGACTACTTTATGCCTCCCGTTTCCTAATTCTCAAACTAAAAGCAAACTTTTTGTCATACATTTACATGATTTATGTCAGTTAAATCAGTCTTCAGATAATATTTAAGATGAGAGGATGCCATTACAATGATCAAATATCAAATCTTATTTTTATTAGAAATTTTCTACTAGGATTAATTTATTCCTCATTGACAGGGAAGCAAATATACTTTTAGGGTTATGTGCAATTATGTGAGGATATTTCTTTTCTCACAAGAAGGAAATTACTCATTTTTAATCGGCCAGTGGTCAATAAGCTTATACAGTATTGCAATCTAGTAATCACAGATCTTTTTAGTGCTGCATATATGTGTGGCTATTTCTATGTGGCTTATTACATAGCTCATAAATGTGGACTGACTTAACAGTGAAGAATCAGTCATTAAGTTCAGCGAGACCCTATGCTTTCCTACGTACTCTTAGTGTAGGAAATACTGCCTGACGTCCCCCAATCCCCAAGGGACCTGAAAACTCGTTAACTGGCAGAATAGATATTGTATCTGTAGAGATCATTGTTCAAATACAAACATAATAGTGACATGTGACACATAACTCGTAAGGATTAAGCACAGGATCAGTTAACCAATTTTTATGTAACTTACCCCAATTCTTACACATTAGCCTAGTTTGAAAAGTTTGAAAATGCCTTGAAGAGTTCTCCACATTCCTTTGCTTCTGACAGATACCTCCTTCCAGTTATTCCAGAAATTCTCCATACTTTTCTTGAAAATACTTAGGAATTTAATAATCATTTCTTTATAAAATATATTTGATGGACATATCTTATAAAAACTTATTAATATAAGAAATATAACATCGAGATATAAAATATTATCAACATAATGATTTATGCTAATATACAACTCCTTATAAAACATTGTAATACAAGATATATAACTTTTGAATATAAAAAATTACCACCATAAATAATGATTTCCGCCAGTTAGCAACCCCTCCTCCCGAGGAAAGTGGTAGCAAGCTGAAACGCTGCAGCGGCAGTCACGGTCTTGGAGTTTTGAAGTAAATTTGATGAACGGTTTTACACTCCAAGGAACGGCCCTTCAGAAAGCACACTCTTCTCTTTGAGCGTCATCACGCCGTTTCCTATCCGGACCAGGCAGTGTCTCAGACCTTCGCCAGGGTCATTGTCTCCTGTTGTCCCGTCTTTGGAGAGTAGGCCCGTGCCATTTTCTTGGCTGTCCTTTCTCCGTGGCCACACAGGCAGGATCCACGCAGACCCAGCTCTGCAGGCAGCTGACCTGCCGGTCCCGGGGCAGCACCCGCAGCGTTAGGGACTAACACGGCCACGCGGTGTCGCGCCCGCGCTGTGCCAGCATGGAGTGTGGCGACTGTGTGCACGCTGCCAACTAACTCGGTTGTCTCTCGCACAGAATGGTTTCACTCCCCTGCACATTGCCTGCAAGAAAAACCGCATCAAGGTCATGGAGCTGCTGGTGAAATACGGGGCTTCCATCCAGGCTATCACAGAGGTAGAAAACGCCCCGGCACGCGCGGCCTCGCTGGCTCCGCGCCCCTTCCCCGCCCTGGCTCCTCCCCCCGCGCGTGTGGGGGAGCCCGAGCCGCGCGCGGAGCAGTGACACTGCTGTCGCTTTGTTCCGCAGTCCGGCCTCACGCCGATTCACGTGGCCGCCTTCATGGGCCACTTGAACATTGTCCTCCTGCTGCTGCAGAACGGCGCCTCTCCAGATGTCACTAACATTGTGAGTATGGCTGGGCCCGCGGCCGCGGGCGCGCGTGAGCGAGAGCGCGCGTGGCGTGGCGTGGCGTGGCGTGTGCGGGCCGCGTGTCCGCGTCCGGCGGCGGCCGAGCTGTGGGCCGGGCTGTGGGCCGAGCTGTGGGCCCAGCGCCCCAGACCGCGCGTCGGGGCCACGGTGGCACTTTGCTGAGCGCGCCCAGGGCGCGGGCGGTGCGCTGTGGGCCGAGACCCCGCCTCCCGTGGGCCGAGACCCCGCCTCCCGTGAGGGGGTGGAGGCGCCCCCTGTACCTGCTCGGACAGTGCGAGGCGCGTGGAGCGGACAGGCTCCAGCGGCTGCCGTGAGCCCGGGCCGCCGCCTGGTCGTGTCAAGTCCGTCGCGTCCGAGGACGACCGCACACGGACAGTGTTAGGCGCTTTCTCTTGGTACCAGATTCGCCCTCTTGCAACAGGAGGCGTTTTCCAGTGTCGGCCCTTCTGTGAGTGTTGCTTTTGCTTTGGTTTTGTTGGCCGCCGTCTGGCACCATCGCAGCTCTGCCAGGTGCTCTGACGGGGACGCTGGTCCGCAGACCCTTTCGCGCGGCCAGCAAGTCCTGGGCACCCGGGATGTTGCCACCTGACCTGAGCTGGGTTCTTATGCCCAGTTTCTTCACGTGGCTCTCATTTTCTCGGGGTCTGAACTCTGTCAGGTCGCCGAGTACACGCTCTGTCCTTGGATGAGCGTCTGCCCTGTGCGGAATGCGGTCGTGGATTTGGAGCTCAGTGGGGCCGCTGGGGTACTGAGGTTTCTCAGACTATGCGACAGAGGCGACTGTCCCCAGAGAAGCAGCAGTGCTTGTTATTAAAACGAATCTCGTTTTCAAGAGCAATTGATTGACCACTATCGCTAATTTTGGGACTCATTCCTTTTGCGTTGTGAGACAGGACGTTCAGGTTCACGTTTTTTGTTTTTGTTTTGTTTTTTAATTGGGGAAATGTGTTTTTCTGGGCCCCGTCAGCTCCAAGTCAAGTTGTTATCAATTTAGTTGGGGGGGGGGGTGCAGCTCACTGGCCCAGGTGGGCATCGAACCCCCGACCTTGCTGTTGTGAGCACCGCGCTCTAACCACATGAGCCCTCCGGCCACCCCCAGGTTCACATTTTCTGTTCCCTCCCATTTCTCTGCATCTGACACACTTTCTGTGAAGTGTCTGCTGCATAGACAAAATCCATGTGATACAAATTCATTTGACTTGAAATATTATTTAATACTCTCTCTTCATGTTATTTACAGTTGGAACAAAACCATTAAAGAATTGAAATATAAAGTCCATGTTTATAAATTTCCCGAATTATAGCTCATTAGTCCTAAGGTAATAATATTATATGCTAATCTCTACTCTATTAAGAATAAGTAATTTCATAACATGCCAATTTGAGTTTAGTTTCTAGTCACTTCTTAGGACTTTAAAAGAGAGGACCACCATCCTTTTCCTGTTCAGAGATGGCCACCTCTCTTTCTAAGTGAGGCCTGTACAAACCAGCAGCTTCCTACAAAGTCCTCTGAAGACTTTCCCAGCATGCTGTGTTTTCCGCATTTGCACTCCAGTGCCTACAGATCGTGGAGCAGTGGTGATGCCGTGTTATGATAACCTAGATAAGCACTTCTGTGTGACGCTTAACTGAAATCTTCCAAGGTAATCTTTCTGAGGGGAGACTTTTGCGCAGCCGTCAAAGAAAATCCATATGAGATGGTGGTGTGATTCTGGAGCCACTCTAAATTTACTTCTTAAGTGACCAGTTCCAAATCTTGTGACAGGTATGGATTTACTCCATGTTAAAGTCCTCTCCTCTGGGGGGCGGGGGGTAAAAAAAATGCTAGGGAGGCTACAGATAGATTTTCACATAAAATAAATAAAACATTAGTTAAAACAATAAAAATGTTGACTTTTTTAGGTTCTTAAAGATTCTCAAATTTAGACGCTGTTAAGTGAAACTTTGACTTCCATTTGTTGGGCATTATAGAACCTTCATTTGTTCGATGTTCTCATCTGTCCGTTACATACTCTGTCCCTTTAGCCCCTCAAAGCAAATACTTGAGAGGTGCCTGCCAGTGTAACTGTCTCCTGGACGGGTTTCTTGGCTGGTTTTTGTTTGTTTGTTTTTATCTTGGTATGAGGTGTCTGTCAGGGAGCAGAATCCATGGCAGGAGGGTTGCCAAGGAAAATACAGGGCTGCCAGTTAAATTTGAATTTCAGATAAATGACAAATAATGTTTTTTAATATGTGTATGTCCCCTGCATTTGATGAGATATATTAAAAGAATTACCAGTTATTGGTCTGGAATGAAAACCTAACTGGTCATTCTGTATTTTTATTTGCGGAATCTGGTAACCCTACCTTTACAAGGATTCAGCCTTCTCTAGCGTGGGGTGCCTGGGCTCTGGTGCGTTCTCAGAGCCTGAGGAGAGAGCCACTGGCTCCAGACTGCAGGCTGACTGAGGAACCACGGGTGCTGCCTGCCTGCCTGCCTGCCTGCTGTGTCAGTCGGTCCTTTCCTGACCCGTCGTTGGAGCCTTTGTGTGTTGCCCGAAACCGTGTTGCACTTTTGGATGCAGTGCTGTCTGTCATGCTTTGATGCTTCCCAACTGATGCAGCCAAAGCAGAGCAGTGGGGCTCTGAGCAGAGCAGTTTTAACAGCGGAGAAGGGGGCGTGACATTCGGTGCCTGCTTCAGACATGAGCGCACCCGTTCTTTTGCCAGGCTTGTTTTCGTCTCCAAATTCCCTCCGAGTGTGCCGTGTACCAATAACCCAACCATGTGCCGACATTGCTACTGCAAAGCTCCCTTCCCAGAAAGCTCAGCAGTACACGTGAGCATCCAGAAGGCTGCACTGCCAGTCCTGACACATCCACAGTCCACAGTGTTCACTGACCCCGGTGGGAGCAGAGGCCCAAGCACTTCGGGGCAGTACAGTGTGTGGTGTGAGCAAGTGTTCTCTTCGAGCAAGTCAGTGAATTCCTGGCTAAGTTCACACTTGCGTTATGTTTAAGAATTCCCGCAGTCCTCAGTTAGTTAGCCTGCGGTGAGGAAAGCGGGGGGATTGAATAAGATGAGGTGCCCACACCATGGAAGGGAAGTTACTACCGATCACAACTCTGTACACCCTCTCATTTTCTTATTTACACTTACATATAAACAAGGGCAACACAACATAAAAAGCTACGGGCAATTTACAATAAAAGTCAGCAACCCCAGAGTCATTAAATAAAAATCAAGCCAGACCATTGTCACAAAGGGAGAGACCACGTGTGTCTATGTGTATAACTTTCTTTGAATATAACGTTTAATAGTTCAGAATGGGTTTTATATATAATGTATTGATTTCAAATGTGTAAACACCATAAAAATAACTTATTTTAAGTATAAAATAAGGGTATTGGAAATAGTAAGACGAATACAGGAAGCATTTTACATTTTGAAAATCCCTTACAGACAAGCTTGGCCTGTAAAGGAAACATAAATTCATCACTGAGTAGGTGCTCCTGAGGCCTCTTTGACTTAACTTCTGTTAAGGAAATTTATTTTTGTCTTTATTTCTACTAAAATTAGTAAAATTGCTGTACTTTTATAAGACCTAGAGATTGAGTAAAGATTTGACTTTTCTTTTTTGAGGTTTTCTTTTTAATAGAAGGTCTTAGCTTCATCTACTTAGAGACAGGTTTTGGATGATACAGTAAACAAGTTAGAAGTCATGGTTGCCACGCAACCAAAGTCTGAAGACAAATTTTGCTATTCCAGTAATAAGTCATTTTATAAAACAATGTATTCCAGATACATTTCCATTACAAAAGTCAAATTATATCATCAGAAAATAAGGCCAGTGGAGGATGAATGAATCATCAATAAAAGGCAAAAATTAGAGTAGACATCAAGTTTAATGCTTTCAAAGTCAGATTATTTGAAATGAACTCCTCATAACCTTAAAGGAATGGGGCCTATGAATACTGGGAGAAACCTCAAGTTCTCCTTAAATCTTCTTGATTTAAGGGTTTCTTGTGCAAGGAATCAAAGAAATTATTCTCTGGTATTTGTCGGAAGTATCCCGTTACCACAACCAACTATAAGATCAGTTCAATTTATTTGGAGGTTTTCCTTGGTGGAAGTCAGCCTTGTTTTCTAGAATGGTTGTGGTTACTAAGACCACTAACTTTAGGCCCGTATCTTATTCCTTTATAACTGTAAGACTCTTTGAATGAATGAACCTCTGCCTTGTTCAGAACTGCGTGTGGTTTTAAAATATGCGGAGGAGAAAAAAAACACCCAAGACCTGTCTTTTAGAGTCAGTAATTAACAGGCTTCCCAAAGAGAAAATTCTTTCCTTCTAACTGTGCCCCTCATGCTGCAGCTTAAGCTACCATTTCCTGGTAAGTGTGAAACCCCGTGGGGCACGAGGACACTGGAATGGCCCCTGCCCAGGGCTGGCCATCCCAGCAGACAGGATTGGTGACAGTAGCTTTGCTCACCTCTCAGTACGTCTCTCAAATAACCGTCTAATTAAATAAGCGCACTAATAATAAGCAGAGGCCTCCTGGGCAGGGCAGATCTCATTTCCCAATAGTCACTGTCTAGGCTCGTAACACAAAGACAAACCAAGTGTAAAGTAACAGTTTATTTCAGAAACAAATTTTGAGCATGAAAAGGAATGACAAGTATGGTGCAAGTGACATGAGCTTCCGTGATGTGTTGACACGGTCTTCAGCATCTAATTTCTCATGACAGTGAGATCAAGCTGTCCTTACATAGCTGAGTGTGACAGTGACAGACTTAGATTGAAGGATCAAAGATACCGTCATACCCCCAAACCCGAGTAGGTTGTGCCTGGTTCACTGCAGGTTCAACCTCCGGGTATCCTGGGTGTTTGGGTCCGTTCACTGGTCAGTCGTGGGCTGAAACAAATGGCCTGCTTGTTTACTGCTTGCGAAGATGAGAAGAGACGACGACGCCTGTCAGACTCACTGACGACGCGCGGGGACGCCTCTCGGTAGACGCGTAGCCTGGGACGCAGCGCTGTGCGCTCGGTCACTGATCCTGCGCCCCCTTTGTGCCCGCAGCGCGGGGAGACGGCGCTGCACATGGCCGCCCGGGCGGGGCAGGCGGAGGTGGTGCGCTGCCTGCTGCGGAACGGGGCCCTCGTGGACGCCAGAGCCAGGGTAGGTGCCGCGCCCGCCGGCCCGCGAGCGAGTCCCGCTGGAGGGGAGCCGTGGCCTGGGTGTGGGAAGGCCGCGCGTGGGCTGAGTGAGCGCGTCCTCGGTAACAGCCTCCCGAGCGGAAAGGAAATGGCTGAGTGCGCGTGGGGGCGAGGATCCCGATGCCAGAGGCGTTACCGTTGGAAACGTGCGCCATGCAGCGCCTAGGAAACGCAGCGTTTTCATAGGGTTTCACCTGCCGCAGCACGTCCCCATGTGCCTCTAATTGCATGACTGTCTCATCGCACCTGTGTCACACAGACACTATCGTCATCCATGTCTCGCCCCAAAGCCTCACTGGGCCCCTCGCAACAGGCTCTTCTCAGATGTTGGTGTTTCCCTCCGTCGCTCCGCTCTCCCCTTTCTGGGATGGGTGCACTGTCTTCTTACTCTGGTTTTACGTCTTGACAATCTTCCCTTCTCCCACTTTTCCAAAACAGAAGGACTTGGGCCCTGGGGACCGTTTATTGGGTTTTCCTGCTTCTAATTGCTTTTCGTTCCCACAGGCTGATTTTTCCTTCTTGGTGTCCTCCGAGGAGGACGACTCTTCCTTCTTTTTGTTTAAAACTTCGTGTCCCAATTGCTCGTTTCACCTTCTTTCTTTACGCTGAGTATACCAGTGGTTTTCATCAATATCCTGCATACTCTCTGTTCCACTAACTTCGCACTGGCGTCTTTGGGATTCTTGTGGAATATTTCAACACTTGCTCTCCTTCGATATCAGATATCCCTAAGCTAGACCTCGCTTCAGCTGGATTCTCCCGACCTGACTCCATTTTAGAACCTGGATCCGAGCGAATGCACCTGCCCAAGCCCTTCACGTTGTCATTTCATGCCCAGGTCGCCATCATTAAGCGTGAGGACTGGCCTTAGACACCTTGGAGCTCTTCCCAGACTTGCTTACCATCCCCTGCCTCTGAATTTACAGCCTTTTCCCCAGAACCCAGTCACGCATGGGCAGCCGCACACTACTTGGTGCTTTTAGGTGTCACCACCTTTCTATCCACTATGAGAAGGGTGATTTGTGTTCTTGGGGATCACCACTGGTGTTTCTTGTTCTTAAATACTTAGCGCTTTTGTTTTTCACACTGTATTTTTCCCTGCCTCGGCATTTTTCTTCTTTTTCATAAAGACTATTTTTAGAGCAGCTTTAGGTTCGTAGAAAATTGAGAGGAAGGTACAGAGAGTCCCCTACACCCGTGCCCCACGCACGCACAGCCTCCCACCACCACAGCCCCGCCAGCTGGGGCGTTAGTCACGACTGGCGAGCCTCCATGGGCGTCGTCACCACAGCCCACGGTCGACACGGCAGCTCACTCTCGGTGTTGTGTATTCCTGTGGGTTTGGACAAAAGTGTCCCCCCACAGTGTGATACAGAATACCTCTCCTGCCCAGAAATCGCTCTGCCTGTTCTCGTTTTAAGGTTACCCGGCATCCCGTTATTTCTAAAGAAAACGTTATGGCCAGTCAGTGCACTCTATCATGAACTTCAGTATTTTTACCGGAAATTGTGATAATATTCCTGGTAAACATTTTGTATTCCATATTTCATAATAAAAGGGCTTCCCACTTATCTTTCAAAATAAAACTGCTTAATATTTTTCTCTATTAAGACTTTATTCTGTTTTTAATGGAAACCTCATTTTCGTGTATCTCTGCCATTTTGTTTTTGTAATTGATTCAACCTGTTATTACTGCCTTCACCTTTTTGGGTATCATCTGAAACCCGTTCCTCAAAAACCACTGGCTGTAGACTCTTTCTTTTGAAATATTATAACATTTATGTGTGTATGTATCTACTTTTACACACAAATTCCACCAGTTATATTGTTTTACTTCTCTTTTGCAACTATACCTAGTCTCATGGTCTGCATATAAACATCTTTAATTTTTTATTCCTACTTATTTAAATATTAAATGTCACATCAGCCTTTGTTTGCTTGTTTTCAGCCCCGCCACCTGCCCTAGGATGTAACTGAGGTGCCTCCCTGCAGTGTTCTTGTGACTGGACAGCACAAGTGTCACAGCTCATTCATTGGGCATAAAAGGCACCTGTCGGGTGCAGACTGAGCAGCCTGGGGTGGGGCCACACCTGCTTTCCTTGCAAACTCACAGGTGATGGCCACTCCCCAGGGGACAGACTGAGCGGCTGGAGCTCTGGTTTTCCCTCTCATGGGCGCTGCATTCTACTCTCCCACGAGTTATTATTTTCATGGAGCCCCTTGGGGACTCTGGTTCAGTTAACTCTTTGCAATGACGTGTAATCCCTGAAGCACGGGACACATGCTCTTATTTAACTGCTGTAGGACAGCTTAGGTCCTCAAGTTCAAGATTGCACTGACTTGCCTGAGGTCACAGAGTTGAAAGGACAAGAAAGAGGGTTCTGTGCTGATAGCTTTATGTCCCATTTCAGACGTAAAGGGAGCCCTTCACTCTGCCACCAAACAAACAGCTGGATTCTGATAGCCACTGCCCACCTGAGTGGACCTCTGTGGCCGAGATCTGTGGCCTGTTCATGAGGTGGGGTGACATGGTGACATCCCCTTAGAGCCACATGGAGTGGGGCTGTCCACTTCCGCCCCAGGAGGGCTGGTCCCAGAAGAAGGGTCAGGGGGCATCAGGCAGAAAAACCAATACCTATCTGCTGAGTTTGCCCCTTGGTATCTCAATGTGCACATGCACGTATAGCACACACCCTCCTGACCTGCCCTCACTGCTCTACAATTCACTTTCTCCAAGGGGAGACAGCCGAAATTGGAGCCAGACGCATTGGAGAGCAGGGGCCTCCCCTCTTCGGTCAGCGGTGTGCCTAGGAAGGTCTCTCCTCGTGTCCTCCACAGGCCTGCCTGCGGGGAGTTGTCTTGCTCAAGGAGCCCATGTTCTCCGGGCACAGGAGGGGCTCTGGCACCTGCTCTGGGGACCGACAGTCCCAGGGCCCTGGGCTGAAACTCACGTGCTACTGAATTTACTTACAACTTTAGAAGCTGCCAGTCCCTTTGGTTCCAGGAATCCCGTTAGCTAGAAACCACTATCAGAAAACGGATCAAATATTTGGGCCCTGTCCCAGCCACTGCTATTTCAGTCTTTCAGTAAAAGGAGTGGGGCCCACAAATCCCCTACTTTTGGAATTCGGCAGCCCGTGGCAGTAAGGCAGAGCTCGTCCCCTCCTGGCCATGTCACAGCCAGTGCACCTCGCGAGGATGGAACTGTCGCCCCTTCTGTTGGGAAGACACCCCGTTTTGCTTTAGCCCCCCGTGATTGTTACGCTCTACTTTCCCAGTTGTCTCCTGTGGCTGAAATCAGCTCGTGCGTGGGGCTGCACATCGCACTTCGCAGCTCAGGGAACGGTTCCCCAAACCTCCCAGGGCTGATGCTCCCATCACAGCCGGAAAGACTTTTAACCAAATTTGCATGTTCTTGCCTTTGCCACTTCAGGTGGGGCTGTAGCAGAAGTTGAAGAAAGTGGGCAAGACAGCTTATGTCTTTTTTTAACTGAATAAATGTTTTTATTATTATTATTATTATTACCTCAATTGCTTCCTTGTCTTAATGTTCTTCGAGACAAGCCTGCTGCTCCGTGGTCTGAGAACCACGCGTCATAGTTGACATTTGAAGAGAATGCTTGGCTACCCCCATCACACATGGCCACTGCTTAGCTGTGGGTTAGGGGTCATCACTGCCCCACTCTTCCCGTCACTCATCAGAAACACAGCTGACATTGTGTCACCCTGTTAAGTCTGCAGGTGGAAGTCCAAGGGAGCGAACCCCGAAGCAGCAGGTGTCAGCCCTGAGCTCCAGGTTTGTTCTGTGATGGTCGTGGTCCGCTGTGCATCCATCTTTATCACGGTTAATTCTGCCGTGTTTCACAGGAAGTTGTGTCATCTAAAGTGTTGTCAGTCTCCTTGCCTTTTGAGAGTCCCCTTGTCCTGTTAGTTTTCTTACTGGTCACATTATTGTCCCTATTTCTGTAGAAGGTCCAGGCAAATGCCTCTCTTTAGAAGCCAAGGCCTGAGTTCAAGTCCTGCTTTAGTAGCTGAGTGACCTTGGACAATCCTGGGGACTCATGGAGCTTCTCGTAATCTCTCTTCTGTGGAAGATGGTCTAACACTACCTTTCCCACCTTCTTTTCAGGTCTGTATAAGGTAGGGGCGAGTGTGCCTCACACATGAAGAAGTTTATGTCTGCCACATCTTTGTAAAGTTCCAGTTCTATTCCTCAGATCATTGAATTACGATGATTATTTTCACCTCTCACCGCCCTGAAACTCATGCAGTGCTGCTTCTGTCTTCCGGCAGCCCCCTCTTGCTCCTCTTTTCTTATAACTGGGAGACACTGCCTATTCTGAACAGCCGTCCCCACCGCCCGGCTGTGCCTGCCCCACTCGCCTCAGCCCAGGAAGCTCGCCTAGCTTCCCTCCTGCTGTCTCCATGTCGCGCCCGCGGGCTGACTGTGAAGACAGCCCCCTTGTCCTCTAGGTCACACAAAGTCTTCTTTTTACAAGACAGCGGTTTGCTCTGGTTCCCTTAGCACTGCAGGCATTTTCCTGACTACAGCTGGACTCAGGTGACTTCTGAGCCTCCTCAGACATGTCCTGCTGTCCCTTACACCAGTGCAACCTCTCTGTGTCTTTCAATGAAAGCACTCGGCTAATAGTTAATCCCATTTCCTTCTTGCCAGAGTTCCTTCTCATCTCTGAAGTCCTGGATGCAAGTCCCAGACCCATGTGCTGCGTTTCCTGGAACATTTACACAGTCAGAGTACAATGTCTCTTTTATCCGCAGTCTCTCCTTGAAGAAATGACCAGCTTTTGTGCCCCTGGCATGCTGAGCGGAACAAGAACAACATTTTCCCAGCATTCCTCATTCTTTTGTACTTGATACGGTTCCTGGAATAAATACTGTCTCTTAGTGAAAGCTTTTGGATGAGAATCTAGGTCTCAGGACTTCTGGATTAGATTTCTTTCTTATTCAGAACCATGAGTTGTTTCTATTTAACCATAAATGAGGGCTGGAGCCTAGTGAGCTGAGAAACATTTTGGTATGCCTAGGAAACAGTGGGCCAGTTCATGGAGATACGCGTTGGTGAAGAATTGAAGGAGGATCTTGTGACCAAACAGGTCACCTCTGTGGCAAACGCTGAAGCAGCCAGGCTCAGGGGTAGTAACTATTTCCATGTGCACAGGGGTTCCTGGAGATTCCCAGAAGCCACAGTGCGATGTCTGAGTGAAGCGTGTGTCTGGGTCTCCGCATCTGGCACTAATGCTGGACTTGATTTAACGTGTAGGAGGAACAGACGCCCTTGCATATCGCCTCTCGCCTGGGGAAGACGGAGATTGTCCAGCTGCTGCTACAACATATGGCTCATCCAGACGCGGCCACTACCAACGGGTACACGCCACTGCACATCTCTGCCCGGGAAGGCCGGGTGGACGTGGCATCTGTCCTCTTGGAAGCGGGGGCTGCCCAGTCCTTAGCTACCAAGGTAAGGGGAAGCCTCGCGACAACATGGGCCAAGAGGGATCCCACGTCAGGGTCTCTGCTCTTTGGCAAAGAATGTCTGCGGGGGAGGCCTCTGACTGACTGCTTTCTCTTTCATTATTTTAGATTCATTTTCTAAATGGTTGGAGGGGATTGTGAGATTCCCTATCATATTTTCAGCAGGAGTGCTGGACTGGTTCTCCTAACTAGTACCACTGCTGTTTCCAGCATAGCTCTCCAGTGCTTCAACTGGGATGGTTTCCATGCAGCAGGGGCCGCCCTCCCTTCCCCTCCCACTATGAAGTCTAGCCTGTATTCCCACAAGGAAACAAAAGCCCCAGATACACTGAACTAGTGTAACTAATGTGGAGGAGACACCGCACCAGCTTGGCAGTGTTGAGTGCAAGGCTTTCGGTCCTTTCTAGAAGCTACTTCACTTCCCCTTGTATTTTCCTGACACTGGTTCACACTGGTCCTTACCAGCTGCCCTCTTGCTGGGGTGTGTGCCTTGTCTAAATAGAGCAGGGCTAGAGAATCCCGCTTTATTAGTTACTGTCATCGAACAAAGAATACACACCAGCCTGAATTTTCCTTATGTTCAAATTTTCATGCTGGGGCAGAGTAGTAGTTTCTCCGCTTGTCACACTGGGTTTGGAAGTTCCCGTTTGCATGTGACTGAGAAGAAAGCATGGACCGAGCTAACGGGAGCCAAGGAGACGCGGCTGGGTTGTGGGGAGGGCGGGGCCAGGGCGCGCACAGCGCAGCCAGAGCTGCTGGCCGCCGAGTGCTGCCCGCAGGTGGCGCGGCGGAGCGGCTGCTCGCGGGTATTCGGTGCGGACGCGGCAGCGCTGCCTGTGGCGCGGGAATGTGCCGCAGAGCCGAGCTACAGAGCAGGCGCAGCAGCCCTCTGGCCGCCGGCCCACCTGCTGCCTGTGCTGTAAAACCTGCTCCGATGCACGCAAGTGGGACTCGCCCAGGGGCTCACATGAGGAGCTGAAAGCCGAGGGCACTTCACGGAAGGAGCCCACGCACGCGGCACAGCCCCGAGAGGCGAGCAGTTGTGCTGGGAGGTGCTTGGCAATGGCGAGCCGTGGTTTTCGTTTTGTGCACCACGTAGCTCGCTGTTTCTGCAGAAAACACAAATCCACTGAGTCACAATCTTAAAATTTAATTGAAGAAATGTGGAATTCGGGTCTTATAAAAAGTACAGAGAGAAGGTTGACGACAGGGCAGCTGTTGTCTCAGTCCTACTCATTTTAGAGGCAAGAACGAGGCCGCGTTTTCACGCACAGGCCGCAGCCATGCTCCTGACACCAGGGCCCTTTGTGAACCCACCCACAGAGTCACGTTTCAGGCCCCTGAGCTGAGAGCTCTCTGGCTCAGTCTGGCCAAACTCGGGGAGTGAATTCCACTCTTCATCCTGGTCCAGTTGATGGCTAAGAGTCGGTCCTTCCAGCATGTCCCCAAACACGCGGCTTGCTGAGCGTGTGACCACCTGCGCTGGGTGTGTTGGCCACACCACCTTCCCCTCCCGCCTTCCAGAAGGGCTTCACGCCCCTGCACGTGGCTGCCAAGTACGGGAGCCTGGACGTGGCGAAGCTGCTGCTGCAAAGACGCGCCGCCGCGGACGCTGCGGGCAAGGTATGTGCTCGGCGACACCTGTGCTGCTTGTGGGGGGACCTGTGCATGGGGTCCCAATGGCGCAGCCCTCGTCCACGCTGAGGGCCTCCCTACGACGCCCACGGAGTGGGCCCACGGCACGTCTACCTGTCGTGGCTACTCGCGGGAGCTCGCCCGTCACTTTCAGGGTTGGCGGCCTCATAATGGGAGGCCTTCGGTCCTTGGGGGCCAGTTCTGCCGTCCTTTGAACACCTACCCACCCAACTTGCACTTGACCAGTGTCTGCTCCCACGCACGCTGGTAGCTCTGGGATGGCTGGCGCACCGGCTCACGTGGGACCTGCCGCCCTTTGCAGAACGGCCTGACCCCGCTGCACGTGGCCGCGCATTACGACAACCAGAAGGTGGCGTTGCTGCTGCTGGAGAAGGGGGCTTCCCCTCACGCCACTGCCAAGGTGAGGCCGCGCGGTCAGCGCGTGTGGAGCCCTGGGAGCGCTCCCCACGGGAGAGCTTTGCAACACGCGCGTGGGATGACTGCCTGGCTCTGCAGTGGCTTGTGGCGCTGAATGCTGAGGAAGTGCCACCAACCAGGAGCGTGTTAGCAGGAGTCCTGGGCTCCGCCTCGCGCTCACTGTTCACACTGTACCCGAAGGTCACCATTAAGTGCCGGTGGCACCTTTCAAGGGCAGTCTGACAATCTGGAACAGTTGTCCCTTGTGGAGGCAGTGTGTCGGGCAGAGGGGAAGGAATGGGGAGCGGTGGCCTGGAAAAGAAGGCTGAGGGAGGTAGGAAGCCATCTGCGGGTATTCAAAGGTGGGCCCCTGGAAGAAGAGCTCTTCTGGAAAGGGAGCTCCGCCTTCTGCACGACCTCTGTCTAGGAATGGGGTGCCTGGTGACATTGGTTGCAAAGATTTGGATGTTGTTGATGGGCACTTGTGATGAGTGAGACTCTGGGTTTACCATAAACTCACCTTTAACTTCTGTTGATCAGAGAGGCTCACCTCCTCCATGGAGACCTGTGAGGCTCACGATGTTTGCTCTGCTGCATGTTTCAGAATGGCTACACCCCTTTACATATCGCTGCCAAGAAGAATCAGATGCAGATCGCGTCCACACTCCTGAACTACGGAGCAGAGACTAACAGTGTGACGAAGCAGGGAGTAACCCCCCTCCACCTGGCCTCCCAGGAGGGCCACACAGATATGGTCTCCCTGCTCCTGGAGAAGGGCGCCAGCATCCACGTGTCGACCAAGGTATTGTTTTTGCCTCTCGTTTTAGCCGACAGTCTTAGATGAATGTAAACAGACCAGTCAAAGTCGGCTGGGGACAACAAGGGGGTGTGTGCTGAAAGGAAAGAGTCTGGTGGAGCTCAAGGACACAAAGTGGTCAGCCTTCTGAGGGGCCGGGCCAGCAGGAGGTGGGGAGCCAGGCTCACAGACTCTCCGAGTTGCAGCATCTTTGCATCTTGACTTGCAGTGCAGGTCACTTCCCTTCCTTCTGTCTGTAGACCTGTTCTCTGAGCACGCGTCCCGGAGGCTCCCCCTGTGCTCCCAAGAGCTCGCGTGACTGCCCTCCAGCAGGCAGGCGTATTGCTGTAGGGCCTGCTGGTCCTCATGCCAGACCTCAGGAAGAGGTGACAGTCCACCTGGGGTGTGGCCCAGACAACTGCCGCTGTACTGCTGCTCTATGCCCACGGCCCAAGCCATTCTCCAGTCCACTGGGCCTCAGGCAGCTTGGGCGGGATGGGGTGGGGGTGGGGCGCAGCAGACGCAGTGAAATATGGATTCTGAGCCTGCTTCCAGTTGGCATGGGTGGTGGAGGTCGGAGAATGAGTTAATAAGGTGCCTCAGGCATCTCACCTTTTCCAGAGACAGGCCGCTGTGGATACGCACACTAATAGAACAACAGTCAGGGATGTAGGAGAAAGATACTGTCACACGTAGCTCTGCTTCGATTTTTACAAGAATATGTGTCTGTCTGTCTGTCTGTCTTACACTCTACATACTCCCTGAAACCAGCTGCAACTGTACAGGTATCGCAGGTGATCAGCAAAACCATTAATACGTTTCCTCCTTGCTTTTGAAAAAGTGTGTATGTTCTTTTCCAGTTTAAGACCACTGAGCAGTAATGTCCTGCTCTCCAAATGCTTACTGGTCACTAGGAAGTGTGATGGAGAAAGGACACCACATCCCTCACCCAGTCCCATGGCTTCATAACATTTAAAGCCCCAGCTGTGAGAGGAGGATGCTCTTCTCTCTGGGCAGCACTCACGTTCAGAGGTCGGAGAACCTGCTGGTGTCTGGAGGTGGCACACGGTGAGGGCCGTGAATGCCGAAGGCTGGGGCTCGGCCTCCCCTGACTGTAGGCGAGAGGCCTGCAAAGCCACGCGCGACACCTGCCGGGTCTGACGGGATGTGCGCTGGGTGGGGGTCTACACCAGAGGCAAGGACGCTGCACAGTCAGGAGAGGGGACACACCGGGAGAGGGGACAGGAAGCCATGGTGCGGGGGACGTTGAGCTGGAGTGCGGGCTCCAAGGCAGCAGCACATGTCTACTGACACGCTCCAGGGGCTGGGAAACCTCCTGGTGAATGAACGGGCTCAGAAAGCACCTGGGAGACACAGGTGACAGGCTTTAACGATACTCTTTAAACTGCAGTTTTCCTTCATAGAAGCTACGTGCCCATGTGGTGAGGCTGCCAGATGGTGGCTTCAACTGAATAAGCCACGCCCATTCTCTATTCTTTCGTCCTTTGTCAGTTTTTATCTGTACTTGCATATTCAGTTAATTAAAGTCATTACTTGATGTGTACATGCCAAGCATTTTACACAAAACTGGCCAACTTATGCTCTACATACATGTACGTGATGGGGTAAGTTTTTCTTGAGCATTTGCAGGAACCCAGAAAGCAGTGTGCTATCTTTGGGTGCTGGAGAAACCATTGCGAACTCATTTCTTGTCACTGTACATTTTGTACGTCGATGCGACATTTGTTGCTGACAACGTAGGTTAGTGCTCTGCTTATAAGGGGAGGAAGGGTTGGTTGTGCAAGTAGTGCAGTGAGTACATGGGCTCAGCAGGAGGCACAGATGGGTTGGAATGGCTTGTCTGGACGCTCAGTCTCTGAGTTGTTTTTCAGTTGGCTCCCAGTGTAGAAAATATGATTTGTGAGTGTTGATTGACTCAGAGAACCCGTCTCGGGTGGCAAGTCAGTCCCACGGAGGGTTTGCCCTCAGTTTCCGCTGTGCTTTCTGGGGAGAGGCTGTGACTCCGGCTCTTTTCAGGACCTGGCGTCCGGGACACAGTGTGTTTTCCTCCTGAAAGGCGCCCTTTGCCCCCCTTTCTCCGTAGAGCGGTCTCACTGCCTTACACCTCGCCGCCCAGGAAGATAAAGTGAACGTGGCCGACATTCTCACCAAGCACGGCGCTGACAGGGACGCCCACACGAAGGTACTTTCACGGTCTGGGTGACGCCCAGTGGCCCCAACAGGTCACCCCAAGTCCAGGGTTCCCCCAAGAGTCCATTCTGAACCAGTCTTGCCTGTCGTGTTCCCAGGCCGAGTTCCCTGGGTCCTGTTCCCTGGGTCCCCTTTCTGCTGGGTCCAGTGGTCAGCATGGACTCAGGGCCCCTGCAGGCAGACCCGGCCATGCAGGCAGAAGCTACCATCTGCCTCTTGCTCAGCCAGTCAAGAGGACACACCTGTCCCCACGTCCCGGGTGAAATGGCTTTTCCTTCTCTGTGCCGTGACATCCCTCACGCCCACCTGAGCTCCATTTTTCACAAGTCTCCTCTGGATTCTCCTACAACTCATCTGTCCTCCCGTCTGCAGTCCTGTCATTTATGTATCTCGTGGTCCTTGTCAGATCAGCTGGCCTTTCCTAGCGTTAAGTCCTGTTTCCTGGGTCTGCTGCGACCCTGCTTTGTATCCATAGGACACACACAATCTGCTAAGTAACTTGTGTACAGCAGGTGGAATTTGTGTCCACCCTGCGTCACCTCTCTACCCTCAAGTATGAAGCACTGCACTTGTCCTCTACATGTTTGTTGTTCTTTACAGCTTGGTTACACTCCTTTAATTGTGGCTTGTCACTATGGAAATGTGAAAATGGTCAACTTCCTTCTGAAGCACGGAGCAAACGTCAACGCAAAGACCAAGGTAAATACTTGTTCCGATTTCATTTCTGTCAACACGAGGGCTCAGCCACGTGGCTGCTCCCCTGGCTCATGTGCCACAGTGTGTTTCTCATAAAGTCGCTGGAGGGGGATGTAGCATGTGGGCTGTGTGATACTTTCACTCCTGTCACCTGGGACAGCCATGCAGGCTGGCTTCATACCTTCTGTGACAAAGTTAGAGAAGCCCTTTCTGCCGGCACAGAGGGACCTGCCAGAACACCCATGTTCCGACCGCGTCCCTTTGTTTCAGGGCCTTGGGCCCCATCCCCAGTCCCCTCCGTGGGGAAATATAGGCAGGTGGCCTAGCCCTTCTTGTTTCAAAACTAACAGTCATTAAGTGCACGCTATGTGTCATACGTAGATTATGTATAACTTTACGGATATTAAATCATACAGTCCCTAAAGAATGTCATGGTCACGTTGTCACATGTCTGTTTCACACCGTGAGTTTAAATAACTTACCTAAGGTCACAGAGTATTAATGGCAGAATCAGAATTGAGAGCCAGGCTCTGCCTTAGGCCAGCTCTCTGACCTGCCGTGGAACTCTGTCCTGGGCCACGGGGCTGCAGGGCCTGACGCGTTGTCGTCCATTCTCCTCCCTGACGTTCATTCCACACTGCTGCTTCCGGCCCCATCTACCCTTTCTATTCATTCCGGCCTCTACCGTGTGGCCTGACCCCAGGTAACTTATGGGTGACACCCTACAGCTCCCTACAACTTGTCTCTTGATGCTTCACTTTCTGCCAGCTAATACCCCCATGTTGCCCAGAGCACCCCGTCCCCAGAGGCCCCCCCTTTAACTGTTAAATCCTGTCCAGCCTTGAACAGCACGCTCCAGGACACTCTCTCCTGCTGCTCGAACATTTTATGATTACTGTCCTGTGACTAACAGAAGTGCTGTTTAAAATTCACTCACAAGACGTTTTTATTCATAGCACATACTTTTCAGTCTCTTTGTGTTTTTGTTGGTGATGCATCATAAAAGGTGATGCATGTCCTAATCCCCTCCTACTCACCCCTCAGGGAAGGGCCCCTCACCCTCAATAGCAGGGGAGTTGCAAACTGGAAACACTGTCATATAACCTTTAAATTCTTTTTTTTTTGCATTAAAACACTCATTGTTTTTTCCTCCCACCCCCGACCTGCTGCCTTTGGCAGCCACCAGTTTTTTCTCACACCTGCATGTGTGTGTGTGTGTTGATGACAGTTTCTTCATCCATTCGTCCATTCACGGACACTTAGGTGGGTGCCATGTCTCGACTACTGTGAGTAATGCTGCAGTGAATGTAGGGGTGCAGGCATCTTTTTGAGTTAGTGTTTTCGTTTTCTTTGGATAAATACCCAGAAAGAGGTTGCTCGGTCAGATGGCAGTTTGTCTTTAATTGTTTCAGGAGACGCCATGCTGTTTGCCACAGTGGCTGTACCACTTTGCAGCCCCACTGCTCCTGTGACTCTGTCATGCTCGGAGCATCGCGTGGTCGTGCTCTGTGAGGTGCTGGGATGTGGGGCTTGCCTTGCAGGTTCTCTGGGATAACGAAGGGGATCGCTCCCCGCTGGCGTCTGAAGCCAGGTCGCACATAACGCTGCGCTCCAGGGCGCTCCGATTGCGTCACGGGGAGGAGAAATGCAGAGGCTAGCTGCAGCTCCACAGAGACGTGTGGCTGACGTGGCTTTCGGTCCTGTGGCCGCCGTCCCCAGCCCCTGCCAGGAAGCGGGCGCACGGGACCTTCTAGTCACCCTTCCAGACGCTCCTTGTCAGACACGTAGAGGTTGTGGAAGTCGGTCTCTCTGTCCTCTGAGCAGAAACAAAATCGTGTCTGTATGTAAGCAAATAAAAAGAGAAGTTAATTTTAAAATTATAAACAATAATACTGACGCAAGGTTCAGAGTCTGCTCTGACTCCCGTGAGAACAGCTACTGCCTGCTCTCCGAGCGGTTCTGAGCACTCACGACATTGGACTCTGAGGCTGGTGTGAAAGCTCCAGTCTGAATTCTCAGGCGTCAGCATCACTTACGCTGAGTCAGCTCACGCACATGCTGAGGACAGACCTTGTTGGAGTTCAGGTGTTCTCCTGAAAGGTAACGTGCAGCCAGGCA
Source organism: Rhinolophus sinicus (assembly GCF_036562045.2). Taxonomy (NCBI): domain Eukaryota; kingdom Metazoa; phylum Chordata; class Mammalia; order Chiroptera; family Rhinolophidae; genus Rhinolophus; species Rhinolophus sinicus. Next base: position 128,296,807 of record NC_133757.1, read on the forward strand.
CGGGACTGCGCAGCACGTGAACACGCGTCTGCTGTGGTCTTTGGTTAAGTGTCGATTGTCACATCGTTGTAATGTTTGGAAGCTCTCTGGGGTTCCCTGCATTCAGGTGGGCATTCAGTTGAGAGAAAAATTTCATTTTAACTTTTCAAGTTTTTATAAATTTAATAAAATAAATAAATAAATAAATAAATAAATAAATAAATAAATAAATAAATAGTCGGTAACCACAAGATGGCCACGGGGTTTTGAAAATTAATTTGGGGAACGTACAGAGGGATAGTGGATGGGGGGAGGGAGGTTCACACAGTGTGAGGGATATAAATGATAAACGTCTAAGTTTTGCTTTGTCCTGTGCACCTGAAACTAAAAAAAAAAGACAGCAAAAAAAAAAAAAAAAAAGTGAACTATGTAGATTATATTTGCTTTTGGAAGTAAATATGTCTTTTCATGTATCTTCAGAGGACAGACACATACCTCAAAGGATGTTCTTCTAAAAAACACTTCAGAGTTTTCTCACGTAGAATGACATTTTTATAGAAAGAATGGTTTTCTTCCTCGAATCTCACATGTAACCATAGTTACCAAAATTTGTTGCTATGAAAATATATAATTCTTGTTTTTACTATTCAAATGTTCATGACTGGCACACAAAATTGGAGAAGTGAACTTGTTTTGTGAGACTGTTAGTTGCTTAAAATTAGAATGAAACCCTGTAACATCAGCTTGAGGAAGACAGAGTTGATTAATTGTGTGATAATGCCCAGCAGAGGTTTAGAACTTCAGCATGTCAGAGGACACTTTCTTTGTAAAATATGGTGTAAAAGTCATAAAGCTCTTCAATGAGAAAGAAAAAATGACGTTTGCTGGCATTTTGTGTAACTTTAGATAAACTAAAGAAAAATTTCACAGACAAATTTGATCCTTCACAAAACTTGAAATCTTGGCCATTTCCATTTTATAAACGAGAAAATTGAGGGCCAGAGGGTTTGGGGATGTGCTGATATTTGGGGGGCGGTGGGCCTGGGGCCCCTCGCAGGATGGGCTGGAAACCTCCCTGGGAAATCCATTCATGGGACACTTTCCTGGCCCAGGGTCCCCTGAGGACTTGTGTGGTCTGAGCTGCAAGGCAGGGATGTGCCCCTGGCATGTGCCTCAGCAGCAGTGCCTTCTGTGAGCGCCTGGCGTGTGGTCAGCAGCCCTGGGAACCAATGCACTTGTCTGGTTCTGAACTCAGTCACAGAAGCTTGGGGACATGACACAGAGGGACCCCTTTCTTTACGCTCCCCCGGCGTCCCCGGGCTGCCTGGTTGAGCAGCAGGGTCTCTGTGCTGTCTGCACCCCACAGGCTCCTGGGCTCCCTCCATGGCAGGGACGCACACACACGGCAGAGCTGATGCTGGTCAGACTGTCGTGTGTGTCACATGTGGGCACATCCCCACGACAGGACGGCACAGTGACAGTACGGAGCAGACCAGTGCCTGCAGCTGGCACTTCTGTACATGGGGAAGCAAAGGCTGTGTTGGTCACGAGGCAGCAGTGATATTACATAAAAGGGACCTACATCCTTACAAGTGTAAGGTGAAGACCACTCAGAACTTACCAGAGCCCAGGGCACTTCGGCCTGAAATAGCTGCATGAGGTTTGATCGGGGCTGGGGCAGGGAGATGGTGAAGCCGCCTGTGCACATCGGCTGTCACCGTCCCCACACCTGAAACCACAGTGACTGCGGAGAGACTTGGCTCGGCTGTCTTCAGTGTTATCATCTCTGAAACTGGGGAACATGCTCAATTATTCAGTCTGTCCATTCCCCCAGTATTTATGGAACACCCACTATGTACCGAGCACCCTCATTTTCAGGATAATAAACATTAAAAGAGACAGTACCTGTAAGGCGCCTTATCTGGCCCCAAACAAGTGGCCAGGAGGTGACTGGGACCTGTGCTGTGTGCCTGCAGGGATTCAGTGCAGGTGAACAGTGTGGCCGCATGGCCGTGCCAGACCTCCTGCCCACGGAAGCCGCCCGTCCACACATCCGTGTCCTGCGCTAAGGGACCAGAACACGGACACTGTGATTGGCAGGTGCCGCACATGAGCAAGTCTGTCTGGGGACCCTGAGTGCAGGCTCCCGCGGGACTCGCACCTCTAAATGGCCACGCCGAGTGGGACTGTGACGCTCCCCGTGGAGGCTAACCTACCTGTCCTTCCTTCTTCTCTGCATGTGTGCCCCCATCACCACCCCAGAACGGCTACACGCCTTTGCATCAGGCCGCCCAGCAGGGCCACACGCATGTCATCAACACACTGCTGCAGCACGGGGCCCGGCCAGATGCCACCACCGCGGTAAGGGGCTCGGCCCGCTCCCCTGCCCCCTCCTCTGCCCTGCTGCTGCCCCCGAGCAGCCCCCTTTGTTGTCACGTGCCCTCGAGTCAGCCCCTACGTCAGGTGGCCCCACGAGTGAGTGACGTCCCGTGTCCTGTCCTCACAGCCCTGCTCGGCTCCTGGGGAATCAGTCTGTGGCCCCTTTAATGGAGTCCGTCCATCTCATGTCTGGTCTCCCTCTTTCCCGCTGCTGCCTTGTATTTCCCCAGCTTTACTGTCCTTTCCAGGGAGCCCCGCCTTGTCACCATGTGCCCAAGGGAGGACAGCTTCAGAGCTGTCATTTTGCCTCCAGCCGTCTGTCAGGCTGTTTCAGGTGTATGAGCCCCACACTATTCCTGAAACAAGCCCGTGTCTGGGAACCCAGCTGGGGGACGTGGCTGAGGGTTTGCCCGGGACTCAGGGACTCAGTCTCTCGGGAGAGGGCTCTGCCTGCAGCCACCGTCTGGCCACAGTTTGCGAGGCTGCTGCTCAGACAGAGCTCTGAGACGGGAGCCAGTAACAAGTACTGGAAGTGGTGCCATTAGCCCCAGGGGCCAGGCTGCATTGGAACCGGGCTGTGGGGGTTTGGGGACAGCCCAGGGCCCTGGACAGGGACTGGTGCACTTGGCACTTGCCAGGGTTTGGAGGCGTGTCCTGCCGAGCACAGGATGGTGTGTGGAGGCTGACAACCTAGGGGTTAAAGCGTCAGGTGCTTCTCACTGGAAAGAGCAGGCGGAAGCCACTTGTTGTGTTACCATGGTGACCTGGGCTCTAGTCTAGAGAAGTTGCCAAGACAGACTCAGATGTGATGGTGAGAACTAGTGGTTTTCCCGAGCTGTGCTGGTGTTGGAGGCAGGGCTGGCTAGTGAGCTTGCTGGCTCACACACAGGCTCCTGGCTTCTCTCTCTCTCTCTCTCTCTCTCTCTCTCTCTCTCTCTCTCTCTCTCTCGCTTGCTTCTTCAGAATGGCAACACCGCCCTGGCCATCGCCAAGCGTCTGGGCTACATCTCCGTGGTCGACACCCTAAAGGTCGTGACTGAGGAGGTCACCACCACCACCACGGTGAGTACGTGAGCAGCCAGCTCGGCTCTGGGTTTTGATTTTCAAGCCACATACTTTCTCACTCACACAATGTTTTGGGCTTTTACTTTTGGTGACTGTTGTACAACATACGTTGAAGTGCGCAGACATCAGCACATTTGCTCACAGTCAGGGTCTTAGCTTCCTTTGGTCCCACTCAACCCAGGTGAAATGTGTGAATGGAGTTGTATAATATTCAGCTTCTTTTTCTGCTCCTTTGCCTGTTTGCTGTGGTTGGGTGTGACCCCACCGCTGCCAGAGCACTAGGGCACCGCGGGTGAGCTGGTCTTAGGCGGAGGTGACGACAGCCTGCCGTGCTCCTGGCTGGTCAGGTGCTTTCTCAGTGAGAACGAGTCAGCCTGACTTCTGCTCTACTTTTGATGAGTGTTTCTTACTCAAAAAGAAAATTGAATGTACTTAGTAGGGAAACTATGTATCTTGACAGAGTAGATCCTTAAAATGTCGGATTCCCTGTTCTGAATTCACCTGGTGATCCTTAGAGTGGTCACGAGCATGAGCCAGAGAACCTGGAGGGGAGGAGAGCAGGTGGTGGCAGGTCCCGAGCTCCAAGCCGCTCTGTCGGGCGAGGCATCCAAGCCACCCCCTGGGAGGGATGCATGCCGCTGAGGCATTTGCTCATCTAACTTCCTCCTGAAACACGGACTTGGGAACTACAGCTCTCTCGTTGCTGCTGTGGAGGAAAAGCAGAGACAGAAGAGCCTGGGCTGCTGTTCAGACACAACGAGACCCTGAACCAGAGTTCCTGGTTGTGGGTGGGGCGGTGGCAGTGGTGCGGCCAGGGCTGGTCAGCTGGAGGAGAGCACCGGGCCCTCGTGGGAGGGGAGAGTGAGAAGGACATGCGTGGGCCTCGGGGCCGCAGTGCGTCTCTGGAGACATGCGGCCAGGTCCATGCAGTGCTCTTGGTTTCATGTGGACAGCGATTTAGTAACGCCTGCCAGACTGAGTTTAGATGGGAGCGTCGCACCGCGTGTTTTCTGAAGCAGAATCTAAAACCTTTGGCCACGTGCCACAGCATTTGTAAAGATTTACAGGATCGCTCCCTTGTAGATTCTGCAGGCGGAAGACGAGTCTGGTCACCACCTAGCATAACATCCGCATCTCCATGTGGCTGCGTCTCAGCGGCTTTGTCTCACTGCACGTTTACTTACACCCAGAGAATCTCCAAACTAGGGACCTACACCTACATGTCTTTATTTGGCATCTTTGAAGCCACGTACACGTCACAGGTGAGTGAACCTTAGTGACTGGCCAAGCACACCTGTGCTTAGAAGTTGCTTTCGGTCACCTTGGCTCACGTGTGTACATTTCATCCACTTACCACTGGGTGGTGAGCTCTCACCCCTTTTGCTGTCTGCCCTGCTTTTCTTCCCTTCCCCTCGCTGATTTAGGCCCCCAGCATTCATTGGGTGTGAACTGTGTTCTGGGCTCTGTGCCAAAGAGTCACAGTGGTGCAGACATGTCGCCCCACCAGCAGCTCCTGTGCATGGGGGCGGAGGGTGGGGCTTACGTTCTGGAAGAAAAGAAATTCTTCATATCACAAAACCGTAGAACTTGCATGCCCACGTTGAGAGACATCTCCGGCTCCCAAGTAAAGCTGCAGTGAAGGGCTTTCCACAGATCCGTATTTAAAATGCGGGGCAGTCACTTTCTAACTCCTGCCCCTCAAGGAAGTCTCAGGTGGCCTGTCTGAAATCAGGCACATGGCCAGGTCCCCACTCCCAGCTCTGGAGTCCTCTGAGGGCCCAGGGCTTTCCTCTCCTGGTGCCGTGTTCCCCGAGCCGCTGAGCTGAGCAGCACCCCAGCAGCTACGGGCATAACAGCCCTTCTGCTTCGCTGGGATAAGAGAAAACCGTTGCCCTGCCTACACGGTGGTTGTATTGGTTCCACATCCTGACGGGACCCTGTCTCGCTTTCTTCCTCTTACCATTGGGTTCTTCTTTTACATTGTGAGTTTTACTCTTTTGTGAAGTAGGTTAGGAATTGGAAAAATGAACTTGCTCTGTCCTATTGTGTGTCTTCTTTACATGTCTTCTCTTCTCTAACTGGTGTCCCCCAAAAGGAAATCTATTTAGGCATAATGTGAGTGTTAACTGTATTTTGCAAATTTTGTATCATCGATTTATTTGATACTTTTAGAAAGAATAGAGTCGGCGATCGGGCCGTAGCAAGCGTTTGAACAAGTCTGTCATATTTGTGTGGCAAAGCTTAAAAACCTAGGTACCCTGCCCACTGCATTTCAGTGGCTGCAGTGGCAAACTTTACTCTTATTTGGAGAGACGAGGTGTTTTTCTAAAGTTCTCACAGCAGGGCCACTCGATGTACGTAATACGCTGTCAGTGCAGAAAGCAGAGATAAGAACTTGAGGCTCAGCTGTCTTGAAGTGATATTTAACATCGCGAGATTCAGATTTTATCGTTTCTTTCCCGCTGTGGCACCCTGGGGTCTGAAATAGTGCCTGGCCTGCAGGGGCCTCAGTGTTTCTCGAGAGCCTGAATGACCCAGTTCGGAGGCCCTTCATTCTGAAATATTGAATTACAAGAATAATAATTTGTGGTCGCTAATGCTTACTGAGTATTAACATGTGCCAAGCAGTGTTCTTAGAGCTCCTACAAATACTATTTAATCTTCATAAGGATTTTGTGAGTGGTATTATTATCCCCGTTTTACAGATGAGGACATGGAGGCACGCAGAAGTAAGGGGACTTGCCAAGGTGTCACAGCTAATAAGTGAGGAGGTTAGAATTTGAGCCCAGGCAGCCAGAGTCCAGAGCCTGGCCACCCCACGCCAGGACCGGCCAGCAGTGGCTGTGGGCTCTGAGAGCAGCCTGCAGGCTGCTCAGCACCAGCCATACTCTGAGGATGACGGGTCCCCCCGTGGCCCCTCTGGTCCCCGAGACACGTCGTGTTTTTGCCCATTTTATGTCTTCCATGTTGTTTACAACTTCTTTCCAGTGGCTTGGTTTTCAGTACGTTGCATATGCTTGTTGCTTCTTTTTAAAGCTTTTCTGCAGATGTTACTCAGTTTGTTTCGGGGAAGCCCTGGAAACATTAAGTGGCCCTCTTGGTATGACTCGTTGTTAACGATGTCACTAAAGGAGTTATTTTTCAAATGGGGACTCAAAGTGGTCACCTTCGTCTTGTGCAACTTCCCCAGAGTTGGGTCCTTTCTCTGCAGGAGGAACAAGTGGGTTTTCGTGAGAGCGAGTGAGACAAAGAGCTCCGAGAACACACACTTACACGATGGGCTGCTTTCAGTTTTCTGTGAGACGTCGTGTTTAACTCGAGCGTGTTTTCTTTTCAGACTATCACTGAGAAACACAAGCTGAATGTTCCTGAGACGATGACTGAGGTGCTGGATGTTTCTGACGAAGAGGGTGAGACGTGTTCCATCTTGTACGGCGTCTGTCCTGGTCCCCACGGGTGGGCTGTCCTGTGTTCACGCACTGCGCTGGCCAGTGGGTGTGGGTGATAGCGTCTTAACTGCAAGGTCACATCTTCACCTTTGTCTCAGGACAGGGACTCTGGCCACTGGGGGAAGGAGGGTTGTGACAGGTGTGTTTGCAGTTGCTATTGTCTTTAATGTCTTACTGCTGACAGGGCTGGGAAGGGGGAAGAAACTGGAAGTTGGCCATCAGTCAAAATAGCTGCCTGTAGTCACAGCTGTATTAACATGTTTTAATTATGTTACATTTCATTTTTATTACAATGCCTTAGAGTGAAAGATCTTGGAGGGGACCCATAAATGCTGTAGGAAGTCTCTGCCCGCTGAGGGGTTCAGCATGCAGAATACATTCTCAATCCAGAGGCACGTTAGAAGAGGTTAGAAATAGCACAGCAGGGGGTCATAGACATTCAACATGAGCACTGGATTCTGAATCAAAGAATATACCCCCTCCCCCCATGGTAGTTGGTAAACATTAGCCGAGCAGGTGCTCTCAAGGTTCCGAGAAGCCCGCTGTCTGCAGGGAGCTCAGGGGCTCCTGGGCCCCACAGCAGGGTTCTGGGCTCCCACTGCCATTTCAGCGAGAATAGTTGTCTTGAACAAAAACATCTAACAGATCGCGAAGGCAGCACATAAGTGTGCAGTCAGGTGTGAGTGCAGCTGCTGGCCAGGTGTGCATGTTACTGCCGTGGAGGACGGTGAGGCCCGACATGAGCTGACGTTCCGACGAACGTGAAGGGATTCCTCCAGGTTCTCTCAGCTCTGCTCGGTGCCAAGCCCAGCTGTACACGACACGTCTTCATTTGGAACCGGTTTGTTAACTCAGCTGTTGGTGATCGGCATGGAGTTGAGTTGGCTTTTCTAAGAACTCAGGGCAGAACAAACAAGTGTTGGGTCAGTGTATTGCTGTGAGTAGAGTGTTGCCAAAGCCAGCAGTTCTAGTACTGATGGTGCTAATACTGTGTTCCATCCGAACACTTGCAGCTAGCTTTCCACATTCTTGTGTGCACACCGTGTTCTGTTTTGTGGGATCATCTTTCTCATTTTCACTTATGTATTGAACAGCTTTTAAGCAGTTTGGTGACCACTGTCTTGACGGGGGAGTACTTAGTGATTCAGGTACCGTCAGAGGAAGTCGTTGGAGTGAAAGCTTTGCTTTGCGTTTGATTTTTCTTACCTGGATAGAAGCAATTTGCTTAATATTGAAATCTGGGCGCCTGATACTAACTGTGTCTTTGGAAATGATTGGAAATGATGTGTGTAGTGTGTGTGCAGACGTGCAGACGTGCATCTGAGTGTGTGCGTCTTACTAACTTGGGAGCTTGAAGCTGTGACTTACTCTAATAACGGTTTGCAACTACTACTGAGATGTATTAACACACTTAAATTATCTAATGAACATTATGTAAATATTTTTCCAAATGAACATCTCTTCTTAGAATGCAAATTTAGAGAAAACGTAATTCTTTAGTAAGTTGACATTGAACTAGTGTGAACAGGCTCACACCTCAGATTGTTTGAACTGAATGCAGTTTATTTATCGCTCTTGGGTGAGAGATGTGTAAGATGTGGTTCAAAACATATTAAATTCATAGTCATGGGACAATGAGGTAATTTCCAAGGTAGTGAGGAATAAAGATAATCTTTAAACATTATTTAGGGGGAGCTTCAGCGTCCAGGGAAAATGAATGCTGTAAAATAGTCCCTCCAGCCAGAAGGTCCCACAGGACGTGGTCCCAGTTTAAGCAAACCTGTCTCATGAAAAATCTAAATTTATAAATCATATAAATTAGGTGTAATTATTTCATTTAAAAATAGTTCTTTATTCCCAAAATAATTGTTAATGAATTCCGATAGCTTCTGCGTTCAGAGTATTCACTGGGAATTCCATTTATATGAAACAGCCTCTTGGACCTGCCCGTTGCAATGTCAGCGCTAGCTGTAGCATCCTGTATACTTTTATTGAAACCATTATATATTACAAGTTATTAGTGATAAGAACTCTTGATCTGAGAGGAATATTGGCTAATGATTGAGAAGACCTTTGTGGTGAGAGAAGCATCCATTTTTTGAGATAACCAAAAATTTAACACATTTTTCCCAGGAAGAATTTCAAGTTGAAGACATGTTATGTGTAGGATATATCTGAGTGCTGTGAAGTACATTTTTAGTGCAAAGAATTACTGAAAAGGAATTTGACATTTTGTGTGGTTAGCATGTTTTCCTGGGACCCACGGCCGTGGCCACGCATGTTTGGGTGGCATCGCTGCTCCCCGGGACCCTTACGTCCCGCCTGCATTAGGAGCACTGTGTGGGTCAGTATCGGAACAGCATCCAGGCCGAGGGTGGACGTCCTGTCAGGCTAACTGGCCAGAGTGCAGCCGTCAGGGTTAGCAGAGACTGAAAGGGACGCTGCTGTGTGCAAACTGTGTCTGAGCTGAGCCCCGCCCGGGCAGGCCTCTGAGGCACACGTGGCGAGAGGATGGTGCCACCCAGTCGCTCTGCCTGTCTGCCGGGCGCAGCTCCTGGACGTGCTGGGTGCGCAGAGGTGGGCGAGAGGTGCAGGTTTTAGGGAGTGGAGGTGGGAGGTCCTGAGACAGGAAGTTGTGCGAGGTCAGAGTGGCCCAACGGTCAGTCACTCTGTTTGGCTGATGCCTTAAAACGTAGTGGGCTCCGTTGTGGAATGTGGAATTCTTAACGGAGAAGCCTAGGAAATGAAGGTATAGTAAAGATTTCAACTGATGACTGAAATGCTGAAGTCTGTTGTTTGCAGAGACGAGACCAGCAGGGGTGTGCTGAGGCGTGTTAGGGAAAGCGTGGAAGGAAGGCACGTCTGAGGGCGAGAAGGCCTCCCCAAAACACCCACAGGCCAGGATGCAGGGTCTCGTTTAGAACCGATTTTTGTTCAGTTCATTTAAAGTCAGAAAAAGGCAGTTCACCGTTTCTCCCCCTCCCTTGCCCCCAGCAGCCACCAATCTGTTTTCTGTGTCTATGACTTTGATGTTTATTTTTTAAATTTAGATTTCACATGTAAGTGAGATCATACAATATTTGTCTTTCTCTGTCTGACAAATTTCATTCAGCACAGTACCCTCTAGGTCCATCCGTGTCCCAAATGGTCAGATCTCATTCTTTTTCATGTCTTTGTACTATTCCACGGTGTGTGCACACCTTTTCTGTATCCATCCATCCGCCGACGTACACCTGTTGCTTCCATGTCTTGACCATTGCAGTGTGTCCTCTAGGCCTCCTTGCACCGTGTGAGATTCCACCGTAGGCTGTGGGTTTCCCCTCATTTGTTTTCCAGGTGAGGAAAGGCTTCTGGTGAGGTAGGGGGGCACCAGCAGAGATTTGGGTCAGAGAAAGTCAGGAGGGTAGTTTTCCACAGCAGAAATCACCTCTTGGCCTCTGGTTAACTTATCAAGTCAGCAAGCATCTGTTTCATGGGTTTGCCTGGGGGATGGAGAGGAATCCATGTGAGACGAAGGAGTCTGGCGGGGAGTTCCTGTGTTTCACAGACGGCAGAGACACGGTGTTTTTCCTGTGGGAAGAAGGGCTGACGGGGCGGGCTGAAGGTGAAGGGCCTGCAGACCAGGCATCCGGGAAGGTGGGGAAAGGTTTGGATCCTATGGCAGGGTTAGGCTCGTGGGGGGGCCCAGGAAATCCCCCGCCTCCTGAGAACGGGGCAAGGATAGGCCTGTTAGTTTTTGAAAACATTTGAAGTTTGAGCTTATGCAGAATTTCCTAGTTATGGGCCAACTTGGGCGGTTTTGGTTTTTCCCCAACTGATTTTTCGCATTCTGCGAGTTTCCCAGGCACTTGTGCTTTGCCACTCACCCTGCGGGCATACTGAGTAGAGTGCTGTATGCACAGGTGTGCTGGCGGGAGACTGTGGCACCAGCGAGAGGGACGTGCAGACGTGCGCCTTTCGGCCTGTCCCAGCACTGGGCTAGCACCTGGCCCCTGACCAGCACTTGAGGACGTTGTGTCTCTGGGCCGATTCTCTCTGAGACATAATCAAGACATGAGGCCATAACCTGAGGCCAGGCAGGTGTCTCCAGAACCCTGAAGCTCACAGTCAGTGACGCTGAGCCTAGGAGGGGACTGTGATGGAGAGCTTAAGGAGAGACGGTGTAAAGCGCACCACCATCTCGTGGCCTCAGTGCAGGCCGAGGTTTTAAATTGTCCCTCCATGTGTCACCAGTCACAAAATTTGATGTACTTGATTAAAATGCACCCTTCCACTTGCTCTCTCTCTCTCTTCTACTAAGATTCTATGCTCACAAGAGAGGAGCTGAGTCTGTGTCCACAAGGGGAAGCTGCTGCCACTGGGCCAGGCGCCCCAGACGGGGCGTCCCCCAGCCTGGGGACCACTGTTTTCTTTTCTTTTTTGAGTCCTCTTCCTCCCCTCACCATAATAAGTCTGCTTTTCCTCCCAAGGGTTGACCAGAGGGAGAGAAGGGAGGAGTAAGACAGAACACTTGAAATGTAGGCCCTATTTTTTCAGGCAGTTTTGAGTGATTTTAAGAACCAAGACATCAGAGTTTATTCTGAGTTGTCTTTGTCCCTTGGGACCTTCCGGGCTGCTCAGAGAGTGTGGTGACAGCTGGCAGCAGGAGCTGGACAAGACGCGGTGCGGGGGGCTGTGCCCGTGGCGGGCGCCGTCTGGGCGGCGTGGGGACTCGGTGCTGGAAGGCGGCACTCAACTCTGAAGGATTCTCGGGGGCGGGCGTGGGTCAGAGGAGCACAGCTGGGGGCAGAGAGAGGGAGAGAGAGTATTCACGCAGGCCTTGGGCATCGAATAACCTTTTAGGCCTTTTGCTCACGGGACCCATAAAGTATGGCTTGTATTTTATGATAGATCCTGCTTTCAACCATTCCCTTCTCTTTTTCGTAAATATGACTAGCCTTAGTCTTCCCAGATATTAACAGAATTCGTGTATTTTTTCCTGATAATAATTTAGGCTTACAGCCAAACCACACAGTACCTGAGTTTTGCTAAGCCAGTTCTTAGAATGGATCTTAGAATATTTTTCCCCAGAATTGAATGAAAGGGGACGCCAACTTATTTGACTCATGAAAACACTCCTACATAAAGGTTTACAGGTTGCTCAGGAAGGAGGGAGTGATGGAAGAAGCACGGCCTGAGAGGCTGGTGTGAACGCTGACCCTCCCGGCCCCGTGCTGTGTTCAGACGCCAGCTCCCTTCCTGGGTTTTCCGCTGCTCACCTCCCTGAACACTTCCTGCTGCCAGTTTCACTGCGCGTTCTCTAGTAGTTACACGGGTCCCTCTTTCGCTCTTACCGCTGTCACTGCCCTCCACTACCCCGTACTCCCGAGCCTCTCTCCTGAATCCCGTGATATCCACCCATCAGGTGCAGCCAGCAGATGACCAGGGCAACTCGTTCAGTGGTTCCTCGTCCACTTTGCTGGGGTTCCCCAGGGCACCCCCACAAATCACCACCAACTCGGTGGCTCAGATTTATTCTCTCGCAGTTCTGGAGGCCAGAAGTCCGTGGCAGGACTAACCTCTGAGGCTCTGGGGAGGAATCCTTTTTGTCTTGCAGCCACTGCGGTCTCACCTCCGTGCTCACCTTAATTACACCTGTACAGACCCTGTCTCCACACAAGCCCGCGTCCTGGGCTTCCCAGGGGACATGAATTGGGGGGCACCACGGAGCCCACTGCACCACCCTAAAGTGATGTCTCCCTCCTTGCACCTTGTTGGTCCTGAAAGTTGACCAACACCCCATACTGGATGTTTGATGTTTAATACATTGTTACCTGCCTGGGACGCTGAGCCTGTTACATCCTCCTTAGTGAGCGAACACACACGTTAGGTTAAATAGTATAAGCTACCAACAGCTGTCGTGACAAAGGAACGAGCAGAGGGAACTGAATAGAGGTTCACAGCCCAGGTAATTGTTCTTCTTGGGAAGTAACAGGAACTCGGCCAAATGTCGCCCCTCTTAAGTTGGACCATGTTTTCAGTGCACGTGTTCTGTTCCCTCCCAGTGCGATGTCTCGCGGTGTCGGTGTAACACGCGGACGTTTGCAGCCATGATCATGTTCGTACCTGACAGCACATTTAACGAGTAATTCTCCGTCTCCCAATTGTTTCCAGGTGACGACACGATGACAGGTGACGGGGGGGAGTACCTCCGGCCTGAGGACCTAAGAGAGCTGGGCGATGACTCTCTGCCCAGCAGTCAGTTCCTGGATGGTATGAATTACCTGCGGTACAGTTTGGAGGGAGGACGCTCTGACAGGTATTCACGTGAAGCTCACACTTGATGTCAGCCAGGCGTGAGTGAAGCACTTGTTCATGATGGTAGTGGGACAGGCAGACACAGTTAGCGACACCTGACAGGTAACTCACCCCTCTCAGCAGTCAGCAGTTCTCTTACTGCCGTCTCTGGCATCTTTATGTGCCCATTTTAAAGAATGGGAAACTGAAGCCTAGAGAGATTCATAACTTAGTGGAAGTCAAACAAGTAGCAGGAAGCAGAGCCACGATGAATGAAGAACGCTCCCCTTAAACAGGTGTCTTGAATCACCTGCCACTTTCTCCTCTAGGCCGATGGGAAGGGCAGTTTTGCCCTATGGGCACTGTAGCTGAGTGGCAGTTACAGACGCTTCCAGTCCCTAGGGGTTTTATTGTCAGTGCTATAATTTCTGTGAGTAGAAGGATTAAAAGAGAGGGAATTCAGAGGAACCAGGACATAACCTCCCAAGAGCCTGGATCCAGGGAGTGGTCTGAGCCAGGTCTGACGGAGCCCAGGTTTTAGGGACAAGCCTGGGGGTTTGTGTGACATTCTGAAATACCAGATCAGTGTTATTTGGGGTTCTTACTAACTAGCCCAACTGACCTTTGTTGTTTTCTGAGGCAAACTGAATGAGAACGTTCCATGGTTCCTCCTGAAAAGTATGGCTGCCAAGTTAGGGGGCACGTACAGTTGTCAATAGTGTGTAATGCCTTTCACTACTTGGTGATATCGTGCTTGCAGGTTTCATCTTGGCTCTGTGATAAGCTGTACCCAGCATATTTGGAGTCTACGAAATAAATACCCTAATGAGTAGTCAATTCTAAATGGTAATTAGCAAAAGCAAACTTTCCTTGGACTTCCTTGAGCACGAATGCCCCTCCTCCCTTTTTTTTAACAATTCAGTGTGGTGCACGTAGTAAGTGCCTTTCTGGGCTGCCTTGTGGTAGGTGCTGGGGGAGCAGACATGCCCAGGTACCTTGGCTAAACCCATGGTCCGATGGGGTGGGAGAAAGACTGGGCCCCTGGGACTGCTGGTGGGCTGAGCCAGAGGCTCAGGCTTTCCTGGGACACATGGGATGGTGGGTGGTGCTGGTGGAGAAGGATGGGGAGGCCGTGGGAGCAGTAATCAGATCTGAGCCTGGGATCCTGGTGTGTGTCAGGAGCAGGGTGGTGCGTGGTGCTGGGGTGTGAGTGTGAGGGAAGGGTCGTGTCTGTATGTGGGGATCCCTCGGACAGTGAGATGAGCCCGGGTTGGAGGAGAGTTGTCAAATGCTAGACCTGGCCATTTCTACCACATGAGAAACCACTGCAGGGATGTGAGCTGATATTAGAGACTTGGTGCTGGTAGTCGTGGGACAGTTTGAGAAGTGAGAGGCTAGAGAACACAGCTAGGAGGTAAAACTGACCGATGGCCATCACAGGCTGGGTGAAGCAGCGGGGAGGTTGGATGGACTCCCTGGCTCCAGTGACTGACACAGAGGGGGGGTGTCCGTGGGTCTGGGTGCAAAAGGACCAGCCCCTGGGGGACTGGTAACCAACCGGCCCAGGGTTCTGTGTATTGAATGTTGGCGCACAATCTGAGACTCTTAAAAGACTTCAGATTTCAGTATAATGGATGTTTATGGCTTTGCACCAGTTCGTAACAATCTGTGAATAGCCATGTTACTGTCATCAGCCAACAAGCCTTTCTGTCCCGTGTGGTCTCTTCTGTTCAGAGCAAGTGCTTGATCTGCTATTTGCCTCTTCTATCAAAGTACTTAGGTTGAGAAAGACTTTAGAACAATGCTTTCTGTAAAACGGGGCAGTGGTTTGCTGATTCTCCCCTCAGCACCTCAGGACCAGGGAATGAAACAAGCAAGGCCCGATCTGTTCCCCAGGTCCCCACTTGCATTTCTAGAGCACCAGGACGGAATCACAGTCAGCATCGCATTGCCATGGTTCTCTTGTTTGTTTTATTTCCTTATTTTCTATTTTGCTTAGACAATTCAGTATGTTACCTTTTTCAGTAACCATTTTACCTTTTCACGATTTCTTTATTTGGTACGCTTTCAATAGTACCATGCCCAGGTAGGTTTACATGGCATGAAAACATGACCTTCCTGGTCCATCCATTTCCCCGCTCACTGCCCAGCAAGTGTGTGTGTCTCTGTGTGTGTGTTGGCAGGCATGCTTATATTCTAGAATTATGGATTTATTCTCAAATTAGGATTTTTATGTATTAAGTTGAATAACTATTTCAGCTAGAAGGGAGACTATGTTACTAGAAAGAACGTCTAGGACCTGCCCAGGCCTGACTTTGGCCATCACAGCTCCCTCTTGTGGTGGATGGGACGTTAGCGTGGCGTCCCAGAAACACACCTCATTAGCCTGGTGTCTTTGGAGATGAGGGAAAAATGATTGTGCTCCATAACGTGTACCTGGAAGCAGAAGAACGAAAACAGTGCAGTTCAACATATGTTGAATAAAACCACAACCGACTTCTGATTAGGTGGATTTTGTGTCCAAATTATTTTGCTATTGCTTACAAATTTAAAACGCTATCCAAATTCAATTTAAAATACTAACTAGCAGTGAACCACAGAAGCTTCTCCATATATGAGAACAAACACATTGAAACTTTTTCAATGTTTATTTGTTCAGTAGGGTTTGAGAACTCCATTGATTGAACATCTAATGAATGTTGCAACTTGCTAAGGTAGTAATTATTATACTTTTCAGTGAAATTATAGACTTTGATGCAACCTAATGTGTGTCGATAAAGCAGTGTATTGTAGTGAAAAAAAGTATAAATTTAAAACCATCACAACACTTCCGGCAAATCTTAGCTGAACTGCGAGTAAGAATTTATATTCCTGTGGATTTATTAACTGAACAGCTTGACTTCTGACTTAATGAAAACAATGGCCCATCTATTGCAAAACATTTAAACTTGTCTGTAATGTTTTAAATCAAGTGGACAGTTTCTGAGCCAGAGACTTGAATTGTTTCAGACTTTTGTGCTGGTCATTATTGCTTCAGACAGTAATTCTCTACTGTTGGAATATTCTACCTTTATTTCATTTCAGTAGGTTCTATAACATCGTAGAAAACAGGGCAATGAGAAACTATAAACATTGCTCAAATAATTAGCACTTTAGAAGGCAGTAAGCAGAATGAGCTAGAATAAAATCACACGGGTGGAGATACTGAGGCAGATGGTTCCAATGCATTCATTGTCCCGCCGTCTTTTCCCTCTCTGTCTGCACTCTGGTGTCTGTCTCTGCACTCTAATCTCCTTTTTCTGGTCATAAGTCACCTTGTCTGTTTCTTTCCTTTCTTCTCTCTCTGTATTTCTTTCCTGGTGGGGCTTGAGGGAAGACAAACAGCAACACCAGCATCCTATGCCCCTCCTGCTTCAAAACCAGTTGGGAGACAGACCCAGAAGTCCACGTTATTACGACACATGGATTACAGAACATGGCTTTACGTTGTCACCCAGATGAGCTCCTTGATACCCCCTTCCTAAAACAGAGACACCCACCCAGTCAGGGTGTGTCACTGGGGGAGGCGGTGGAGACCTGGCTGCCATTTCCAATGGCAGCAGCCACATGGCGAGGTCCTAGCTGAGGTGCCGTT
The DNA here is from genome assembly GCF_036562045.2 of Rhinolophus sinicus. Lineage (NCBI taxonomy): Eukaryota > Metazoa > Chordata > Mammalia > Chiroptera > Rhinolophidae > Rhinolophus > Rhinolophus sinicus. The sequence continues at coordinate 128,313,589 of NC_133757.1, forward strand.
GTTTACCATCAGTCGTTCCCATCCACGCTGCACTCCCCTTCCCTTGGACACCCGTGTCTCCATGTTCCCGTGCTGCGTGTAAGGGCCAGTTCTACCTAGTGACGGCATCTCCACTTCTTGTCCTGCACCCCAATGCCTCTCAGTCATGTGCTGTTCATGTACGTAAATCTGGCACTTAACGTGTGTGAAGGCACAGTCTGGAGTTCTGAAGCATGGGAAGAGATTCCGTAACTAATGATGGAGCCCCGCAGAACGTGATGGGGGCCATTGAGCGCGTAGACAGCCTTACCATGTCAACGCGTGACTCTCCTGTTTCCTGTCTCTTGGCCTAGTTTAACACAAAATAAAGGAGAAGAGAATTTAAGAGCTGTTGATTTAGTGCTGTTGGCACAGAATACACACAACTGGGTCTAAGCTATCTTTGTGGTTTAAAGCAGGAAAAGAAATTGTTCATTCCCCTAATTGAGACAGGATTTGCTGAGATTAAAGACCCTTTCCCACAATAATTTTATCAGTGGCCCATCCTCAGATTCAGGGTCAGGCCCAGGTTACTCTCAGTAGCCTGCAGTTCGTTTAGAAAGTGCACCATCCAAATCCCACTGCACGACAGTAGAACCAGCCACGATGGAAGCGGCCTCTCACCGCTAGGCCGAACCCGTGGCTGCTTTACCAGCCGACTGGACGCTCCCGCAGCAGCTGGCTCAACCCTCAGTGTCCTCCAAGAGCCCTGTGATGTAAAGTAATGAATCCCCACGTTCTGTTCACGTTTCACGTTGTTAGAAAAACGCAGGTGTATGCAGGTGTAAACACACAGGAGGCGATAATCAACTCCTTTGATTCATGTCACTGCCCTCTGGAGGCAGAAAGCACAGCAGGCAGGGAGACAGGCTGGAAGTACCACGGACTGGCCACCAGGGCGATTCCCTCAGAGACAGCTGGGCTGGCGACACCAGTGCCAGTGTGTGGCTTCCAGAAGTGGGTGTGTTTGCTAAGTGAAGGCAGTTTCTGCGAGCAACAATGCTAACTTGATTTTAGTCCATAATTCTGCAGCTCTCACTGGCCGAGCTCCCACCAGCCTTTGCTTCTGTGCCGTGGTGAGAGCTTGTGTATCTCGTCGTCGTCCCCTGTGGGCTTTGGGCTGATATTCTGAATGGAGAATTTCAATTCTGGGGCTGACATGCATAAAATATAGCTTATTTGAGCAGTCAATCTATTTGTCAATTAAATGCATGTAAAAACTGGTTAGGAAGGAATGAACTTGCATCTGTGCGGATGTCAAGTTTTGCCCATCACATTTGGGTGTATCATGCGGAACTTTGAAATTCAGATCACAACAAAAACATTGATTCTGAAGGCCTGGAGCCCGTGCTGAAGCCTCGTTTGGTCAGTGTCGTGGCGTTTGCTTTGTGCTGGCGGCTGTGCCTGCTCTGGCGGCGCTCACACACGGCCGCTGTGCGATGTGTGTCATCGCCACGGCAACCGGCACACTGCTGCTTCGTCATCACACAGGACAGACGGGAGCAGCACTGTCCCCGGCTGCAGCCCCGCTGGGGACACCGGAGACAAACATGAGGACCCACTTCCTCAGGAAGCATGCGCGTGGCCTCAGCCCATTGCCCTGTGCACCTTCCAGGGGCGTCACCCACACTGAGTCAGTCACAGCTGGACGGGAGGACAGGGCGGAGAGGAGCGAAAATGGGGGGCCCAAAACCTGCCTTCCCTCCTATTCCCTCTGAGGCTGGCTCTCTCCCGCAAGTATTTTCCTGAGTTGCGGGGAGATTGACATTTAACCCAGATTGAAGCGATCTGCCTTGGAATTGTTTCCTGTGTGTCACTTGGGTTGGCAGTTAGTGAGCGACAGCCACTGGTTTCAAACCTTTCTGGGAAGAAAATGAATCAGATTAGGAGTATCAGATTCTACCTGTGTGTTCCCTGGTGCCCCTGGCAGTGAGTGGTAGGAGCCAGTCGAAAGGTATTAGTGCGACGCCTGGACAGAGAGGCAGGGTGGCACTGGGACCGTGTCCCCTGCCGCCTCGCAGCTGTGTCCCCTGGAAGCTGGACGGTGGCTAATAGCTCCCTCTCTTCACTCTCCTGCTCGGCTCACCCTTCCATCCTCCCACCCCTCGTCACTGTGGGCATGTGACCATGGCCTCCTGCCACCCCACCAGCCTCCGGTCCTTCAGTTCCGACAGGTCTCACCCGCTGGGCCATGCCTCCTACCTGAGGGACAGTGCCGTGACGGACGATGCCGTCCTCATCCCAAGCCACCAGGTACGTCACTCTGCCTTCATGTTTCTGTTTGGCGAGCTTGTGAACATGGCCTGATGCTGGAAATGTCCAGAGAAAGTGTTTTACTCTAAACAAATGATCATCGTAACTCACTGACAAGTAGGGTGAGAGATCTGCGGGTTTTCTAAAACATGAAAAGCTTTCACTCGACTTTTCCATGAGCAGAAGTTTTCTAAAATAATCTGCTGCTTGTTTCTTCAGCTATTCCGAATTCTTCCGTGGAGATTATATACAAATCATTTCCTTTATGAAATGTCTATTAAAGGGAAAAGTGTGAGGTAGGATGCATTTAAGCTATGAGAAAACAGGTGCAGGTTAAATTACATCTCTGAATATTTAGCACTGTTACCTATCAGGAGAGACGTGGAGTCTGTCACGGATGCGTTGCTGTTAGCTGTGACTTTATCAGTTGGACATAACAGTTCCATGAGTGACTGCTCTCTTCTAAGACAATCACACAAATGCGATCTTGTACCAGTAACGTAGCTTAAGTGGAAACATGTTATGAAGGCACAATTTAAGTGCCTGGTCTTATGCCTTTAAGTGGAAGCTCTTCCAGGTAACACCACCACCTTTCTGTGACACCACTTTTTAGAGCTGATTATATTCTCATTGAGTGGAAGGAAAAGCACTTGGACTGAACCCATGGCCTTTGTGTTTAGGTATCGGCTCTCGCCAAGGAGGCAGAAAGGAACTCTTACCGCCTCAGCTGGGGCGCTGAGCCTTTGGACAACGTGGCCCTTTCTTCCAGCCCTATTCACTCAGGGTAAGTACGTCAGTGTCCAGTATCCAGGTCAAGGGTAAAAACAGATGAGTGTGAAAACCACAGCTTTGTCCCGTGGCTGGAGCTGGTGCCTAGCTTACAGGGGAAGTGGCCTGGCTTTCAACTTGTAAATAACGTGGCTGCACCCACCCCCCATGGACTCTGTCTGCACAGACAGACCAGCGGAAAAGGCTGGATTCAGCATGGGAAAACTGCTTTTAAAATAGCTGGTCAAATTGCGTCAGACATCTTGCTATTTAACTAGCAGGTAGATACCAGTGGTCTCATGAATGTTCACAGTTTGTCTTTAAGATGGCCTACATGTCAGCTGTAAAATAAAAATTATTTTTAAAAACAATATCTAAAAAGGAGGGGCAAGACCATTTGCTTTCTAAAAAGTTCTGTTTATGGAGATTGCCTGCCTTGTTACTAGATGCCTTTTCTCACGTGTCAGTGCATTTAAAATGAAGTTTACAGAAGTGTGAGTCCCACACACAGGACAGGAGTTCACGTGCTCTCTGAAGTGGGGATTCCAAGAAGGGGGCTCGAGTCTGCACGCGTCCCCACTCACCTTCTCGATTCAGCAAATGTGCTGCTGCTAGTAAATTTCGGAGCCACGATGAGAAAAAGGAAGAGGTGGGCCTAGAGTGTTGGAGGAGAGCTCAGAATCCAGCGGCACATGCAGCAGGCGAAATCCATATCCCACCTGCAAGGGGGGCGTTGTCCTAGGCAGAACGTGACGGGCTGCTCATTGCTGGGTTACGAAAGAATCAGAGTGTTGAGTGTTCAGGGGTTAAAGAGTAACCACATGTTAAGGTAAGATCTTTAAAATCTCAGTCTCTAGTCAGCCAGGTTTTCCATGAATGTCAAATATGATCACTGACTCTAAGAAATCTCAACTCTGTCTATACGTTCAAGTACCTGGGCTTTAAAGTGGCGCCTAATGCCAGGCCCCCGCCCAGCCCAGTCACAGCAGAGCCTGTGTTGTTGGGCTGTGGCATCAGTGACTTCTACCAGCGCCTGTAGGCCGGACGTACGAGTATATGTTTCGTAGGCACCGTTAGAAACGAGTAACTGTTACCGAAGCTTCCATTGCTGGGAGACCTGGCTCAGTAGCACACACCTGGTTCCCTCACGTGCTTTTTCTCTCCCGTTCACTCAGTGCTCATTCCTTACACACGGTCCCAGTCTACAAGTCCCAAGCCTGGGCCAGGCACCAAGGAAAACCGGGTGCTGTCCCGGCCCTTAGGACACACACCCGTGTGTGGGTATGTGCGGTCAGAAGACAGCCTGTGAGAGCAAGACTGGTGGCTGTCGTCAGAGCAGACCGATCCCGACCCAGGTCCTGGCCCTGACACTCAGGGTGTGACCTGGGCACATCACGGAAAATGTCCGCGTTTCAGGGTACTTGTGTGGAAGGTGAACGTTAAAGGATTACAGGCTCCTTACACGATTGGCATTTTGCCTAAGACGAGTCAGCCCTCAGCGGACTGTCGTGCTCGGTACTTCCTGTCCCTGTGCGTCTCCCAGACTGCCCTCAAGTCCCTGGGCAGTTGAGCGGGGCGCATTGTGGCTCATCTGAACGACGGTACCACGTGGGGCTCCCCGCGTGCTACCAGGCACGTGTCATCTGGCGGAGTCTGCGGCAGGATCTGAGCAAGCCATGCAGCCAGTGGCTACAGCAGGACAGCGACTCCTGCTAGGCACGCACTGGCCCTGACTGCCGCATGCGTGAGAGCCACCGAGCTGTGATTCACGCACACGAATAAGGTGTGTCCCCTCATGATGTGTAACCGGCTCCTGCCTGGCCTTCTGTTCCTTACACACCAGGTTCCTGAGTAGCAGTTTTTACATATTTTTCAAGGAACTGAGTCAGTCCGTTGTTAATTAATTGGGTGAATTCTTAAGCCACTTCAAGATCTGCCCAAAATGTTAGGAAAAAAGTGATTTTTGGTGGAGAGGGTAATAAAGTGAGCTTTTTTATGTGCACGCCACTACTTTTGTGTGTAGCCTCCCGTTAGATTCCATGCGGGATTGTCGGTTAGTAAGAGCAGCAGCAGTGACTTCTTTTCACCTGTACTGTTCCCAGTGACATGGCCAGGCCTGCCAGGAACAGGGACGGGCGAGTCCAAAGTCTGACCGCCTGAGAGACACAGCATCTGGGAAAGAAAGGCCGACAGTGCAGCTCACAGTCTGACCAACAGTTACTTCCAGCGTCACAGTCACGGTCCTGCCAACATAACCTTGGGCAAGAACTTGCCTTTTATAGCTCGGCTCCATTTCATAACTGCATAATGAGTTGGCAGACGGAAGACACAGTTCCTAGTACTAACTAGTTCTGTGATTCTTTTCAAAGTCTTTCCAAAGGTCTTTATTTTATAGTTGATTAATGACAGCCACGTGCCAACAATGTCAGTTCTTCATGTCACGCTCTAGAAGATGTTATAGCGACTAAAAGTCCATAAGAAAGTGATCTTTTAGAGGACTTCTTTTTCATAAAAACATGTCAAAGACAATTTTGCTGTGACCCTAAAACCACTCTAAAAAATTAAATCTATTCAAGAAAGTGAAGATACTCGCTCTAACAGGGCAAGTTGCCCTTTGAAATGTAAGGGAATCAAGGCTGTTTGCCGTCTGACAATATTAATATTTATCCGACTGCCTAGTGCAGTTAATTTGGTCACACTCCTCTGTTTCCCACACCCGCGCTGTGTAAAGGTACGGGAAGGTAGATTCTTCTGGGTGTAGACAGTGATTTTATAAGTAGCAGAACTGTGTTGTCAGGTTGCATTTCTGGTCCATGAAACACATCCTGTTGTGTATGAAACACAGGTGAAGCGTGTGAAAACGTGTGAGGTTTGAGGAAGAGCAGATGCAGGTAAAAGGTGGTGGAGGCTGGGGCTACAGAGCCAGTTCAGGCCCTGTGACCAGTATGGGGGCCGCGGCCCGGAGCCAGAAGGACGGTCTGGACAAGCCCTGACCTCGTTTGTTCACACCGCTTTTTGTGACGTAGGTAGTTCGTGTCACCCACTCTGCCTTGTACTTGATGCTGCTGTTTGTCATTGAAGCTGTTCTTTAAATTGTGCCTTCTCTGTTGGCATTTCTTCTCAAGTTGCCCACAGGGCTTTACGATCATTATGAAAATATTTGGAGTATGAATGAAAAGCCATGGGGACAAAACTGTGTCCATGCAATCGGACTGTGACTGTCATTATAGTGCCTGTGGGTGTCTGGTAGTTCCTTGCACGTTTAGGCTTTGCCAGCACCCACACAGCCCGAGCTGAGCAAGGCTGCAGGTTGGGGCCCAGGGGCTTTCTGACGTCCCCAGGGCCCTGACCGGGCGCTCCCCATCGCAGCGCCTGCACAGAGCTGGATCTCACTCGCATTTCCGCCCCTTTCGGTGAATACTGTATGGTGTATAAATGGTAAAGTGCAGTGGAGAGTCACCTCTGATCTTTATGTTTCACTGTATCCATCCTTCTCTGTGCTAAAGTGTGTGTTCTGTTGCAGCCGCACCTCTCCGTGTATCGACCGTGACAGCAGCAGGTGAACTTGCATCATTCCTTCTCTGAACATGTGCCCATTCCTCTCTGTCACCTCTGCGTCATTCACGCTCTCGGGGTGCTTCAGTGAGAGCAGGCCTCCCCAGGGCAGGGGCAGTGTCCAGGTCACGGCCGTGGCCCAGTTCCCCTTCTCTAGGGCGAAGAGGAAGTGGGCACCTTGGGTTTCAGTGGGAGTGAGGGGGGGGGTGTCCAAACTGATGCACACCTGCTGGCCACCTGCCTCGGTCACGGATCTCGGCTGCTTCTGGCAAGAAAAGTGTGGCAAGGCTGAAACACTGTTCTTAGCAGTTACACTAATTGGCTGACCTGTTTTAAAGTTATAGTAAAGGCCTTGATTTCACATGTCACTTAGCAGGTGGTTTTTAAATGACGTTCTAGGTGGACTGAAGGCTCAGAGTCTATTAACAGTGCATTTCCTTGCTAGGACTGCTTCACATGCAGCCTTTGGATATTTTGGAACTTGTGCTCTAGAACGATTCTAGTCAGTGCACTAAAAAGACTCCTTATTGTGTGTTATTCCGATAGCTATTCTGAAGGTTCTCAGCATACTGCTAATTACAGTATTTTTGTTACACAATCACGCATCCTGGTACTACAGATTGTCCACAGATAAGAACATTTATATTTCCAACTCGGAAGATTTTATATGCAGCCTTTCACTTCTTCTAAAACATACACTAAATACTATGTCTCTATACGTGAAATCGTGAATGATGAATAACTGGTTAGTGATTTTAACAAATTTGAGCCACTTTTTTCAAAACCGTTTTCCATCAATGTTTCAGTTATGGAATTCTGGGGTTGGGGGGAATTAAGGGGATCGTAGAGGAGAAAGCCCCGTGTATAGGGTCGTCCGGGGATCAGATCTGAGGGGGCTCCTCGCTGTGTGCACGCAGATCACTGAAGCACCCTGAAGCCTTCCTTTCCTACTTTCACCCAGTAACTAACTCTGAATGCTGCAGTCTCCTCCTGCCCCCACCCCCGGTCCTGGATGAACTGAAAGCAAACCTAAGAATGGGTGGAGGGTATGTTCCATGAAAGACTGGGACGTTTTCTGCTGCACCTTGGAAGCACGGAGCTGTTCAGCTAATCAGATTATGTCTTTGTAGGCAAATCGTCTGCCTAATGATGGTGCATTGCTTGGGCTTTTATTCTCTTTAAATTGTGATAACACTGTCTCACAATTTAGAAATTTGCAGTGAGTTCCTAACTTGCATGATTGCCGAATTCCGTCTGGAGTGAGATGCGCAGTTTTGCAAGTGTGTTACACGTTCCCGTTTGCACAGCCGTCAGTCGATGTTGGTGCAGTGCGGCCTCCCGCAGAGCCGCTGTGGCGTGTCAGCCGCGGCGCAGAAACAATATGTATTTCTTTGGAGTGAGAGCAGCTTATCGCCCCAGTAGGAATGCTTCCAGAGCATCTGAAATGGAACATTCCAGTAGCTTTCCCAGCCTCGTTAACAGTAAATGACACATAGAGTTTTAACACCAGAAGCCACTCTGGAGTTTATTTAGTCAAAGTCTCATTTTATGGTTGAGAAAACTGAAACCGAAATGTTTGTTAAGCGCCTTGCCCAAAGTCACAACAGTAATTCGAGGCAAACGCAGATGGGACGGCGATCAGAGAGCGCCCCTGGCGAGGGTCTGGTCCCTGCTTCCCCGCATGTGCTCTGTGACAGCAGGATTCTTAGGTCTTATTTAAATAGTCAAGTTCACAAGCTGATAAAAGGCCCACCATCCTATTATATTAAACTGTCAGCAAAGTTCCAGTTCACTGGAGGGATTCGGTATATGCTAGTTTCTCCATTATTTTCTAGGTGTCATATTGCACCATAGTTTTTAAGACATCCAGAATATGTGAAATCATGAGGTGCAGGGAAAGGAAGGTATGGGAACAAGCATTTTTGGATTCCAGATTCTTTACCCACTCAGTTAACCCTCACTGTCCCCGTCAGGGCATTAGGTTCCCCCTTGTTTACAGATGGGGCTTCAGCGCGAAGCTCACCAGCCACAGAGCTGGGCGTCACTCACAGGCCCCCCCCCCGTCCCCGACCCCACTCACGGCAGCCTTTTATCTCAGTGCCTGTCACCTCCAGGTGTTTATGGACGTTCTCTTGTCCCATTTTTAATCTCCTGAAAATAGGAGAAAGTCATATTTATTTACTCAACTCCAGTATGTGAATTGATTCATCTCGTGACTCACACCTTCCAACTTTTCACTTTTTCCTGTGGAACAAAAAAGTGAATGGTTTCTTATAGTCTGCTTTTTGCTTGTGAAAATTATTTCACATACCATAGAAGAATTATCAACTAATTCTACACCTATCTAAATAGGGACACCTTTGGGAAATCCGACATGGTTAATGAAAATGCTCCAATGTGTACCCAGTTTTATGCTATAAACTATTGGGATTAACTGATTAGCATGTTGACTTTTGCCTAAAAGACTTCTCATCAGCATCGAGATATAACTTGAATCATTATTGATCTCTTATTCCCTCTTATTTGAAGAAAAGACTTCTTGTAGCATCCAGTTCTACATATTCAACTTTTTAGTTGTTCATTCTGCAGTTACATTATTTGAGTCTGATTTTTGCTATTTTATGAGCTGAAATACCCGAGTAATTTGAATGAGTTCTGACCAAAGAATTCAATTATCTTCAACTGTGTTTCCCCAAAAGTAAGCCCTAACTGGAAAATAAGCCCTAGCATGATTTTTCAGGATGACATCCCCTGAACGTAAGCCCTATTGCGTCTTTTGGAGCAAGAATTAATATAAGACCCGGTCTTATTTTCGGGGGAACACAGTACTCTCACGAAGGCCCTCTCTTTATTAGACATAAATATGTACAACTTCTCACAACCTGTTCTTTTCGCTCTTCCATTCATTCACTTACTCAAGAATTATTTATCAACTATCTCCATCCACGTTGTGCTAGGGCTGGGGGAACACAGGAAGAAATATGGCCAACAAGGTTGCTGCCATTGTGGCCCCTGTATGGCTCCTGGGTGTGGTTATAACTCATTTCTCAGTCACCAGGAAAGTAAGTGATTCTGAGTCAGCCAAACCCTCATGTGACATCTGGGGCTCAGAAGCTACACATCTTGGCGGCAGCAACAGTGTCGTTCCTCTCTGTGACCGCAGTTCCTAGCAGGGCGCCCGGCATTAGTAGGAGGGTGACAAATGTTGCAGGAGGAGGAAATGAGAACAGAGAGGGTCTCAAAAGGAGCAGTCAGTGACAAGATCAGAGGAAGTAGTCAAGCACATGCTTAACCATTGTTCCAGCCAAGGATGTCACTGCTTCAGAGAGAGAATGCACTGCCAGCAGATCCCCACGTGCTCTCTCTGTGGGGACGTCATATAGGCCGTGAGCTGTCCCTGGGATGGAGAAAGGAAATGGGACGACAGATGGCGTGAGTGACAGGCAGCTCCTCAGTGCCCTCCTGGGTACACACAGCACTGAGAGAGGTAATATTAAGCGGACACACGATACTATTAAACTCCTAACAAGTTGAAGTCCCTGTATGGTCACCAGTGGTGATAGTAATCAAAAGATGGGAAACGTACAGAAAGTCAGCAATACTGCAATGAGTTTGGAACAGCACCGGTTGAAACTTAAGTAGTTTTTTTCTAGTTTTCATAAAAATCAACATACACATAGTCAAATAAAAAGAATAAAAAGGAACACAAACCTTTATATTCATCCAGAAGTATTACAGGTTCTTCAATTCTTTAATACATGTAAAAACACAAACAGAAAAGATTTTTTAAGGATTTATACTTAAAGACAAGTAACATGAAAAGCAGCCAACCTTCATACTTGTGTCTTGGGAAAGACCAGAACATCCACTCAGTACCGAGCTGATGGTTCCAGCCCCTGGTTTTGCTCCATACGAAACCTTAGCGGGCGGCCGGCGTGCTGTGTCCAGCCTGCTGGTGCACGTGCGGCGGAGGTGCCTCCCCTCTGGTCCCCACTGCAGGAGCTGTCCAGACCGGTGGGGGCACGTGCGCCCTCCGCCACCGCAGTATGAACAGCAGGATTTCCCCTTAGGAGCATGATTAGTGAGTTCTGGATTCTGCTGTGAGAGGGCGCTACGCTCTCCTTTTTTCTTGTCTAACAGAAGTGAGTTGTGTTTCTAGGCCACAGCTTAACACCTTTCAGAATCTTAGAGGTTGTCACAATGTATGCCTAGGTGTGGAGACCTGCGGCATTTGTGCTGGTGAAGCCATGTGACATCCACATGGATAGGGATCTGTGGTTTTCCTCTTTCTTTTCTCAACAAACAAACAAACAAAAACCAGCAAATGCAATGAAAATTGGGAAAGAGTATAGTGTAATTTGTGGATCTCCTCTCTGCTCTGTCCTTCCATTACTTCAGTGTGTGGGTCTCTCCCCCTCATCCTTCCATTACTTCAGTGTGTGGGTCTCTCCCTTCATCCTTCCATTACTTCAGTGTGTGGGTCTCTCCCTCATCCTTCCATTACTTCAGTGTGTGGGTCTCTCCCTCATCCTTCCATTACTTCAGTGTGTGGGTCTCTCCCTCATCCTTCCATTACTTCAGTGTGTGGGTCTCTCCCTCATCCTTCCATTACTTCAGTGTGTGGGTCTCCCCCTCATCCTTCCATTACTTCAGTGTGTGGGTCTCTCCCTCATCCTTCCATTACTTCAGTGTGTGGGTCTCTCTCCCTCATCCTTCCATTACTTCAGTGTGTGGGTCTCTCTCCCTCATCCTTCCATTACTTCAGTGTGTGGGTCTCCCCCTCATCCTTCCATTACTTCAGTGTGTGGGTCTCCCCCCCATCCTTCCATTACTTCAGTGTGTGGGTCTCCCCCTCATCCTTCCATTACTTCAGTGTGTAGGTCTCTTTCCCTCATCCTTCCATTACTTCAGTGTGTAGGTCTCCCCCCCATCCTTCCATTACTTCAGTGTGTGGGTCTCTCCCTCATCCTTCCATTACTTCAGTGTGTAGGTCTCTCTCCCTCATCCTTCCATTACTTCAGTGTGTGGGTCTCTCCCTCATCCTTCCATTACTTCAGTGTGTGGGTCTCCCCCTCATCCTTCCATTACTTCAGTGTGTGGGTCTCTCCCTCATCCTTCCATTACTTCAGTGTGTGGGTCTCCCCCTCATCCTTCCATTACTTCAGTGTGTGGGTCTCTCCCCCTCATCCTTCCATTACTTCAGTGTGTGGGTCTCCCCCCCTCATCCTTCCATTACTTCAGTGTGTGGGTCTCTCCCTCATCCTTCCATTACTTCAGTGTGTGGGTCTCTCCCTCATCCTTCCATTACTTCAGTGTGTGGGTCTCTCCCTTCATCCTTCCATTACTTCAGTGTGTGGGTCTCTCTCCCTCATCCTTCCATTACTTCAGTGTGTGGGTCTCCCCCTCATCCTTCCATTACTTCAGTGTGTGGGTCTCTCCCTCATCCTTCCATTACTTCAGTGTGTGGGTCTCCCCCTCATCCTTCCATTACTTCAGTGTGTGGGTCTCTCCCTCATCCTTCCATTACTTCAGTGTGTGGGTCTCCCCCTCATCCTTCCATTACTTCAGTGTGTGGGTCTCCCCCTCATCCTTCCATTACTTCAGTGTGTGGGTCTCCCCCTCATCCTTCCATTACTTCAGTGTGTGGGTCTCTCCCCCTCATCCTTCCATTACTTCAGTGTGTGGGTCTCTCCCTCATCCTTCCATTACTTCAGTGTGTGGGTCTCTCCCTCATCCTTCCATTACTTCAGTGTGTGGGTCTCCCCCTCATCCTTCCATTACTTCAGTGTGTGGGTCTCTCCCTCATCCTTCCATTACTTCAGTGTGTGGGTCTCTCCCTCATCCTTCCATTACTTCAGTGTGTGGGTCTCTCTCCCTCATCCTTCCATTACTTCAGTGTGTAGGTCTCTCTCCCTCATCCTTCCATTACTTCAGTGTGTGGGTCTCTCCCTTCATCCTTCCATTACTTCAGTGTGTGGGTCTCTCCCTCATCCTTCCATTACTTCAGTGTGTGGGTCTCTCCCTCATCCTTCCATTACTTCAGTGTGTGGGTCTCTCCCTCATCCTTCCATTACTTCAGTGTGTGGGTCTCTCTCCCTCATCCTTCCATTACTTCAGTGTGTGGGTCTCTCCCCCTCATCCTTCCATTACTTCAGTGTGTGGGTCTCCCCCTCATCCTTCCATTACTTCAGTGTGTGGGTCTCTCCCTCATCCTTCCATTACTTCAGTGTGTGGGTCTCCCCCTCATCCTTCCATTACTTCAGTGTGTGGGTCTCCCCCCCATCCTTCCATTACTTCAGTGTGTGGGTCTCCCCCTCATCCTTCCATTACTTCAGTGTGTGGGTCTCTCCCTCATCCTTCCATTACTTCAGTGTGTGGGTCTCTCTCCCTCATCCTTCCATTACTTCAGTGTGTGGGTCTCTCCCTCATCCTTCCATTACTTCAGTGTGTGGGTCTCTCCCTCATCCTTCCATTACTTCAGTGTGTGGGTCTCTCCCCCCCTCATCCTTCCATTACTTCAGTGTGTGGGTCTCTCGCCCTCATCCTTCCATTACTTCAGTGTGTGGGTCTCTCTCCCTCATCCTTCCATTACTTCAGTGTGTGGGTCTCCCCCTCATCCTTCCATTACTTCAGTGTGTGGGTCTCTCCCTTCATCCTTCCATTACTTCAGTGTGTGGGTCTCCCCCTCATCCTTCCATTACTTCAGTGTGTGGGTCTCTCCCTCATCCTTCCATTACTTCAGTGTGTGGGTCTCTCCCTCATCCTTCCATTACTTCAGTGTGTGGGTCTCTCTCCCTTCATCCTTCCATTACTTCAGTGTGTGGGTCTCTCTCCCTTCATCCTTCCATTACTTCAGTGTGTGGGTCTCTCCCTCATCCTTCCATTACTTCAGTGTGTGGGTCTCTCCCTCATCCTTCCATTACTTCAGTGTGTGGGTCTCTCCCTCATCCTTCCATTACTTCAGTGTGTGGGTCTCTCCCCCCCTCATCCTTCCATTACTTCAGTGTGTGGGTCTCTCCCTCATCCTTCCATTACTTCAGTGTGTGGGTCTCTCCCTCATCCTTCCATTACTTCAGTGTGTGGGTCTCTCTCCCTCATCCTTCCATTACTTCAGTGTGTGGGTCTCTCTCCCTCATCCTTCCATTACTTCAGTGTGTGGGTCTCTCCCTCATCCTTCCATTACTTCAGTGTGTGGGTCTCCCCCCCATCCTTCCATTACTTCAGTGTGTGGATTTTTCTGGATACACATTGAAGGAAGCAGAAATGTTTGCATTTATAACAAAAGGAGACTTATCCGTGTTTTTTATGTGTTTTCATTCTACTTTCTAAGCCAACTGGATATATTTTTATTTATAATTTATATTATCAACAGAAAGTAGCAGAAATCAGCAAAATCATCTTAGATTACAGATACAAATAATATAAAAAGTAGAACAACAGCAGAACAGAAATGAAGACTTTGGAATAAACTAAAATAACCTTTAAAGACAAATTTTTGCCATCATACATATAAATGACCGAAGATGTTTCAGGAGCAGTGCATTATAAAAAAAACTAACTCAGTAGGTCTTGTTTTCTGCCCAGTATTTCAAACCCCAGCTAATCTTCTGTTCCAACTTTCAGTTTCCTGGTCAGTTTCATGGTGGACGCCCGCGGCGGTGCCATGAGAGGCTGCAGGCACAATGGGCTGCGCATCATAATCCCCCCGCGGAAGTGCACGGCCCCCACGCGCGTCACCTGCCGCCTGGTCAAGCGCCACCGACTGGCGACAATGCCCCCGATGGTGGAAGGCGAAGGCCTGGCCAGCCGTCTCATTGAAGTCGGACCTTCTGGTGCTCAGTTCCTTGGGTAAGCGCTTCTGATAAGCCTCCCTCGTAGTCGCCAGTGCGCTGTGTCCTCTGCCCGACACCCTGGAATGGAATGGAAAAGGTACGTCAGGACATTTTGAAAGAAGATGAGCCACTAGGAAATTTTGTAAAAATCGGAAGTAGCATCTGAATGCTTGACTCCACTTACATGCTTCTTATTTTAAAGCGTTAATGAGTTCAACATTCAGGTTAGTTTATTCTTTCTCTGTGGATGTGATAACAGCGGCTGGACTTCCAGTGTGACTAGCCAATGGCACGTGTTAGTTTTTTCCTCTGAGACTTAATGGTACAGTCATAAAAGAAATATTACTATTCCAAACATAAAGTCTCATGTGGTTATGAAACAATATGTTCACTCTGGAAAACAGTGTTGCCTTTATAGAGTTTCCACAAATTTTGTCCATATGATATGTCTCTTCTGTTATCAAAATTGCTACCTTGGGTCTTACACACTCCAATGGTGGGCTGTGTAGTCAGAGTTTTCATTAAGATGACGAAATCAAGACTGACTTCCGCCATACTCATTTTAGCAGTTTTGAGCAGAAACTAGCATTTCTTTTTTCTTCTGTTTATTTGTACGGCTGCTGTTTTAGGAAGTGGTATTTCAGCATGCCAAGAACTGACAAAACGATGACGTTTTGGATGGGGAAAGGTTCAAAACAGTTTGACACAAATCAATTGTATTTAAGTCTTGTCATAGCAAATCTTTGTGCTCAAAAACAGGGAGAAAATCCTGTTAATCGTGAAGTTTTGCTTTGCCGATGTCATGTCGGGGAGAGGATTTCTTGCTTTAGAACTCAGCAAACGTTCTAAAGCCTTGTAATTTGGGGCAAACTAGGACCACGTTGCTCCAAATTACGTTAGCACCTGGAAAGGGCTATGTCTCTTTCCCAGTTCGAGAAAGCACCTCCCGTCAGGCCAGAGGCATAGTGGAGCCCTTGCCGCTTTGGGTGGCATCAGGAAGCGCTGTGTGGTCAGAGGAGTTCCCCATCCGTGGTTCCTGTCACACCGTGTCCCAGTCCCTCCCCCCTCCCTCATGCTCAGGTCGTTTAGGCTTTTCAATAATCTTCAGATCTGTGGAGGAATAGCCATGAAAACACCCGGCCTCTGCATGGGGCCAGTTTTCATTGTATTCCCAGCAGCTTCGTCTTTCCTGTGGAGCACCATTTTTCTTTGCCGGCTTCTGCCCTGGCGGTCGCGGACAGGCCGACTCCACGTGCTCCCTATCCACACGCCTCCATTGAGCACTCTGGGTCTGGCTCCTTGCTCTGTGACCAATGGAGGAGGCAGGACCAAACCAGACTGCACCCTGGTGACCAGCGGGTGGCACTGGGGCTTGGTGGAAAACACCCCTGAAGCTCACTTCTGTTCTTTCTTTCACTGCTGCTTTGGATGTGCTCAGTAAGCTGCACCTGCCAACGGCCCCTCCCCCACTTAATGAGGGAGAAAGTCTGGTCAGCCGCATCCTTCAGCTGGGGCCTCCTGGAACCAAATTCCTTGGGTAGGAGTGACTTCAAACCAACCGATGGCTGCTGGCCCCCATCCTCTCCTCCTTCTGCAATATGATTTCTCTTTTTGTCATTGTGCCCATGACATGTCCCTCTCTATGATTTACATCCTGTATAATCTGTCTCTAGTGGACCATTTCTGACCCTGTGGTATGTGACTTTTGTTTTTGGGTGATGTTTTTATATCTTTTCCCTTAAAGTGCTGTGACCGTCATTTTTGTTTAAAGCATGACATCTGCCTAGTTGTCCTATGTGCTAGTTACGATGTTGTTATGATGAACTTGGAGTCTGTATCAAAGCAACCTGGACTGAAAATGGAAAAAGCCTCCGGAAGCTTTGAGGGTGGATGCAGCCGGAGTAGGACGCTGCATGCCCTGGCCTGAGTGTAACAGGCGCTGCACGGGGCTGACCGCTGAGTGCGCAGGGCCACGCGTGTGCACGCACCTGTTGTGTCCCGAGCGCAGGAAGGCGAGGCCAGCCCGTGAGTGCATGTCTCTGTAGTCCCCGAGCGGTCAGCTTCTCTGACATCTCATTACTACACATCCAGTTGTGCCGCACATGAGCTGTTTCCCTCCTAAACCATTCTGTCATTTTGCACCTCGTAGAAAGCGTCTTAGGCCATCGGCACACATCGTAGACACATATGCATGCACATTTCTTTTGGTTAATGTGTCACACTTACGTTTATCGAAGGAGAAGTTCCAGAATGCCACATGCACTCTCAGGGAAACACCACTGGGCTTAAGGCAGCAGCATGTCCCCAAGGACCCATGCCCCCGAGCTGGAGTGCTACTGTGCGACCGTCCGCTGGCCGTGGGCTCGGAGGACGGCCCGCTATGTCCCTGTCCCCAGAAAGAGGAGAATTCCAGGTCACTTTGCAACAGACGGAGGCACGGTGGTTGTCTGCTGCTGGCTGACCGCTGTCCACACTGAGTGTTCTGCCTTACTGTGTCAGGCCTGTGATCGTGGAGATCCCGCATTTTGCTGCCCTTCGAGGGAAGGAGAGGGAGCTGGTGGTCCTGCGCAGTGAGAATGGAGACAGCTGGAAAGAGCACTTCTGCGAGTACACTGAAGACGAGTTGAACGAGATCCTGAATGGCATGGATGAAGGTACTTCCTATCGAGTCTCGAAAGAACTGAGGTAGAAGCATGAAAGTGATGCATTTCTTCCTTATGAACTGGTGTGTGTGTGTGTGAGTGTGTGTGTGTGTGAGTGTGAGTGTGTGTGAGTGTGTGTGTGAGTGTGAGTGAGTATGTGAGTGTGTGTGAGTGTATGAGTGTGAGTGTGTGAGTGTGTGTGAGTGTGTGTGAGTGTGTGTGTGAGTGTGTGTGTGAGTGTGTGTGTGTGTGTGTGGTATTATTTTGCCACAGCAAGTATTCTGGATTGTTCCAGTGCTGATGAGTGAGATAACACACTATATTTGTTGTTACGTTCAGGAAAATCCAAATCCTTTAAATAGTACAGATCTCACCTTAGAAGTGAGGTACAGAACACTTTACAACATCTTTACTATAAAATTTTTTCAAACCTAAAACATGGGATAGAACAGATTTGTTGTTTCATAACAAAATGAACGGATACTGGATAATAACTCCACGATTTAAAAAAATGAAAGCTGAGATGTTTAACACTGAGAAAAAGTGCTGAGCTTGTTGCAGGAAACTTGCATAGACCCATAACTAGTGCAGCATAGGATAATATAATTTGTTTTGAACTTTCTATTGTTAAGGAGACAGGAAAATTAAGTTCAGTCAGATGTGTGCATATAGTTGAAAGAGGGTTCCCAGGGTCAAATTCACACACACGTACAGACACGGCAGAGTAACTTATGTTTCCTAGGCCATCTGAGCTCTCCAAATCCCAGGGCGTGCTTGGGCGCAGCCGCAGGCTGAACCATGTGAGTTTGAGGCGAGGGAAGTAGGTCGTGCTTGGACCTCCTTGGGTCCCCGTGCTCACGCCAGGGGACGTGTTCCTCTCTCAGTGACTACACAGATGGGCAAGTACCCAGTCTAAGTGCCGAGGGCACACCGCGTCCTGTGCTGGGCCGGATGCTCAGCTGTGTAGCTGCCCCTTCAGGACGACTGGCAGCTGCATGGCATGTGGTCGTGGGTCGTGGATGGGGCCTGATGGCAGCTGCCTCAGTGTCCTCTGCGTCCTCCCAGCTTCTGTGACAATAGAGGCCAGGCTTACCCTACGCAAGGGGTGGACGGGAGAAGACGTGTTTAGGTCAGTCTCTCCAGCGAGAGTGAAAGGATTGGGGCTGTCACTGATGAGGCTGGCTCCATGAAGCCTCGGATGAACCACTGATGAAGCCTCGGTCCGTTGCTTCTCCTTCTTGGAACCATTTCTGTTGCCCACACTGAGGTTTGCCTGTCACCAGTCCTGCTGTGAGCATGGGGGTCTTGTCCTTGGATGGGCACCCACTCTTACAACTTTCTGCATAGGTAGAAAGCTTGTTTCAAAACAGAATCTGTTTTGCGTATTTTGGGTTATCATGTGTGGAATACGTTCTTTTCTGGTGTATGCTGGACGTGCCGGTGCGTTGTCTTCAGTGATGTGTGGTCAGATCCCGGGACTCTGCTTCCTGCCCACCTCTACTGTGTAGGCAGCGAAATGGTCCTGCCTGAGGTGAGGGCTGGAGGTGACTTCTGACAGTGAGCGGCGTTCCATACTCCCACAACATGCAGTTTTCCGCTTAGGTCCATGGGCTACGTTTTACTGCAGTTGGTTTGTTTTCTTGCCCTACATGTCTGCACTAATGCAATTTATAAAATGCCCGTGATCTCATCCTCCTGATGTTACGTGATATGTTTGGGAAGCTCGTGGTTTTGGGGGGATATTGAAATCCTGAATTCATAATCACTGGTTTTTATTTTTAACATCCACAGTGACTGTCTCAGAGACAATCAGTCCCCTGGAGTAAACACACAAACACAATTCTTATCCTTACAAGACACATTTTATTCCTGCACTACCCCCCCTGAGAACTGAAAGAGCCATATTTCTTCTTAAAACCCCAATGAACGGTTTTGAACTAACTTTGCAATTGGCAAAGAAAAGGCGTGAACAGTTTCATTCCCTCCCATGAACCAGGGGCAGAGCAGGTGGATTTCACGCTGGGTTTGCCCTGAAGCCCCTCCTGCCCGGGGTGGCCAGGAAAACACTGCGCCTGGGGCCAGACGCTTTTCTGTCACTTGCCCTGCAAAGACCTGTCCCCACAAAGAGACCGCAGACAGGTCTCAAAAGGTTGCAGGTTTTTCTGGTGGTGGTAGGGTGGCCTTGCTCTGAATGTTCCTGTTGGAAAAAGCCGTGTGCCGGGGTTGAAGGCCCTGGGCTGTCAGGCCCGCGCGAGCGCCTGCTGTCGCTGTCCGCAGTGCTGGACAGCGCCGAGGACCTGGACCGGAAGCGCATCTGCCGCATCGTCACGCGCGACTTCCCGCAGTACTTCGCCGTGGTGTCGCGCGTCAAGCAGGACAGCCACCTGATCGGGCCGGAGGGCGGCGTGCTGAGCAGCACGGTGGTGCCGCAGGTGCAGGCGGTGTTCCCCGAGGGCGCGCTGACCAAGCGGATCCGCGTGGGCCTGCAGGTGGGCGCGCTGCGTGGGCGCCGCGGCGGGGGCGGGGGTCAGGCCGCGCGCCCCAGGGGCTGTTGCCTGTGGTCAGAGCACTGGGCGTCCTGGGTCTGGGACGTTTTCCATGAGTGCCTAATAACAGTGCTGACTCACTTCCGCACTGGAAGCCACCAGACTCACTGGTGCACTGAGGGACAAGTTTGACATGAGATGGAGCTGTTATTGCTTATTGTCATTCTTTCCTTTGCAAAGGCTCAGCCGATGCACGGTGAGCTGGTGAAGAAGATCCTGGGCAACAAAGCCACCTTCAGTCCAATAGTCACTTTGGAACCTAGAAGAAGAAAATTCCATAAGCCAATCACCATGACCATCCCTGTCCCCAAAGCTGTGAGTGATGTCATACTGAACGGTTTTGGGGGAGACGCACCAACCTTGAGGTTACTGTGCAGTATAACAGGTGAGTCACACGTGAGGATGCGAGTAGAACATTCTGAAAGAAGAAACTTAGGTCCTCGTAACATTAGATGACCTTTGTCATGAGATGCCGGCAGGGTTCTGTGCCTCAATTCAGGAGAAGTGTCCTAATTAAGTAGGGAGCTGAAGGTGAGATGGAGTGAACTGATAATTACTGATGGATCCTCTGAGACACGTCAGTGCTTTGTCACATACCTCACCGGAGCCCTGTCAGGAGACTCACCCCACTTTACTGAAAAGGAGACCGAGGCTAAGAGAAGGTCCATGAGACGTGCAGCATTACACCATAAATATCTGCAGAGCTGGGACTCAAAGCCACGCCCATCATTTCTAAGGCCTCACTCCAGATATCTCATATCTGTGGAAAAATACCATCTTGAAAAATTATGCCCAGTACTTCAAACCTAACTCTTCTGTCTAGTAATTGGTTATGTTTTTACCATTGATCTGTTGAAATAACTTGGGGAAAACAAAGTAAAGGTTTTTAATGATTAACTGAATTTTGGTCTTTTCAATTGGAAGTTGCAATGGCTTTCAGACAACCACCAAACTCCTGACACTACCAGAACACTGGTTGTCCCTGCCCAATACCAAATGGTGAGAGGTGAAAGGTCCGCACTGACTCACCTGACTGATCATGTCCCTACTTATAGTAGCTGCGTGACACCGATGTGCAGTAATGTTCATACCATTGTCAGCAGGAATGGTGGCCGTCCCCACTTGTCCAGGTGTTGGGATTTCTCCTTCATGTTGGCAGGCATGTTCACCCTTATTCTAATTCTCCCTTCTTAGTCATGTTTTCTCTACACTTATGATAGCAAACCATTGAGACTTTACCCCCTAAGTTTAATAACATGGAAAATTTAAAATACATGGACGAAAATGAGCTTTTATGCTACGCTTGTGATCGCTTTCCCAGACGCTCATTTCTGGCTATTAGCAAGCATTCCTGGCTCTTTCCCATACTTTTAGGCCCATGTGTATAAGATTACCCTCCTGTCTCATGTGACATAATGGCGTGGCAGTGAAACCATATGGAAACTGCCCATGCACACCTGCCCTTGTCGGTGATCACATGTAGACACATGGGCCTGGATGCCCTCAGCCTCGTTCTTCTGTCCCTGCGTCTTCAGATGGGTTTGTACTGAACTACCTCTTAGATTTAGTTACTGGTTTAGAAATTATGTTGACCTGGGTGTTAGGACGTTTGTGCCGTGCTGTGTTATATAGTTCTGCTAAGACTTTGTGTTTGGAGGCTATTAGAATCAGTTTCCATGCCCTTTCTCTAATAATTTCCTTCCTTAAGAAACGTTAGAATCATGATTTTTCTTCGTCTCAAGCACATATTCCTCTCACAGCACTCTGTTTTACTCTTATCTGTGCCAGCTGGATTTCCCAGTAGGAATGGAAGCTGTCACCAGCCTCCGTGGCGATTTTGCGATGCACAGAGGCCCCCTTGGGCATTCGTCCATTCGTTCACTGTACTTACATTGGTCTCTTAATGTTTTCCAAGCAATTTTTTGCCAACTTTCAATTGCAAATTGAGAGAAAATTTTATTTCACGAAAATAATTGCATAAAATGGGAAGTTTAAGAAGAAAAGAATATCTGGATTTTTCATTATTTTAACAAAACATTCAGCTGTTTGTATGGTCAAAGGCTCTTTTCAACTCATCAACTGTATACAATTTATACTTATCTTCAGAGCCGAGCAATCACAATAAAAGCCTCAGAATGTCAGGCAGAGACTAGAATATCTAACATTGTGAAGCAGTTGTTCAAATAACCGCCCTTCAATTCATTTCCTTGGGAGATGGTGGCCCGTTTGCTCTCCCTGTTGGTTTTTAGCATGCAGTTTTTAGTCATTTTGTTTCCAGTGCGTCATTGTGAGGCGTGGCTGGGTTTCTATTGGTGAACACAGCCAGGCCCCAGACGGGATTGTACAGCCTGGAGTCTGGACTGCTGCCCAGTTTTTTCCAACAATCCTGTTATTTCAGGTGGAACCACTCCTGCCCAGTGGGAAGATATTACCGGGACTACACCATTAACATTTGTCAACGAATGTGTTTCCTTCACAACCAATGTGTCTGCCAGGTACGTCACATAGCAGAGAAAAGCCCACTGTGACATTGCCTGTCCCCTCCCGCGACTGTGACATTGCCTGTCCCCTCCCCCCCACCCACTGTGACATTGCCTGTCCCCCCACCCACTGTGACATTTCCTGTCCCCTCCCCCCACTGTGACATTGCCTGTCTCTCCCCACTATGACATTGCCTGTACCCTCCCCCCACCCACTGTGATATTGCCTGTCCCCTCCCCCCTCCATCCCGCACTCCCCCATCCCACCTGTGTCTTTTGTTTGTTTTGCTCCTTACAGTCTTTAAAAGTGAACTTTTTTGGTTTGGTTTTAAATACGGTCTGGTCTGCATTTACGCTGTTTTAAACTACACCTACCGGCAAATGTAACTGATGGTACAGTAACCAAGTCCAGCCAAGCAGATCAAAACCTAAGGAAAGGAAGTGACTGCAGGACACTGACTCTGGTTTCAGCAGCCACTGCCACTTTGTCCAGTCCCAGTAGTTGTAGGAACAATGAATTTCCTGCCGCCAACAAGGTAGCCTCCATTACTTTATCAACAGGATAACAAAATTCCAGAGCCCATGTGGTTTGCATCAGTGGTTAGAGGTTTCAGTGATGTACATGTCCTGACACTGACTTACTGCCCTTTACGTGTCACACGTTTAACGCACCAGGGCTGTCCAGTGTTATTTCATATGCGCACACTAATTCAACTTGTTATGACTCAGTAATGTATTAATAATGGGTTGCTAGGCACTTTCCCAGTCGTTTAATTTTATTACAACAACTTTGTGACTTAATAAGGCAGGAGGAATCACGTCCATTTCACAGATGGCAGAATGGAAGCTGAAAGTGGTTGAAGCTTAGATTCCTGATTGGGGGTGGGGAGAGAGGAGATGGAAAGGCAGAGACGGTTCCGTAAGAGGCCGGCACAGCGTTGGTAGCTGGTGTGGTGCACACACTGGTTGGCCAGCCAGCAGCAGCGTGTGTGGCAGCCTGCCCTGTCCTTACACATCTTCGCTCTGATGCAAGGAAATGGCAAGTGCAGAGTGAGCGTGTCCCCAGAGGTGCTGAGCAGGTTCAGGAGGTGTGTACACCGTGGGGAAGAGAGACAAAACACAGATGCAGAGCTGGGACGCGGCCGGGGGCTGAGAGAGCACGGTGACCTGTGGTCTGTGAGTCGGTGTTGGCTGACGGCGCTGTCACGGGGGCTGGGAGGACACAGGAAGTCAGGACTTGCTTTGTTTCTGACCTCGTAATTGAACTCCGGACAACTGGAGAAGCAGTGAACAAGACACAGTGGAGTCAGAATGAGGAGGACGGTAATATTGAGTGACTCCCAAGAGCCAGGAACTATGGACCCTTGAAGGCGTTATGCTAATGAAATAGTCAGACATGAAGGGCAGATCCTGCCCGATTGCACTGATGTGAGGTGCCGGGAACAGGCACAGACACAGAGAGGCTGGGGGAGGGGAACCGGAAGTTGTTGGTCTAATGGGCCCAGTGCGTCTGTGTGGGATGACGAAAAGGCTCTGGAAATGCGTAGCGATGGTGGCTGCACAGTACAGCTGCTTAATGCCCGTGAATTGTACACTTTAAAATGGTTAAAGGGGTAAATTTTATGTTACATACATTTTACCAAAAGCCGAGAGAGAGAGTGAGAGAGCAGGAACTTGAAGAAAAGAGGCTAAGAAGGCAGGAACTCTCCAGAATGAAAGATTACGGGAGCTGCGTCCAGGAAGGAGAGTAACAATGGGCAGAGAAAGGTTTCAGCGCACGCGGGTGTGGAGTGAACCTTGGCAAGTGTAGAAGTAGCCAATGGAGACAATGTCCACCTGGGGTCCTTGACTCTCTTGGTGGTGTCAGCCTTCCTGGGGCTGAGTGCAGGGGCGTCGCGAGTGTTGTAAGGTTTAGTGAACGTCACTCCAGTGGATGAAACGATGCCGGGAAGAAGTTGCCAAGCGATGCACAGACTTAGTGAGGCCACAAATCAGAAAGTAGGCACAACGCCAGGAATGTCTTCGAGGACTTCTATTCAGCAGCATTTACAAAGTCGGGAGCAAAATGGTTGTTGGATGGATCCAGCCTTAGGGACTGGAGCGTTTTTGGAGAAGAACGAGGAGACGAGAAAAAGCTGGGTAGGTTTCATTGGAAAGAGCTCAGGAAATGAAAGGAGGACTAGGAGGGGCCTGAGGGGAGCAGGGCTGCACGTGGTGGGGTCCTTGTCACAGTGTCCGGTACGCCGCTTGTGCCACTGGAAGACGCAGGACGCGGAGGTACTCGGCAGGTTCCAGGGAGCAAAGCTGCAGACACAGGGTGGACTTGCTGACCTTCCCGCCTGCCCCTCATCCCTCCTCCCTGCCACCCACCACCTACCTCCTCTCCTGGCCTCTCTGCCTCCCCTTTTTCTCATTGTCTCCCTGTCTCATCCGTTCTTTTCACAAGAAGCACTAAATGCCTACTTTGAAGGAACTGGTTTTGTCTCGCCCGGTGTACTTGGGATTTCAGAGAACCGGCCTTCTTTCATGCATAGGTTCTGGCTGATAGATTGCAGACAAATCCAGGAATCTGTGACCTTTGCATCCCAAGTATATAGAGAGATTATCTGCGTACCATATATGGCCAAATTCGTCGTGTTTGCCAAGTCGCATGACCCCATTGAAGCCAGGTTGCGATGCTTCTGCATGACGGACGACAAAGTGGACAAGACGCTGGAACAACAAGAAAACTTTGCCGAGGTGGCCAGAAGCCGGGATGTGGAGGTATGTGGTCACAGGACAATGGATGGCGACACGTGTACACCTTTATCAAAAGAATGTATTTAAATCGTACTTAGTAAGCAGAGCCATAACTAAAGACGACCAGGCCATGTAGTGATCAGGTAGAAGGTGATGGGTCAACGTCAGTCGTCTTGGACCCGTCCTGTAGGGCTGTTCTCAGGTGAAGGGCAGAAAGTTTGTCTTGGAGAAAATGATGGTTTATGATAAAGTACGTATGTGCCTGTAACAGTTCTGGTGTCTTATCTTTCCTTGTTGTTCTTAGTCATTTTTCGTAGGAAAGAAAACAGTCATATCCTTTTTGTAAATGTAAAACTGCAATGCCGGGCTTCTCTACATTACTTTTTCTTATTTCAGAGTTTTTCATCCGTGCGGGCCTCTGGATACTGCAGTCGAGGACCCTCACTCATTGTGACAGCAAAAGTTACCCGATCAGAAATTTAAATTTAGGATTTAAAGATACATTGGTTTTGGTGGGTAGCCTGAAGTGGTGTCAGAAATGAGGGCAGCAGCATTAAATGCCACCATGCATTCAAAGGTTCCCATGACGTAAGAAGAGGGGCGCTGGGACATGCTTTGTCACAGACAAGACAAAATGTCAGCGAATTAGAGATTATTGTGTGTCAATTTTAATGTTCCAAGGGGTGCCACCACTTCTTTATGTCAATAAGTAATAATTACAGCTATTATATTTGTATTTTTCTGTGTTTTCACCAGGTGTTAGAAGGAAAACCCATCTATGTTGATTGTTTCGGCAATCTGGTGCCATTAACCAAGAGCGGCCAGCATCATATATTCAGTTTTTTTGCCTTCAAAGAAAACAGACTTCCTCTCTTTGTCAAGGTAATATCTACGTGGAATTTGGTCATGCATTTTATTCAAAATCAAGTGAGAGTCTGACGTTCTTTAGTAGGAGAGAGTGTTTGCACTTCAGTCATTCAAGTCATTTTTTAAACCACATCTATAAAATTATAAAGTCCTAGAAAACCAACCATTTTTATTTTAAGAGATTGTCCCAGACAGAGCTGTAGCCTGGATATACGTTCATACATTCACTCAGCAAACTTCTGTGGAGACACTACGAGGCCTGGGTTTGTTGTGTGTTCAGGAACTTGGATCCACGTCAGGAGACGGCAGTGACATATGCAGGTTTCATTCTGGATTCCAGTCCTAAGAAGGGACCAAGATGTCAGAATGAGAGATTTGTGAAATAAAAGGAAGGAATAAGTCTGTTCTGCTCCATTTCTCCAGCCACTTGTTTTTTCCCTGTTTCTCACAACGTATTTCACGAATCTGGAAGTCGTCCCAGGGCCCAGTCCTCACGGAACAGGAGCTGGCCTGTCAGCCGTTTCCTAGTCCTGCTTTTCATGACCGGTTCCCAAATAGACCATCATCAGTGACTCCTCATTCTCTTAATCCCATGCATGTGTCTGGAAACCTCTTCTCGTTGCTTTAGGTCTGGGTTTTCCAAGACCTCTCCTGGTCGATTGTTTTGCCTTAAAGATCGGTTCTTCCAGAGCGCAGTGAGCAGTAACCACCAACAGGCGATGGATCTGTTTAACACAAGCAGCTGTGTAACTGGGCTGCTATCTGATACCTTGATGTGCAAAAGTCATTCTGCAAACAACCCAACACAAAAGGACTTCAACAGATTTTTCTCCAGCGAGGTATACAAGTGCCAATATGGACATAGAAAGACGCTCAACAGCTTTGGGAAATTCAGATTGAAACCACAGTGAGGTACCACTTCCTCCCATTAGGTTGGCTGTCCTCAAAAAGACGAAAAACAGACACTAATCAGTGTGGTGAGGATGTGGAGAAATCGGAGCCCTGATGCTTGGCTGGTGGGATGTGAGTGGTGCAGCACCGAGGGCAACCGTATGCTGAGTCCTCAGAAGTCAGAGACTCAGCACAGGACCCAGCAGGCACACCTCTCAATTGACACCCCACAGAATTCGAAGCAGGGACACAAATAGTTACTTTCACACCCATGTTCATAAAAGCATTCTTCACCAAAAGCTGGAACATCCACTGACAGATGAATGGATAAAGAAAACGTGGTCCATACATGCAGTGACATTACTCGGCCTGCAGAGGAAGGAGATTCTGACACGCCCCATCACGGATGGACCTCGAGGCTGTTGTGCTGAGAGAAATAGGCCAATCACGGGAGGATAGATGCCGTGTGACTCTGTGTGAGGCACTGGAGGAGGCAGGCGTAAAGCCAGAAGGTGGAATCCAGGTCACGAGGGGCTGGAGGAGAGGAAGGACTGGGGTTACTGGGCAGTGGGCAGTTTCTGTCTGGGATGATGGAGGATTCTGTGAATGTGCTAAGGCCACTGATGTGTCACTTAAGAATGGGGAAGTGTGACAATGGAAATGGTACACTTTGTTATGTATATTTCACCACAGTTTTTTTAAAGCTGAATGATTTTTTTTAAAAGTCATTTTAAATGCTCATAGGAAAAGGAAAAAGAAGCAGCCAGAGAATCTTTACTTAGCATTCTGAAATGAATTTTATTTTCCCCCAATTCTTTTGAGTGTCATCTACTAGGTGTGATCAAAACGTATGGAGAATGTTTAAATAAAAAAATTTGTTACAGTAGAAGGCACCTTGCCATTAATCCTCCTCAAAACACTCCCCCTCGCTTTGAACACACTTATCCCATCGTTCCTGCCACTTTCTGAAGCAGTTCTGGAAGTCCTCTTTCGTGAGTGTCTTTAGTTGTGCTGTCGTGGCTGCCTCCATGTCCTGAATCAATTTGACTTTGGGGAAGAGTCAGGAGTCGCACGGAGCCAGATCCGGTGAATAAGGTGGATGAGGACACACGGTAATGTTTTTATTTGACAGAAATTGCCATATACCAGAAGTGATGTGTGACACGGAGCATTGTCATGATGGAGGATGTGTCTTTTACTGGAGTAATTACTTTTATTTAAACATTCACTGTATTGTTTGATCACACCTTGTACTTAGAAGAAATAGTGGCCTCATGAGTGAAGCACGGATAACTTTTTTCAAGGTCCGGGACACGACCCAGGAGCCATGCGGACGCCTGTCGTTTATGAAAGAGCCCAAATCCACAAGAGGCCTGGTGCATCAAGCGATTTGCAACTTAAACATCACCCTGCCCATTTACATAAAGGTACCGTGAGGTCTGCCACGCTGCGCTTCTGGCAGGGGGGCATTTCATCTTCAGGTCATTTAAATACAAGAGCAGAGACACTGAATGCAGGCACATGTGCCAGTCATTTCTGGTTCCCTGTCAAATGTGTGGTTTTCCACCGAAGTGAGGAATATAGCAGCACTATATTATGTATATAATATATACATATTATATATATATATATATATATATATATATATATATATATATATATATATATGGAATATACCTTATTTTGCCTTAAATTCACTTTGATGGAAAAATTTCTATAAATGCATACTGGATATGGAAGAGAGAAAACTTGATTTTAAGATTTAACTTTTGGGACTAATTTTTAAAAATCAAATAACTGGCTTTGTCTTCATTATTGTCTTTATGTGTCCTTCTGGGACCATATGGTACTTTTGGTACCAAAATCCTGAGTTCATTAGCTTCTGGTTTTTACCAGCTCACAAGTGGGTTGTAATTGTTATGTTCAGAGCAACCTCATGATATTTTAAATTGTTGCAAAACAATTACCTGTTCATTGTATAACCTACAATATTTTTGGAGTATCAAATTAATTTTTCAACTATTTTAACATGATTTAGTATAAACTACTCCCAGGCTACAAGGAGCAGATTCAAAACATGGTTTACATGGAAAAATTACTTATTTCCTGTCCCAGAGCCTACGGCATTGCTTTCTGTGCAAACCGCTCCCCACTGCAGAGTACTCGGTGGGTCCTCCTGATTATACAGAAATACTCTTGGTTACTCTGATCAAATCAAAGAAGACAACAGAATGATTAAATGTTGGGGATAACTTTTTTTATTTAAAAAAATTGTGACCAGTGTCCCTTTCTGATGGGAGCTTTCACCCCGAAGGTTACGGCCTCTTCTCCGTGTGTGCTGGGGGTTGGGGAGGGGCTGAGTGGTGAGTGGCAGGAGGACTGAAATATACTCAAAATCCTCGATCCAGCGTCCACACAGCAAAACACTTCCTATACCTCTTTTTACCCACCAGTCTGTTTTTATTAATGTGCTACTCTTGTTCATAGAGATCAAGCAGAGAGAAAAACTCAGAGCATCTTTTTAACACCGTAAATTTCTTACTGAATGATAAAAATAAAATGAAACAGTATCTGTGTAGGAAGCTGAATGGGCTCGGTCTTATTTCAGAGAGCCTTCAGAGCGCTGTAAAGAAAGCATTCACTTTCTTTTTACGTTGTATTTCTAAGTCAGGAACGGCCAGAGAGTTATTAATGCTGTGATGGCTCCGGACAACTTGGCATCTGGTAACTCAAAGCAAAAAGAAAAAGATGCCAAACATTGCACACTTCAGATACACTCTAGAATTTAACGTCTCTTTGTGATAATACAACTACTAAATGTTGCTTGTGTGTTGAGACTATTCACCGTATTTATTTGTGGCTTCTACTGTGTTTCCCTGAAAATAAAACCAGGTCTTATACCATATTGCCCGAAAATAAGACTGGGTCTTATATTAATTTTTGCTCCAAAAGACGCATCAGGGCATATTTTCAGGGGATGTCTTATTTTTTCATGTGCAACAGTCTACATTTATTCAAATACAGTCATGTAATCTTCTTCTGGAATATCGTCATAACATACTAAATGCATCCATCTGGCTGGCGATCTTAACTGGGGCTTATTTTCGAGGCAGGTCTTATTTTTGGGGAAATACGGTAGCATTTTCAGCCAAATGCAATGGCTGGGATCTTGTCATCACCGTTTCTGCAGGCATGTGCCATCCAATCCATCAGGCTGCTGGTGACTGAGCATCTGAAATTAGTATATTTATAATCGGGGTTCTTTTGTCTCCTGAGTCGATGGCTTTTGCATCTAAACCAGTCCTCTTTAATGTCTGTACTGTGTCCTGGGAACTGTTAGTGAGAAACGCGAGCGCACCTGACTGCGCTTCCTTTGATGTGTGTGGGCAGGGTGTTTAATCTCGTCTCCTAAACACTGTCTGCTCTTCCCGCTCTTTCCCATCCCGCATGGCACTTGGGCGGCCAGGAGTCAGAGTCAGATCAAGAACAGGAGGAAGAGGTAATTGTGTGGCCTTGTCGCTTGTTCGTGCTGTGTCACAGGTGGCCCTGTGTTCTTAGAAGGCTTGTTCTTGTGACTAACCTCTCTGAGCCTCATTTTCCCATCTTGTGGACTGACTGCAGAGAACAGTGCAGTTTCGCTCTAAATTGTAATCCGGACTCTGCAATAGTAGGTATTTCTCTACCAAATATTGTAGACCCGGCCATTCCCTCCGTGGGTCTCAAAGGCTGGTCTGGAGATGCCAGGAGGTCAGCACTCTTCCCTTCACAGAGCTGAGATAGTATTCACCTTCTAACTCGCACATCCTCACGAGCCACAGAGGCATTTTGGCCAACGGCATCGTCACTTCGATGATCCGGAATGTGTGTGTGTATACTTGGCCTCCAGCATTGCCTGCGCTTTCATTTGTAATACAGATATTTATTGATATATGTCAGTTGTAAAAGTTCTCCAGGCTCCTCAGTAATTTTAGGAGTTTAAAGGGGCCTTATGACCAGAAACTTCAAGAACCACTGAGACCCAGAACTGGAAGGGCACACAGTTCATGCAGGGACGATATCAGCCTTGCAGCGCAGTGCCTGCGGATGTGAGCGTGTCTCTGGGCGGCTCACATGCCTTGTCTCTGATGTTTCATCACCCTGCAATGCTGCCTTCTCCACAGATGAAGGAAGCGAGTCTTAGAGAGGTTACTGTGACCTCGTAGCTGTGAATTACACCTGCTTCTGTAGTTCAAGCCAGTGTGTGTGTGTTGTCCTTGTGAAGATCTGAAAACGCCCAGACATTATCAGAGAAATGAGAGAAATCATTGGGAAGTCGTTGCACTTACTGATTAACATACTGGTCCCTAGTTCTAAGATAGACAAGCGCAGTTGTTACTAGTTGCACGTAAATGATTTCAGATCTACTAGTTTTACTTTTTAATGTTATTCTGATGGATTTGAAATGCAAAAATATAAAGAAAAATGGTAATGCCCTTGAATCCGCCAGCTTAAAACATAAGGCCTGATCAGTTCAGAGAATGCCCTGGATTTTCCTTCTCACTGCTCCCTGGCTGTGGGGCGGGATGGGGGTGACTGCGGACTCGCTGTCCTGCCGCATGTCACCGTACACACAAGGAGCACGTGTCAAAACTGAAGTCACTCGCCCCTCAACTGTCCGTCACTCTGTCTCTCACACTCAGAGTCCATGCTCTGCTGGTGACTCGCTCCCCACAGCAGTTGAAAGTGACGCCTACACACCTTGGCAGAGCAGTCCAGCTGTGAAGCCGACTTGACTGCGGCCACGGGAGCTCTGTCTAGCAGGCTTACGATTTTTCTGTTGAATATTTTCGGGAGCTATTTCGAGCCATGGATGCACTCTGAACTCCTTCCAGGGTCTGTGCTCCTGGCCTATAATTCATGACACTACATCGTAGAACACATCACCATGCTTCTTTTTCTCAGCTGAGTAGACACTTACTCAGCCTCCTCCACTCTCTTCCTGCCTCTTCCCTACTAAATATGTATTCTAACATCAAACACACCCTGGAGCATATCTTCCCAGGAATAACGTTAGAAAGGACTTTCCAGCCAGAGTCCAGCCGTAGAAAGGAGATTTCTGTTTTGAAAGTTAGGTTAAGAAGCCAGGCAGGAGATGCTCAGGAAGAACTTCCAGGCACTCTGGGCTCCCTCCAGCGTGCGCTGTGCCCCGTGTGTGTGAGTTCACTGTGCACGTTGGGCTGGGGGACAAGACACTATTTGTAACTGTGCAATTTATGTATGTTTTCTTTCAGATCGATATGACATCAGAAAAAAGTAAGATTTTTAAACAAATTAAGTTTGTGTGAAAGCTGGCTACAACAAAGAGAAGCATGAATTAAGATGCAAGCTAGATGCCTTTACTAACTGCTATGAAAACTATACTTTTATATTCTCATTAATCACTAATATGTGTTTAGAAAAGCAGCTTGGCCAGTTATTAATAAGTTACAAGCGTCTACCGGGTGATCTAATTAGCAGTAAAATGTAGTGACTGTTCATACAGCATTTACTTTCTTGTGACATCTGGGTAGCCTGCTGCTGTCCTGCTTGTTTACAAACCCGCCCACCGTTTTTGTCCATCTGTTAGCCTATGACATTGCCATCTCACTTTTTAAAAAACCCTGACCTGACAGTATCGCTTTTTAGATCAACCAGCATTGCCTTGGGGGGCGAGCTTGTTGTTTTCATAGCCGCACCTACAAAAGGGATACTGTGTTAGTGGTCATCATCCCGCTGACCCCCCACCCCCACCCCCGGCCCTGCACCCCTTACTGTGGCGAAGTGTGACCGACTCCCTCAGGGCCCAGCTGTCACAGACTTTATGAAAACTTCCTGGAAAAATAAAGAGCTGTGAATTCAAAACTGAAAACCGGTGGGATTACTGATCACAACAGTATTTTATTATAGAGCTAATTTTAAATTTAATGCAAATCCCAAATATAATTTAGTACAGAGAGAACCTGTTTTCACAGACCTCAAGAGACCTGAGAGCCCATTGGAGGTGTGTCCCAGTCAATTAACATTTTGGTTTGTGGGCCTGTTTCTGGTGATTCTGGCTTCCTCTGTGGAAGAACTTGAATTTTTCAGGTTCTTATTTTTTTGTGTTTTGTTTTATGCCCCAAATAATTTAGAAAAAAAATTCTACTTTTCATTGTTTATTCACTGTGTTTTGAGGTGGTGCTCCCAAGAGAAGAAAACGTGACCCATGTTAATGTGGTCGCCCGGCCTGTGCAGGGATCTGAGGGCGTTTCCCAAAGTCCTGGCTCAGTGTAATTCACTTCTAAGTTACTGAGCGCTTCTAATTGAGTCTGTTACCCTCATGTTAAATTATTACTCAGAACTTGAATCTTTGAAATTCTGGATATTTTCATTGGTTTATATTTGAATAAGTCTGATAGAATTATTTTAATATATGTTTATATATGCATATTCACAGAGCATATCTCCACAACAAATACTGATTCTTTCAAGAGAAGGCACTTTTGTTTATTAAAAGCATATGTTGTTATTGCCTTCATTGATTTCCTATTTTTAAAGAGACTATTACTTTCCCATGTTCTTGTTTGGGACTGCGGAGTTTATTTAAATGGCCCCTTTCTTTGCTCCTTGGATACAAGCTCGTAAGGATGAACAATTCATCCATCCGTCACCCAGTAGTTACAACATAGCTGCTGTGTTGCCCTCATGCTGTGGATGCTCCTGAATGAGGCCTAGGTGTTGTGAATGTTTTCAATTTTCAAATGTAGACTCAGGTTTGGTTTTCTTCTAGTTTAAAGATAGTCGTTATGTGGTACCCGTCTAGGTATAGAAAGTCGTCCAGAGGGGCCGCTGTTGGAGGGCCTGTTTCCCACGGTCTTTTCCAGAGTCTGTGAGTCTGAGTTCGCTCTTGGCCTTGGGTCGGGCGCCCGCTGACGCCGCCCTGACTTGTGTGCGCGGACTTGCAGGGACAAAAACGCTTCACCACAGTAACGTTTCGCTTCCACGCCGGTCTGTTCCCCCTCCTGCCCAAGCGTTTCGGCAAGCCCGTCTCCTCCTTTCACTCCCCCCTTTGCTTTGCATGGAAATAACTTGGCTTACGGAACCGTGCGTGTGTCCGTGTGACTGTCTCTGACTTGGGTTGCCACGCATCACATTTTCACTTTGGATTCACACATACGTTTCATCACTATGGTTTTTGTTTTTCTTTCCTTTATTTCCCTGCTTGGTCTGTCCACTATGTGTCCACACAAGGAGGTCGCTCCAGGGAGTGGACCGCGCCTCTTAGCGCCTCTTACGTAGCACGAGACCGTTTGTTTCATTGTGAGGTGTCCGTTTCCCTTAGAGGAAATGCCGGTTTGCAGCCGAGGCAGACAGATGGCCCACACTCGTACACTGGCAGAAGTAAATGTACTGACATCCAGATTTTTATATGATTAAAAATGCATAGCATCATGAGAAGTTATTCTGAGTTTGCTACTTACTGGCTTTCTCCTGGAGGAAATGAACTTTCTGCAATTTCTAATGCTTTTTCCTTTTTTTCCATGTTTATTTTTCTTTCAACATTGATCTGTAACATCTGAACAATCTTGAGATACCTCTGTGTAATTCCACTGTCTGATCTGTGTTTTGCTTTGTGATGTGTGTGTGTGTACGTGTGTGTGTCCTGACTATTCGTTAGAGCTTTGTTGTATGTGTGGATGTGCTACAAGTGAGAAAATTAAGCAAGTTATTTCCTGCTCATTTTTCCTTTTCAGTTTTTTTTCCGTTAGCCTTGCTTTGCTTTTGTATCCTGAGACCCTATGGATCCGCCATCCCAGCCCATTTTGTTGTCCCTTCCACCACGACAGGAAAAGACACTGTATCGTTTGGGTCCTGATTACATTTGCCAATATCTTTTTTGATTTCCATTTTACTTTCAATGTTTCTCATTCACGTCAAAGATGATGAGACAGAATCTACAGAAACGTCTGTCCTGAAAAGTCACCTGGCTGATGACGCCCCTGTCCTGGCGAGCCCGGACTTGCTCTCGGATGTTTCCGAGATGAAGCAGGATCTGATCAAGATGACCGCCCTCTTGACCACAGACGCATCTGACCGGGCAGGACCCCTCACGGCCAAGGGGCTGGCCAGGGCCGGCGAGGATGAGCCCGGCGAGCCCTTCGAGATCGTTGAGAGCGTCAAAGAGGACCTGGAGCGAGTGAACGAAATCCTGAGGGGTGGGCCTGGGTCCCCGCCAGACAGGGAGCTGGAGGAGGAGGATTGGGTGATGGTCAGCGCCGAGGACGTGCGGCAGGCCCAGCAGAGCGCCCCTGTGGAGGGCCCCGGGTCGCCCCGCGCCACAGGTACTGCGCACGGACAGGTGCGTGCAGAGGACGAGCCACCCGCCGCGGCTGGGGACGAACACCGGGCCCTGGCTGTGGGCGGGAGCCTGGAAAGCGAGTGCAAGGACGGCCCCGCAGACGACACGCCGACAACGCAGAAACAGCAGAAATCAGGCCTGGGAGTGAAGAAGCCAGTGAGGAGGAAACTAAAAGAAAAGCTGAGACAGAACGAGCCAAGTCTCCAAGCTAGCACAGGAAAAACTGAACTGAAAAAATGCAGTTCCGAGGAGTCCTTGGAAGATGACCCGGGGTTAGGCCCCGAGCCTCTCCCCACCGGAAAGGCCACGTCGCCGTTGATAGAAGAAACCCCCATTGGTTCTATTAAGGACAAAGTGAAGGCCCTCCAGAAACAAGTGGAGGAGGAGCAGAAAGGTCGCAGCAAGCTGCCTGTCAGGGTCAAAGGCAAAGAGGAAACGCCCAGGAGGACAAGCCACAGGCCACGCCCCGCAGTGTCCCCCCCTGTGAAGTCAGAGAGGCAGGTGCTGGCATCCCCCTCCCCCAAAGCAGAAAGGCACTCTCCTCTTTCCTCCTCTGCAAAATCTGAAAGGCACCCTCCAGCGACTCCACCAGGTAAAACTGAGAGACACTCCCCTGTGTCACCCTCAGGCAAAACAGACAAACGCCCACCTGTGTCACCCTCAGCAAAAACTGAGAGATACTCCCCTGCATCCTCGTCAAGTAAAACTGAGAAACAGTCCCCCGTGTCACCCTCAGGTAAAACAGACAAACGGCCACCGGTGTCACCCTGGGGAAGGACTGAGAAACCCCCACCTGTACCCCCTGGGAGAACAGAAAAACGCCTGCCTGTATCACCTGCTGGGAGAATGGAAAAACACCCACCTGTGTCAACCTCTGGGAAAACCGAGAAGCGCCTTTTGGTGTCACCTTCTGGAAAAACAGAAAAGCACCCACCTGTATCCCCCACCTCAAAAACAGAAAGAATCGAGGAGACAATGTCTGTTCGGGAGTTGATGAAGGCTTTCCAGTCAGGCCAGGACCCATCTAAACACAAGACTGGCCTCTTCGAGCACAAATCAGCAAAACCAAAGCAGCCACAAGCAAAGAGCCAAGTCCGGGCAGGGAGAGACAAGGGGCAGGTCCCAAGCCAGAAAGAAACACAGAAAGCGGACAGCCAGACAATCAGACGAGGCCAGGGATCCCTGGGGATAGGAGCCCGTGGTCCCTCAGGCAGGCGACAGAGTGGAGACACAGCTGGAGATGAGGAGGCAGCGCCCAGCCCTCAGACACCTGTCCCCGAGGGAGACGTGGGGCTGCAGATCAGCCCTGACAGAAGGGACTCTACCGACTTCTCTGAGGTCATCAAGCAGGAGCTGGAGGACAATGACAGATACCAGCAGTTCCGCCAGACTGAGGACACGGCAATGGTACAGCTGCTACTGGACCAGGTGCTCACCAGTCCCTGCACCACGGTGTTTCCCCTGGATGACACGGAGGAGGGCCGCCCAGCTCTGTCCTTGCACAGCGGGGCCCTGGCTGGCAGCTGTGAGAGCCTGAGGCACGAAGGGGTGGCAGGATCTCCATGTGGCAGCCTGATGGAAGGGACCCCTCAGATCAGTTCAGAAGAAAGCTACAAGCATGAGGGCCTGGCGGAGACCCCTGAGACAAGCCCAGAAAGCCTTTCTTTCTCACCAAAGAGAAACCAGGAACAAATTGAGGAAACAAAAGGTGCCACCATGTTAGAAACACCAGCGGAAATTCGTTCAGAAGGACACCCCTCAACCAAAGACATTCCCGGTGCTGCTGACGAGCCAGGTACGGCCACCACCAAGGGTGCAGAGCCCCAGGCCATGTGTGATCCCAGGGAGGCCACCCCAGACCCTTCCAGAGACACAGACCCCAAACCAGAAGGTGATGGCCTCGGCAGTCGTTCTGTGTCCTCAGCCAAAGAATCACCCACAGGACTGACGGAGGTTGCGTCCTGTGACGGGAGTCCACCAGCTCGTGGTAGTTCCACCCACAAGACACAGACTGATTCTGAAGCCCAGGGACCCACTAGCTCCGAGCCCTCACCGCCCGAGGCTCCCAGGAAGACCAGCCCCGGAGCCGAGTCCCAGCCACAGGCAGCCCCCCGCAGCCCCCCGGGGCTCGAGCTCGCCCTCCGTCGCCCTGATGCTGAGGTCCTCAGCCCAGGCGCTGACGAGTCCCTGGCCGTGAGCCACAGAGACTCCCTGGAGGCCAGCCCGGTGCTAGAGGACAACTCGTCACACAAAACCCCGGACTCCCTGGAGCCCAGCCCTCTGAAAGAGTCCCCCTGCCGGGACTCTCTTGAAAGCAGCCCCGTGGAACCAAAGATGAAGGCTGGCATTGTCCCAGGTCCCTTTGCTCTTCCCGCAGCCGTTGCCAAAGTGGAACCCTTTACGGAGGTGGCCTCCATGCGGTCCCGGCTGCTCCGAGACCCAGACGGCAGCGCTGAGGATGACAGCCTTGAGCAGACGTCGCTCGTGGAGAGCTCGGGGAAGAGCCCCCTTTCTCCCGACACGCCCAGCTCTGAAGAAATTAGCTATGAGGTCACACCCAAAGCCTCTGATACGAGCACCCCCAAACCGCCTGTGATTCACGAATGTGCCGAGGACGATGACTCAGAAAATGGGGAGAGAAAGCGGTTCACACCTGAAGAGGAAATGTTTAAAATGGTAACCAAAATCAAAACATTTGATGAACTGGAACAAGAAGCAAAGCAGAAAAGGGACTACAGAAAAGAACCCAAGCAAGGAGAGTCTTCATCCTCTGACCCTGATGCGGAGTGTTCGGCAGACGTGCACGAGCCGGAAAGTATGGAGCGTGCTGAGGACGGCGGCAGTGGCCCCACGGCCAGCATGGCCGACAGCAGGAAGGCGTCTTCCTCCTCAGAGAGTGAGCCCGAGCTGACCCAGCTGAGCAGAGGTGCCGCCTCGGGCCTCCTCCCAGAGCCAGTCATCCGCGTGCAGCCTCCCTCCCCACTGCCATCAGGCAGGGACTCCAGTTCCAGTCCTGAAGAAGGACAATTCCAGCCGGTTGCATCCAAACACTACACTTTCAAGATGAAGGAGGACACTCAGGAGGGATCGGATAAATCGGAAGAAGGAAAAGATTGTGAATCTCCTTTACCTGAAGACAGTCCTGCCGTTCCCACCGGTGGCCCAGATGCGTCCTATGATGGCCTGAACACAGGTGCTGGTCAGCCAGACCTCTGTGACGGCCATGGTTGTGAGGCGGAGCATCCGAGCAGCTCAGCCATGCCCGTCTCTTCAGGGCTCCAGGGTTCCACGGCTGTTGCCATCACTAAGGAGCTAGTTACCCCCAGGGAGACGTTAGCTCTGCAAGATGCCCACGAGGGGGACACAAAAGGGGAAGAGCGTGGTGCTTCTGGAGTGCAGTCTACATACATCGATTGCCCCAGCAAAGGCTCCCCACCCTTGTCCTCTGTGCCTCGTCTGGCATCTGAAGGAAAAGAATTCGATGAAGACGTAATCTGCACGTCCTCTACGACAGCAGTGGAGGCCACACAACCTGAGCAGGCTCCCGAGAGCTTCCCGGAGGACTGTGCCACTCCAGACTCCTCAGTCAGTCCTCAGACCGATGGTGTGTCCATGGGCGTCCCACTGTCTGACCCAGCTGAGGCCGAAGACGTCTGTGACCCTCAGGTCATAAGCCCATATGAAAATGTTCCTTCCCAATCCTTTTTCTCTTGTGAAGAAAGCCAAACCCACACAGCTGCAAGACACGTGAGCTTTCACTCTTCCGAAGTGTGTCCCGGGACCATCGTGCTGTCTGTCAAGGACACAGTAGTGGCAAGGCCCTCCAGTGGAACTGTCTCAAGTCCAGAGCTTGTCTCCGAGGACCAGAGAATGGGACTGGAAGCTGGGCGAGAAAGTCTGTTGTGGGAAAGGCGGTCCGAGAGCAGCCCCTCATCCGGGGAGCCTGCTGTGCCAAGTGTGTTGGCAGTTGGTGAGCAAACCAGTAGCGTCATCGTCACAACGACCGAAGTGGACTGTGATCCCTGGAGCGAGATGCGTGAGGATGATGCCGCCTTTGCAGCTCGCGTGGGGCAGGAGGAGCAGAAAATCTTTGCTTTGATGGTCGACAGACAGTCCCAAGGCACCACCCCGGACACCACTCCTGCTCGAACCCCAACTGAGGAGGGGACCCCCACCAGTGAACAGAATCCGTTTCTCTTTCAGGAAGGAAAACTGTTTGAGATGACCCGCAGTGGTGCCATCGATATGACCAAAAGGTCCTACGCAGATGAAAGTTTTCACTTTTTCCAAATTGGGCAAGAATCTGGAGAAGAGACTGCCTCTGAGGACATGAAAGGAGGGGGTACCATCACTGAGCCCCCCCAGCTGGAGACATCAGCTGAGTCACTGGCACTTTCCGAATCAAAGGAAACAGTGGCTGATGAAGCTGACTTGCTCCCTGACGACCTGAGTGAGGAAGCAGAGGGAATGCCAGCCTCCGCTGACACAGCAGTGCCAGAAGCTACATCCCCGGGGACCGCGGACCTCCCCGCCATGCAGAGGGCGGACGCGCCTCCACTGCATGGAGAGAAGCATGCAGCTGGCCCCGGCTGCCATGTACCGGCCGGCCATGCTCCGTTAGACTTTTGCACCGTCACCAGGTCCGTATATTCAGTTCGGGATGATGAGTCTCCTGACTCTTCCCCAGAGGAACAGAAGTCAGTCATTGAAATCCCCACAGCACCCATGGACAGTGTGCCTTCTGCTGAAAGCAAGTCCAAGATCCCTGTAAGGCCCACACCCACTCTGACCCCAGCACCCCTAGATACGGGGGACAAGAGGTCCCTGCCTGAAGAGTTTCTACCCGGCCTGGATGAGGACAGTAAAGAGGAGGAAACAAAACCAAAGTCTAAGATCCCCGTGAAAGCACCTGTCCAAAGAGCCGAGCTGCAGCCCTGGCCTCTGGCCTCGCCTCTGCAGAAGACGGGGGCTCCCCAGGGGCAGGACACGCCGGGCAGAGTGGCTGACAGCAGAAGCAAATCTGAATCTGATGCCAGCCCCGGGGATTCGAAGGCCAAATGTCCACTGAAAACCAGAAGCTGTGCAGAGACAGAGGCCGAAGGCAGCGGTGGGACGGGACAGCTCGAGCCAGAGCCAGAAGGAGGCACCCCCAGACCAAAGCCCTTCCCCTCCCGGCTGCCAGTGAAGACCAGAAGCCCCCCGCCATCCTGCAGGGGCGCTGTGAGCCCCACAAAGGAACGGAAGGAGCATTTCTCTGACCTTTATAGGAGTTCCCTGGAGTTCTTCGAGGAGATTAGTGATGAGGCGTCCAAGTTAGTGGATAGGCTGACACAGGCAGAAAGGGGGCAGGAGTCAGTGTCAGATGACGAAAGTAGCAGTGCCCTGGAAGTTTCCGTAATTGAAAACCTGCCACCTCCGGAGGCCGAGCAGTCGGTCTCCGAGGACATCTTTGACACAAGGCCCATTTGGGACGAGTCCATTGAGACTCTGATTGAGCGCATCCCCGATGACAGTGGCCGTGACCCTGCTGAAGGTACTGCCACCACTGGGACTCCCCGGGCCTCGCATGTCACAACCTGATGCCGTATTCTCGTGTGTCTGCTTTCTGTGGTGGTTTGTGTCCATTTTCTGGAAGCTCCCTGTCGTGGCTACTGTGTTCGTGTAAGCCCTGTGTGTTGTGTCTTTCTCTGTGCTCCTGTCCATGAAAACGATCTCAAGACTGAGCAATGACCCTGCTGTGGAGACACGAACATCACAGGCACTGGCGACCTTGCCTCCGCCAGCCGCTGCACGGGAGGCCATGCCAGCTTTGGGTTTTGTTGTCCTGCAGTGCCAGGCTCACCCTCAAATCCAGCACTTGTGCTTTTGCACATGAATATATTGGGTTTTGTTTCACATTAGGAGGATTTGTTGCTTTTTCTTCTTTGTGTACCTGAAAATTAAATTTACGCTTAATTTTGTAATCATTAGGAAG
This sequence comes from Rhinolophus sinicus, assembly GCF_036562045.2. Lineage (NCBI taxonomy): Eukaryota > Metazoa > Chordata > Mammalia > Chiroptera > Rhinolophidae > Rhinolophus > Rhinolophus sinicus. The sequence continues at coordinate 128,354,510 of NC_133757.1, forward strand.
CCACTTACTCCAGAAGATTTCACATATTGTGAAATTCCAATTCTGTGGATCTGTTTCTGATTCCGAAAGGCTGGGCTTCAGATACTGTTGGTAAACCCTTTAAGCGAGCAAGCACAGGTCAGATGTGCTTTTCGCTGATGTGGGTGATGAAGGGGGAAGGCACTCGGATTAGATACAGCAGACAACAACACTCAAACTTTGCATGATTTAAGTTGGCTGTGAGGGGATGATGGCTGTGAATTATAAAAAAGGAAACCGTAGATGGTTTGAGAAGTAGCCTCTGATCTTCCACTATCTCTACAATTAAGACTATTCTTAAATTTGCATATAAAAATGTCGCAATCCATGCTCTGAAATGCTGCCTATCAATTAATGGGGGTTAAAAAAAAATGGGAAAATTATACTTGTGTAAGTAATATATTAGCTTACTTGGTAGTAAGTAGACAAACTTTGCCCCGAAGACACACGTACATCCTAGTAGAGTGCATTGCGTGTGCGCACACACACACACGCACACACACTCACATGGACATACACACGCACACACACACGCACGCACACATGCACACACGTACACTCACGCACACGCACACACACTCACATGCACACACATACACTCACACTCACTCATCCTCCCCCCGTCCAGGTTACCAGGACCGAGGCAAGTGTTGTTTCTGACCATACTGAAAAAACCCGGTATGGTCTGTCCACCCCCTGTCCAGGTCTCATGTGACTCTTGGGTGTGATTGTTTTCCAGACATCACCTGGAAGGGATGCTGCTGCCATGGGCAGTGACAGGAAGCCCTAACTGATTACTCCACTTCTGCATCCCGTTTATGGTTTTTCTGGTGTTTGGTGACCAAGATGATTATTTTCTGGTGGGCAGTATTCTCTCAGATATTTTAAAAGGAAATCCCTAGAATTACTAGAAATCGGCAACTGATATAATTATGTCATTGACTTAGTCTTGATTAAAGAGATATGGAAGCAGATGGTTTTTATGATTTCTGTTAGATTTCTTCCCCATTCCATTCCAGAAGTCAGGCAAACACACCGTTTAATATGACTTAAAACATAATAGCTAAATTGTGCTATTATCAGATATTTGGACAAGTGACCTCCTTTCTGTGGATGACCAGCACTGGGGTCCTCTCTGGTCATAGACAATCTTTGGCCATTCTGTTTTTGACCTTCTGTAGATCAACAGGATGAGCAGGAACGGATCGAGGAAAGACTGGCATATATCGCCGATCACCTCGGCTTCAGCTGGACAGGTAAAATAAGTGTGACCTACTTTGTCAACAAAACCTGCTTGGTTTTAATGACATAGTTGCATCAGCCAAGTGTCACTAACAATGAGACAGGTCTTTTTTCTTTCCTTGAGGAAGAACAGTGAAAAGCGTAATGAACTGCAGACTACAAAATCCAGGCTCTTGTTACCTCAGCCTGTGAACCAGGGCAGACCATTCATTGTCTCTGGAATGTGGAATAATGGAAGGCTAGACTGGGAGAGTCTACGGGGACCACAGCCCGTGCTGCCCTGTCTCGGGAGCTGCGGACACCTCAACTTTGGGGAGATTGTGTGTTTGAAAAGCAGTGTTAGGAGCTAGTGTCATAAAATGCACTTTGAGCTTTAACCAGGGACTCTTATTCCAGATACCTTATTTCCGGTGTCTTCACCATGACCAGCGCTAAAATCTGCTCTGGATTAAAGCCGAAATACATATGAATGAGACGTTGCACTCATTTTCTGAGAAACAGGCATGTTTAAGAGTAGAAATTGTAGTATACGTTAAATAATTTATTAAGGAAGAGTGAATTCTAAAATCAGTGTGGTTTACTTACAAATCATGGTTTGTATACCCTGTCACCTTTCCTGTGACTTAACATATTAAAGCAAGATTGTCAGTCTCTGGCCTTCTTTCTTTTTCTAGTCTGACTTCCTTTTATATCACTTGTGACTACTTTATTGAAACAAATAGTGTATATTTAATTCTCATCTCCTTTCAGTTTCTGAGAGATTTGGTGATGACTAGGAGTCCAAAAAATACCCTTAACAGAGATAACCGATAATGTAGAATAAATGGAAGTAGGAAGAAGAGCCATTTTCTTTAGAAATTAATCAAATTGACTTAATTGAAGAATTTAGGGGAAGGAAAGACAGCAAAACATCCCTGTTGACTTATGAAAGAATTGCTTCCTTTGTTTCTTAATTATGTATGTATACATATATAGTAAATGTCATCTCTGTATACTTGTTAAAAATTCAGAGCCTACCGCCATACAGAGTGGTAGGAGGATGAAAAGTAAGTCTCTCACCTACATCTCACCTGAAAGGTAACTGCTACTATTTTCTCATGGATTCAGGAAAAATATGCAGTGCTCACATCTGTGCCTGTTACTGGAACATAAGCAAAATTTTACTTCATATTCCATCACTAGACATATCTGTCTCATTCTTTTAAATGGCTATGTAATTCTGCTGTGTGAAGGTACCAAAATTTTATCAAAGGCCTTTGTTGATGGATATTTAGGGTCTGTCCTACTAATGGCAATAAATATACTTGTGCAACGGTGTATTTTTGTGAGTATATCTGTAGCGCATATTCCTTGAAGTAGAATTGCTGAGTAAAGTATATGTATATTTTTAATTTTGAAAGATATTGGCAAATTGCACTCCAAAGAGGACACGCATTTACACACACTTACACACACACACCCCACCACCACCATGTATAAGCATCCACAAAGAATGTCAGTGGTAGACTTTAAAGGAAAATTTTGTGGCTTCTTTCATAAGTCAGTTAATGCTTCCTAGCCCTTATTCATATGATATCAAATCAAAGGAAGGAATTTAGTCAACCACCACAATATAGCCACAAGCAGTATTTCTCCATGTGTCCCGAAACAGAATCTGTAGTTCTTCAAACATCACCTAATGATGATGGAAAGTGAGAAGCGGTCTGTTTCTCCTGTTTTCAGCCATTTGTCTTCCATTATCTTGGTTAAGAGTATAAACCAGTGCATATGGTCTCTTCCACGTTTGGGGATTAACGTATTTTATCACCATTTCCACTATGATAGTGATCGATTCTATACTCAGTTTTACGGAAAAGTCTGCAACTAGTGCTGGGAGGACAAAGGCACGTGGGAGTCGAGTCGCTTCTAGTCCACGGAGTACAGCAAGGCCAGTGACTGCGCGGTGGGTGGGGTCGGTGCGCTCACTGCCTGTCTTCTCTCCCAGAGTTAGCACGGGAACTGGATTTCACTGAGGAGCAGATCCATCAGATCCGCATCGAGAACCCCAACTCTCTGCAAGACCAGAGTCATGCACTGCTCAAGTACTGGCTGGAACGGGATGGCAAGCACGCGACAGGTGGGCGGGGCGACGGGTGGGCGGGGCGACGGGTGGGCGGGGCTGCCGCGGGCGGAGGCGCGGCCGGCAACCCTCGCGCAAACTTAGTAACGTCACAGATGCACCAAGCTGAAGGGCCAGTGTGAGCGCGTGCGAACAAGCCGACTTGTGCATCACGTGAAAGTTCCCACAGTGCATCTGCGAACAGCATTAACCAGTGGGAAGTGACAGTCGCGCTGGCCGCTAACAGGCGTGCTGTCCGAACCCTGAAGTTTTTGGATACTGACAGTACTTTAATGGTCGTTGTTCCTTCAGCTCCTGTTTCCTTCTCTCCTAAATAACTCCAATGGGAAACTGTCAAGCCGATATCCCGTGTGATGCTTTGTATAGGACCATCTGAGCACATCAGATAAAGTGGGGAGTGACTCAGCCCCTCCACTGGGCAGTTTCCCACTCCCTTCGGGGCGGCTCAGAGGCCCTACCCGCAGACCTTCCTCAGTGACTTGGGGTTCACGGCCACCTCTGCTTGTCCCGCATTCCTCCAGGTGGGACTGCCCAGTGGAGCTAGTCAAAACAGAGGGCCCCGCTACACTTAAGTTTTGGACGGTCAGCAAATGCTTTTTTAGTAAAAGTACCCCCCATGCAATGTGTGGGATGTACTTAGACTGCAGCCGCCTGGGTCCCCTGCCTGGATTCAGATTTGACTGGGGGCCCTGGCAGGTCTGCTATCAGGGCACCAGCCCTTGCTGCATCACCTTTTTGTGCATCTCTTGTTGGCATGCTTGTTTTCACAAAAACCTTACTTGGGCTTTAGTTATTTCCTGTACAAATATCAAAATGTTACTAAGGCCACTAAATGAGCGATTTTAAAGGAGTCCCTCACGTGCAGTAAATGCTGTTTCTCTGATGTCGCAGATGTTAGTCTCACTGACTGTCTCACCAAGATCAATCGGATGGACATTGTGCATCTCATGGAGACAAGCACGGAGCCTGTGCAGGAGCACACGAGTCACAGCTCGGTGGAAATGGGACCGACTGTGGCACTGGATGACAGTGAAGGTGAGTGTGTGTATGGGTGTGAGTGTGCATGTGCGTGTGTATATGTGTGTGTGAGAGAGTGAGTTACTGTGCGTGTATGTATGTGAGCGTGTGAATGTGTGACTGGGTGTGAGTGTGTGCATGTGTGTGCATGTGAGTGTGTGTGTGTAAGTATGGGTGTATGTGTGCCTGTGTGTGTATGTGTGTGAGTATGGGTGTGTGTGCATGAGTGTGAGTATGTATGTGTGTGTGTGTGTGTGTGTGTGTGTGTGTGAGAGCGTGTGCATGTGTATGGTTAATTCAGGCAAATAGACTTGCCGTCTTCCTTTCCTTAGAGGGTGGACTGTCTCTGGTGACCACACATTTTCCTCTCCTGTGAGGTACTGATTCCATCACCAGGGCTGCACCCTCATCACCTCACCACCTCCCAAAGGCCTGCCTCCTAGGCCATCACCTTGGGATAAGGTTTCAACATGGGAATTTTCAGGGGACACAGTCAGTCCCAGTGCCCACTGGTTCCATCCCCGCATTCCTTGATGGCACTTCTGCTCCGTGCGTCGTTTCCTCCACTTCTGGGCCACAGCCGTGGTGCGGCCACTTCCGACGTCTGATGTGAAGAAGCAGTACACGTACTCTTGCTTTGTCTGGATGAACCAGGCTTCACACCCACTGGGTCCTCGGGCCACTGGCCCTCCCACCCACTCAGCCCTGCAGAGTCTGATTCATTCTTTCACTTCCATGCTCACTCTCTTCTCCTTTCAGCCTCCAGCATTTCTCTTCCCTTATTTATTCCAACTGCATGTTTCTTAGAAGCCAGGAGTAGTCACGAGCAAAAGCCCACATGCACAGGACCCGCGACCAGAGCGCACTCCGTGCTGATGCCCACCTTTCTCCTGCCTGAGGTGTCCTCGCTTCGCTAAAACCAGCATCTGTTACGAGGTCTCGTCCCTTTTATCTGGAGCAGCGGCACCCCTGCGGTTGTCCACGGTGTCTCCTGCAGCCAGGCCAGGCCCCAGGACCAATCGTGCCTCACTAGCCCCATCTTTAGAAACAAAGCTAAGCAAACCCCTCCTTTCAGCCCCGGTCTGCTGCTCTGTCCTCTGCATCCATTTATAGGAAGCCTCATCAATGGAACAGCCTAACTGTCCTGCCATTCTCTCTAGAACTGTCTCTGGCATCCACTCCAGTCAGGCTCTTGTCCTCAGTGTGGGACAGAAACAGTCTTGCAAAATTCGCCTGTTGTTTCCTCATGGCAAACGCAGTGACTAGTTCCCGGCGTTCATCTTTCTTTACCCCTTAGTGACATTTGACACAAAAAATCCCCACTCAAATTTATCTTCACTCATTTCCGATGACGCCTTCTCCTCTGGTTTCGTCTTCCTTTCTTAGTGGCTGTTCTTCCTCTTCTGTAGCTTCTGACTTATCACAGATTTACAGGGTGGCGTGTGTTACTTTCTGCAAGAGCCTCTGAGCTGTCCCGTCTCCCGTCTCTCCTCTTTCGTGCATCCTTGGGCACCCGCCCTCCTCAGGGTCATGGCTCCAGCACGTTCTGTTCCGTCCACTCTGGCGGGCTCTCCCGTGGCCCATCAGCTTCCTTTTCTCTCCCTTTATTTGGGCATCTCCTCAGATAGCCCTTCCCAGGGGAGACTGTGCAGACCAGTGTGTCTACACAAGGCCTCCAGCCTGGTTTCCTTTCCTCCTGGAGTTTGCATAGGTCATGGTTGTAGGGATGCCAGTTCAGTGAGAAGCTGTCCTGTGTCATCCACTGCTTTGCATGCAGACGTACACAGCACCTGTACACGGGGGTCAGTGTCACTCAGTATGTCTGTGAGGGAATGAATGAGTAGGCGAAGGTCAGCCACGTCTGCCACGCACCTTTTAGTGGCCCCTCAGTGCCCTGCACAAGTGTGTGAAAGTCCTTAGCCTGGCACAAGCATGTGACCTCAGAGCTGTGTCATATGTTAACACAAGCGGAGCTCCTGGAACAGTGCCTGACACACAGGAAGTGTGCAGACTGTTACTGTTAACTCTTACCTAAGACCTTGTGCCGCAGCTGTCGCCATTGATGGCTCCTTATCACTAGGTTCCCCCCTGTGCTCTTGCCTAGCTCTCTAGCCTGAGCTGGGAGCACCTGGCCCAGCATGGCCTATCTGCACTCTCACCCGCCTGTTGGCCTGGGTGACCCACACTGTCTCGGAGGCAGACAGTGTGTCTTCAGCTTTGTAATCGTGGGGCTATCACAGTGTGGGGCAGGCAGGGGCAAAGATACGTGCCTCTGACACGGTGGGCGTCCGTTCACCCTGCGCTCGCCTTGCTGTCTGCAGGCTTCTCAGTGCTTCCCGAGGAGCTTTGTGGCGCCCGGCCCGAGCCCGTGGAGGACAGCCGGTCCCACAGCCACCCCCCCATTGTGTCTGACGAAGACCTCTCCGTGGGTCATTCCACTCTTCAAGACTGCGTCCCCAGAGCCGATGGGGACAGCTCAGCGGCCCCGCTCGCTGCCCACCACGGCCAGGAACAGGTGCGGCACGGTCTCTCGGGGACCCCGCTGGAAGAGCCATCGGAGGAGCTGTGGGAGGAGCGTCAGCAGGAGCACTTGTGAGTGTCGGGGGTACGCGGTCACACGCAGCCGCCGCCGGGCCAGCCGCACACAGGCCGAAATGGGCCTGGGCCTTGCTGGTGGCCCCCAGTGACAGGCCACGCTCCAGAGAAAAGCCGGATACTTGAGGCGTGGTTGTGACGGTGGCCTGCGGCACAGACCCGCTTGGACCAACTTCCAGGCCTGTAGCCGTGGGCAAGGCCCAGGGCCTCGGAGCCTCCATTTCACATCTGTAAACATGCACTCAGTCATCTCACAGGGTCAGAGGTCCGGGACGTGCCTGTGAAAGCACTGTCTACACCAAAATTTCGTGCAGACCACACAGTGTTCCTTGTAAGGTGGCCGCACGTCCCTCCTCTGACACTTCTGAAGCATGCCCACTGGTGGGTTCGTGCCCGCTGGTGGGTTCATGCCCGTTGGTGGGTTCATGCCCGTTGGTGGGTTCATGCCCACTGGTGGGTTCATGCCTGCTGGTGGGTTCATGCCCGTTGGTGGGTTCATGCCCACTGGTGGGTTCATGCCTGCTGGTGGGTTCATGCCCGTTGGTGGGTTCATGCCTGCTGGTGGGTTCGTGCCCGCTGGTGGGTTCGTGCCCGCTGGTGGGTTCGTGCCCACTGGTGGGTTCGTGCCTGTTGGTTCATGCCCATTGGTGGGTTCAGAGTGTCTGCAGAGGGCGCAGGGGAAGCAGCCCTCGGGCCTCGGCAGCGAAGCTCGGGTACCTAACAGTTTATAAAACAGACGCAGAAGACTGACACAGATTACCCCAATGAGGTGGGCTGGCTTGGCGTGGGAGCACGGCCGGTCCTCAGCATCATCAGCTCAGAACTTGGGTCTGGCTTCTTGGATGCAAAGGAGAGAGACTTGTTCAAATGCACTTGTGTCTAGAAAGACAAAACCCATCATGAGAACGGCAGGTGCGTCCCCAGCCCAGAAATCTGGGAACAGTGTCAGGAGACTGCCTCCCGGCATTTCCTTTGTCCTTCAGTGAGATTCGTGTTGGGGTCACTGGACTTGAGCAGGAGAAGTGGGTAATGAATGGTCCCTTCTCCCACTGAGCTACCCATCCACCTTCAGATTTTAGGTGAGGGCGTCAGGAAGAGGAAATGCGGAGGACGAAGGAAAAGTCGGGAAGCAAAGGGGAGCTGTCAGAGAGGCGCTCCGGGCATTGAATACTACAGAGTGACAGAAAATTGCAATACATTGTAAAAACGAGCAGAAAAGGCAGAGAACTTTTTTATTTAGAAGTTGAGATTGTAAAGACTGCCCGGGAGTAACTGCACACTGTTAGCATAAAAAGTGTCAGTGTCAGCACTTGTTTCTGCCACGCAGTGGCTTCCTAGTAGAATAAGAATCTTCTGTGTTTATAAACATGATAACTGTATTCATGTGGGGATTATATTTGCTTTTTAAACATTTTGCTAAGTTGTGATTCTTGCTTCAAAAGCTTTGTTAGTGACAGGTCTTTGTTTTGCAAACCTCCGCAATCCTTCAGGATCACCTTGAGTTATCAGAGGAAAAATAGAATTATAATTGATACACTTTGTAGAGATTGGGTCACGATGATACATGTGAGGTTCATTTTTATCTGTAAAGCTGATAATTTTTATGTTTCCCAGCCAGCGCTAGAGCAATGAACTGTAACTCTAGCCTACATTTTACCTACGATTTTTACTTCAATTTCATTTCTTGGTCAAATTTACAAAACCTATTTGACTTTCATGGACTGGGAAGACGCATTTCCCTTGCTTCGGTGGGGGGATCCTCCGTGGTGTGATATGACTTTTCCCTTTCAGTGTGACAACCCCAAAGACAGACGTGTGCGACACTCAGAAGGCGATGGCAGCACCTGGCTCTCCCAGCCAGACCCCTGAGGAAGTGAGGACCCCTCCTGAAGAGGACAGGCCCTACCTCCAGCCGCGGACAGCGAGTGAACGGGGAGACCCTCCCATCGTACAAGAACCCGAGGAGCCCCCGGAACACAGGCAGGGGGCTTCTCCTCGGAAAACCAGCCTCGTGATCGTGGAGTCGGCTGATGACCAGCCACCGGTCTTCGAAAGATTCGATGAGGATGCAGCATTTCAAAAGGTAAGAAGTTCTCCGTTCCTTGCCCACATGGAACGGCTGCCAGCCGTCTTCATTCTCCATTTCTCTGATGGCTTACTTTTTCACTGCACAACAAAAGTTTGGCCAAATAAATTAACCCTGGCCACTTGAACTCCCCAGTGCTTTTTAAAATCTGGAAACCAGTAAATCTAGAAAACAATGATACACAGTTCCAATTCTAGCTACTTGACCACAAGCCCTAACTTTATCCCTGGAAACCATTGCTAAGAAAAATGGACATGGGGCGAGCAGTACCCCATTTGGCTTTCACAGTGAGAGCGGGGCGCCGGTGGGAGGCGCATGGGAGGGGCACCTTGTCAGCAGCACAAGGGTTGTTTCCAAATTCAGTCTCCTCCTGTGTGTTTTAAGAATGACTTAGAAAAAGGACATTCTGCGTAAACTTACTCCTGGTTCTAAGTGTCAGCAGCATGAGGTGCAGCCCAGTCCCTTGTCATTAAGTGCTCTTTGACACTATAGAGAGGGCTGGAGGCTGTCGTGAGCAATTCATTTAAATAATTTATTCCGAGAATGTGGTCTGAATGGTTCAAAGCCTCAGCACTAACTGGGGGGGGGGGGGGGGGACTGCTCCCCCGAACTCCTGAGTCTGGGGGAGGGGTGGGAAGGAGTCTGCATTTTCAGTAACTCCCTGGGTGATTTTCTCACGCAACAAGTGTGAGAATCTGTTTGAATTAAACTTAATTTAAGTTAAAGTTGGTATTATTTTTCCTATTAGAATTCAAAAGCAGTCTGTATGTCAAAATGTTTTTGAAGCATTAATATTTATCTGTCTTAGCAGGAAAGAATGAGTTAGATAAAAGAATTAAAACTTTTAGGGGAAAAAGGTAACACAACGTATCTTTGGGCTTAAGTCCTGCGTTTGTTTTGGTTCAGTGTGAGCAGACACTGTTAGCATGATTCACCTAAAATCATGACTAGAATTAGGAGCGCTCCCGGCAGGTAAGAACCTTTCCCGATTTTGGCAATTGTCTTCAACAATAAATTCATCCCATGAATGGATTTTTATTTCACGTTTGCCTTTGCACGGAATTACTCATCTCTCAAGTTCTTGGTTTCAATCAATTCCAGTAAAAATAGACACTGTCTGGGATTAAAAGTTACCAAATTTAGGCTAAGAATCCATAAGCTAATGATTAAGTATGGACTTGAAAAAATGACCTTGATAATTGATATATTTAATTTGTTCTGTGCATATAAGTCAGTTGTGATAAGTCACTCTGTGCCCCACAGTCTGTGTTCAGGCCTTGCCCTCACGCGTGGTGAGCGCCCAGCCATCTTGCTGCTGCTTGCTCTTCTGACCCGTATGTCTCAGGCCCCTGACGTGAGGACCCAGTTCCCATCACTTTTCTTGCTGACCCTATTTCTAGGCAGCAGATTCCTGAGTGTATTTAAAGTACAGTTTGGTTTAGAATTTGTGTTTTCCTTTAGCAGAAAAGAATGTAGAAATATAAGGCGTACTTTAAAGTATGTTGAAAAATTTAGTTTTTTAAAAAACAACATTCCACTAGGAAAGAGTGACTCCACGACTTAAGTTCTAATATAAAGTTCTAATGTCACCTAGAGCTTTGGGCCATATCCATAAACTTGCGCTGCTGTCTGCCTCCCAGCCTCTGCAGAATGAATGACACTCTTCAGGGTAGTCTCCCTGAGGCCAGGGAGACGCACTTCTGGCTGGGTCCCGCCGTGGGATGCTCGGGCTTGCTGCAGGAGGTTCTGCTATAAGCAGAACACACTGCTGTTCCTGCGGGTCAGCCACTCAGAGCCAAAGCCCGAGAGTCAGTGGGCCCGTGGGCTCATTCTCAGGAGCAGTGTGGACAAGCCACTGACTTCTGACAGTCTCGACAGCTCTCAGAATTTTTTCATTCATTGAACAAAAAGCTGTATTCTCATTGAAGTTTGAGACTGGCATGCAGTTGTCACCCCTGCTGGCTTTTCCAGTGAAAGACACTGCCAGAGACCAGTGTGAGGTACAGGGCAGAAGCCAGTAGCAAGACATCCCCTAGCATAACAAACAAACCTGCTTCCATGCTTCCAGGAGATAACAGAGGAGTTAGGGGAACTGGAGGCCAGCTCAGAGGAGGAGGCCATGGTAACCACCAGGGTTGTCCGCCGGAGGGTCATTATCCAGGTACCGCACGTGCGGGACAGTGTGTCCCCGTAAAGCTAGTGACTGCCCTGGGGCAGTGAGGCCTGGCATGCTCCTTGGCAGTGCATGGCCTCCTGAAAGCTGACCCTTAACTCTCCTAAGTGACGTTGTAAAGAAAAGTGCCTGATGGCGCCTGTGGCTCCTCAGGGCCACAGCCAGAGCAGAGTTTTCCCTGCTGTTCCACCCTTCACCTGTGGCCTGTTCTTGTGTGTCTGCCTGAGTTTTAGCTAACTTTGGTCACCTCCTCCTAAGCATGTGACAACCTGCCTTCTTGTTCTCTTTAACCTACCACCTAACGGCGTGGCACTCAGTATGCTTTCATGGTCTGGCACCGCTCACGTCACACACCCGTGTGGAGGCCGGGCCTCAGATGCCACCACACCAGGCCGGACTGACTCTTTCTCTCAATTCCTCAGGGGGACGATGTGCCTGACATGCCCCCGGAAACAGTCACGGAAGAGAAGTACGTGGACGAGCACGGACACACCGTGGTGAAGAAGGTACTGGCCCACGTGTCCCCAAAGGCTGCTTTTAGAGCAGCCTAAATTCATCAGGGCCTGGTCCCATGACTCAGAAACAGGACGCATGAATCAATGTCTTCCAGGTCACCAGAAAAATCATTAGGCGGTACCTGTCCCCCGACGGCACTGAGAAGGAAGAGGTCACGATGCAGGGACTGCCCCAGGAACCCGTCAGCATCGAGGACGGGGACGGCTACTCCCGAGTCATAAAGCGCGTTGTCCTGAAGAGTGATACTGAGCAGTCAGAGGTGAGGCCATGCGCTGCTCCTACACTGACTTACGGAGGTGACATGGTGCTCAGAGGACACACACGGTGTGCGGGGATGTGGCAGTCTGCTCTGAGTTGCACATTCTTTCTTCCTGATTTTGTGAAATTGTAAAGTAACCATCAGTGAGATGTGTAACTGTCATACTCATTGGCTTTGTCCAGTCCTTTTTGTTTCTATTTTCCATCGAACTCATACGTAGTTGACTGCAGCAGAAATCCAAAAACACTAGACTCCCACTTGCTGGCGAGCAGAGTGACATGAACATGTCCTGTGTGCGCGGGAAGTGCTTGAGTGACCCCGTGCACGCGGAAGTGCTTCTGTGTCCCGATGTGCGCGCGGAAGTGCTCGAGTGTCCCGATGCGCGCGGAAGTGCTCAAGTGTCCCGATGCACACGTGGAAATGCTCCTGCGTCCCCGTGTGTGCTGAAGTGCTCCTGCCTCCCTGTGCACGTGCATGGCAAGACCAGTGCGGCCAGCCCAAGGGCCTTCTGCGGGAATGTCCGTAGATGCTCCACTTTCCGGCCTCTGCATTTCACAGCCGCTGATCAGGATCTAGAAACTCCTTCATTCACAGGGTTCTTTCTCTTTTACATCCCTCTTTGAGGGACGTGTTGACTCTCTTGGACACATAAGTTGAAATATTCTCACCATTTAGCTTCCTTGCATCCTCAAAATTTCATTGTGATGTGTGCTTGCCAGTGTGCTCATATCTTCGAGAGTTCCTCCTTTGGGGTTCATTTCATCTTCATGATATCAAAACTGTTTAGCCGGGAAAGGAGCGTTCATCCGCAGGTGGCATGTCTGCATCGCACTGAGCAGTGTCTTACGAAACTTCCTGCCAGATTTTTGTTGAAGTGCTTAAGTATTTGTTTGGACTGTGTAGAGAGAACCATTACACAGACTTTATCAATTAATTGTAGGTTTTTTTCCTGCTTCTCTTTTTCAAAATACTGTTTTCTGGAAGGCCAGTCTATAACATTGTAGTGTGTGTGTGTCTTTACATAGAACAATTTTCCGTTGTTCCATTTGGCAGTGAGATCTGCACTGTGTGTCCTTCCTTCATCAGGTGACGTTGTCTGAGCCCAGCGTCCCGGGCGGTACCTCACAATTTCAGGCTGAGCCAGTGGAAGGCCGTCGAGTCAGCAAAGTTATTAAAACAACAGTGGTCCATGGAGAGAGGATGGAGAAGCATCTGGGCGACTCTGCTTTAGCCACTGACCTTCCTTCAGCCAAAGACGACTTTGAAGAGGTATGAGACCATCTTCACCTTGTCTGTGTATTTGATGTTTGCGTTGTGTTTAAAAAGAATGTGTGTTACCATTGTGTTTCTCCATGTATGTACTCACGGAAAGATGCAGAATACTTCCAGAGAGGATATTCCTGCTTGAATAAGTTGTTTGGTGAAGTAGTACGTCCTCAGCCCTGGCACTCGTCAGTGTCTCCGTGGGAGCTTTTCAGAATCTAGATGAGCAGCTGCACTTCAGCTGAGTCACAATCAGGAGCCTGGCGCCATCAGACATCTTGCTTAAAAGACCCTGGCGTGCTTGCTCTCTTAGTGAGGAAGGGGAAGAAAGAAAGACATAGCAGGGTATCTTTGTTGGCTAATATTCTCAGGTATTTCTAGTGATAGGCAGTAAAGAGAACTCAGGTATATTTTATTCCATAAATAAAAGGAGCATTTATAATTAAGTTCTGATTTCTAGTAAATGGGTCTACAGTCACAGATCCACAAACCCTTACTATGATTCACAAAATCCAAAAATTCTGAAAACCAAGCCCAATTTTACTAACGAAAAGTTAGTATCAAGCTAATTTGGCAATAAAACTTACTGTGAAGTGACATGGAGCTATAACGACATGTCTTTTTATCCTACCTAGAGCAAATATTTATATGTTTTGCTGTTGATGTATTAATGGATGTGATTGCAGGATTCTGTGCCTATCCCACCAGGGATAGTAGAATATACAGTATTTACATCCTATTACTTTTCTAAAGTCCAAAAAAAAAAGTAATCTGAATTCTGAAACACATGTCGCCCCAAGGGTTTGGACAAGGGATGGTGGGTGTGTGCAAAGACACCCGAAACGCTTCTCCTACTGAAACACTATGGAGGCAGATGTTCCCTTCGTGCCCCCTCCACACCCATATGTGCATTGAGGTTGCTTATATAAGAATGCGCTGGGAGAGTAAAAGCATACCTGATTCAAATGCTCTTAGTTCTTCCCATGTTGGGAACCAATGAGCTTGGACAATCAGAGGGTGAATTATCTGAGTTGTTTGCTACCCATGTTTGCCTCTGCTCATTGCATTTGTCGTCGGAGTTTCCACTATAAGTCAGAGGGGTGAGGTGAGGAGGAAATCAAAAGTCAACAGTACGGGTGTTGGTTTGCAGTCTCTGTAAAGTATAGAACCAAGTCCTTCACAGATGGGGCAGATCTAAGTAAAACCCAGTGCTTAGATCTGCTCCTGAGAACGGTCCCTCCTTTCCAGTATCTTTCATGCTGACGATCAGTTACGCCAAGCAGCAGATTGTGTTCAAGCTCACGGCGGATGATGGGTTGTCTTGTTTCTTCTCTCTCGCTTCAGGCTCTGAGTTACACAGGTAGCCACATGAAAGTGCACTTTCCCACTTTAGTAGAGAATGAAATCCTGAAAGAGGATGGATCAGTAATTAAAAGGTTTGCATTAGCATGGATTGTGTCAACTAACACCTTAAAAAGCTTTCCAACTTTAAGAAAGAAAAATGGAGCCCCTGGACACACACTAAAGCCCCTTGGGCAACTGCCCAACCCTCCGCCCCAAGACTTTTGTCAGGTGGCAGATGTGTCAGCATGTCACGCTGCGAGTGGGCACCTGTGCCCACCGTCACCCCCTGGGGTTCAGTAAGTCACCAGTTCTGTTGAGGCCAGCCAGCTGGGTGCCCTCTGGTGACATATTTGGAGAGCATAGGAAGAGAGATCTAGTCAGCTGCTCACGATTGAGTCTTGTGCCTGCTACCTCCAGCTCAGTCTCAGTAAATCGTTTCTTTAGTGGCACACGCCGTTGTTTCCCTTCAAGCTGTTTCATGCCTCTGCGTGAATGTGCCATAATGTGAGTGTGAGCCTGGATATGCCCCGTGATGCTGAAACCAGGGGCTTTTGTAAGTCAGAACGTGTCTGAAAGCAGGAGGCAGCCTGCCTGTGCGCAGGGGACGGGGCCTGTGTGTAGCTCCCCCGGCTGCCCCGTCCCCGTCACTGAGACCCGCAAACCTGGGCACCGTGCCTCGGGCTGTTCCCCTTCTCCCTGGGCCTCTGGCAGCACTGTGAGGACCAATACAGAGCTCCAGCCTGGCAGCCAGAAGACCCAGTGGAAATTGAAATTACTGTTGTGCTTTTCACTCGAAGAGGACTGTCACTGAATGTGCTCTGCAAAGCTATGCTTAGCTTGTAGCACATCATACGTAGGACAGTGAAATTAAAACTTCTGTCACGGGGTCGCCCTCCAATGATACGATAACGAACAGCCGCTGTGACTCTGACACAGTTGTTCACAGATTTGTAGCCGCTCCCTGAGTGGAGGGTGGAGCGCTTGTACTCTGAGCTGTTGAGTCTCCTGTGCGATCACTCAGGTCACCACGCTCAGCCCAGCATCACTGGACCTTCTAGTGGAACAAAGTTGGAGACGGGGGCTCCGAAATTCTCAATTCTGGCGAGTAAATTTGAGGCCAGGGATGTGGAAAACCAACGCAGCCCCACAGCTGCTTGATTAGAGACCCTACCGGGATACACATGGCTGTGCCCTGTCCCTTGAGGAGGTGTTCAGCGTGTCCCCTGCTCCCAGGACACAGAGGAGGAAGTCCCATCGCCGAGTGACACACACATATATTCGTCACACATTCATCACATATGTGGACACACACCTCCAGCGAGGGTGCTGTCATGGAAGCTTAGCCCCAAGGCCAAAGCCATCGAGGCCCCTACTAGCTCTTGGCAGAAAGAGTCAGATAGTTCCCTTTTTGGAGAAAAAATAAATTAGAATGCTGAATAGTTAGAAACCCAGGATCTGATTCCAGCCATCGGAACCAAATTTGATCTTTTGACCGAGAGGAACATACATACGACAGTTTGCGTAGTAGTGCAGGAAAGGGGGCCAAGAGGCCACAGAGAGGAAGGAGACGAGGCATCCAGAGGAGACCTGGCAGCGTTTTGGCCAAAACAAACCATTTAAAACTCAGGGTGAGCCTCACAATTGCAGAGGGTGCGTGAGGACGTAGCCCAGAGCAGGCCACCACTGGGGACCGTTGGGCTCCCTGAGGACAGTGCTGGGTGACGCTGCAGAAATGGACCGTGTCCTCACGGCCTGGCATGTGCCTGCATGGACCCGATGCTGGGACCTTAGACTCCCAGCCTCATGGCTTACTCATGGTGGGATTTTCCATCTGGAGCATGGCTTAAATTCTCTGTGATGCAGTTTCCTTGATGGTGGTTATAGGATCTGGCACACAAAGCTCGCTCACTGCATGTTTGTGGCATGGAGATTTGTAATTGACAAGTAGGCAGTGAGAAGAACTGAGAGTGAACTAATCACCTGTCATCGTTTTCAAGTCAGGAGACAGGAACAGAATAGAGCAAAGCCATCTTAGCCCCTTTTCCAGATCATCAGCAGTCTGCTGAGGGGGCCCGGAGGGCAGCAGGAGATGTGAGACGGGTAGCGTGCATGGGGCTCCGAGGGGCCGGCAGGGCTGTCAGGTGTCCCCCCCTTGGCCTGTCCCTTCCTCACCGTCTCCAGGCCAAGCTTCAGAGGTGGCCCAGACCTCCTTCTCGGCCACCTTCCTCCGTGTTGACAGACTAATACCCCAGTTTAGAGAAAGCTCTCGGAACACTGGGGAGTGAGTGGGAGGTGACTGAGCATGAAGCCGGAAGCCGGGGGTGCTAATTCAATTAAAACTACGACCCTGGGCCGGTAGTAAGTCCACGTGGAATCAGGGTTCCAGGACGAGCCCAGCTCTTTGAAAGCCGTACCCATGATCAGACAGGAGCCACGTGTGGTCCCTGTACGCTGGGAAGAGGAGCCTGACTGTCTTGTGTGCCTCCCTCCAGGACGACGATGAGTAAAGCCAGCACACGGAAGAGGGCTGTGGTGAAGGACCAGCACGGGACACGCGTGTCCTTGGAGCAGCTGGAGGACGTGCCAGAAGCCCTGGGGCAGGACGACCTCCGGCACGACCTCCGGCGCCTCCTGCGGCATTTCTGTGAGGGCGACATGTAGCCGGAGGCCGAGTGCGGGCCACCCGTCCTTACCGCAGGGCCCCCTTGTGTGCACCCCCTTTGTCTGCAGAGGGACCTCAGGGGCCCAGTGGGTGCCGGACGCTTCCACTTTTAGCAAACACTTCTGGCTGCATTTGGTTAGTTGTCCACCCTCTTTAACTGTAAGCTGATTTGTGACCAAAGATCGTATCCCTCCTCCCGGGTGGGGTGCCGTCCCCACGACTTCGTGGGGTGTGTGCTGCCCTGGGAACTGGCCCCTCCATTGTTCCTGCTCCCGCACGGGCTCCAGGGAGCCCGCCTACCAGGACGCCCTCGCTGCAGACCTCTTCCAATGACGACGTAAGGGGTCCCTCGAAGGGACGCCCATGCCAGTGTACATAGCTGAAATGGTCAGTGAACACGTTAGGACTCCAGCCACTGCCGGCCACATCCACACTGGGCCCCGTGGGGAAAGGCCTGCAGACATAGCTGCACAGTGGTTCGGTAAGATACTGCTCACACAAGCGAATGACAATACACTTCTACTCAGAAGAAGCACTTCAAACCTACCACGTAGCCATGACTCCTACTTACGGATGGGGTGGTGGCCCCAGGGACCCACCCAAACTGAGCCCGTGCTGGTGCCCTGCTGTCACCTGTGACGGCAGCCAGGCTGAAGGCGGCGGAAGGGAGCAGAGGCCAGGAGCAGTGAGGTATTCAGGTGCTAGCAGCCACGGCCGGTGGCCTCCTAGCACGCGGGGTCCTTCATGGTGGGACGTATTGTCAGGGCGTTGCAGAAAGCGGCGACTGCTGTAGTGACTGACTTTCACGGCTGCTTCCAACCACGCTGTCTTACTGGCCACCCTTCCTTCAGGCCACTGCACTGGGGACAGCGCATCGGCAGCAGGCTCGCCCAGGACTCGGAGGGCAGAGTCCCTCACCGGGTGGGGCGGTCTCCTCCCCTTTCTCCGGGTTTATTGTCTTCGCTGATACCCGCATGTAGCATTTAAAACCCTAAGCCGCAGTCAGAACCTTCTTCTGGTCACATTGATGGTTTTCATTCTCTTCACCCCAAGCAAGCACTTCTCACTTTTCAGCGAGCAAGCGAGGTCTGTCTTTAGCTTGCAGACTAGGTTGAGAAATCCTTAAAAATTTGGTTTTGGTTAAAATTTTTGGTTTATTTATTTGAATTCTAGGCTCCCTTGAAGACCCTTAAGTGTATTTGCACACTTTCCTGTGTGTTGATTTCAAAGAAGGGATGTCAGTCATCTGAGCGATTTCCACGTCCTGTTCCTCACTCCTCTAGTGGTTGAAGCTGTGTAGCATTTAACACATATAGTCACAAATATATTCATATAAACAGTATACATTTTGGATCAGTTATTTGTTAAAGGAAAGTATATTCGATGAAGATGAAATTCAAAACAAACACCGGAGTCTGTCCTCCCAGATGCAACAGTTTCCAATTCTAGCTGGTCTTTTCCTGTTGTGCAAAAATGACTCATTGCTCCGAATGTCACAAACCAGTGTGACACACAATGCCACTTCGTCATTTCAGGTAGCGTTGCCAAGAGAGAATGTCCCAGGAGGGAGAGGCCCCACAAGCCAGGTCTCCAAGCCTCATGCTCGCCCTTCTGGGTGGTTCGATAGGAAGTAAACATTCTTTGGCAGCCAAAATGAGAGGCCCGTGGCGGAACTCTCCGAGACACACCATGGTCTTCTCGTCAGACCTTCACTGGAGCTCAAGAAATGCATTTCTGTCGTGTGGTTTGCAGTGCAGATGCTGTCTGTGTAACAACATAATGGTTATTCACCTTTTTTTGGTTCTGATTTTTGCTGTGTAATTGAGAAACTTGAATACTGTGAGAAGAAGTGGATTTCAGTTGATGAGTCAGCATCTGTTCCCATGGTGATGCCACTAATTGAATATATCTATGAGGGCATGTATTAGTTAATGGAGAAAACACAACACTAACAATACATAGCTGCAATGTGTATAATGGCTGATTTAACTAAATAAAATGTACAAGTGTGAAATGTGTCCGCAGTGATTTGTTCTTCTTTGTCACTAAGCTGTGATTTCAAAAGATGGAAGGTGACATACGAAGGACACGCGGTGACAGATAAGCCAACAGAAAGACAACTTGCTTTTTGCTTCTGTTTTTATCCAGCAACTGGATATGGTGTAGGCCAGACTCTGTGTTGAGCTCTGGGGTGAACAGAAAAATTTGATCCCTGCTCCTCAGGACTCTTCCTGTTGCTATGCAAAAGGAGAAAACCAAAGATTTACTTTCAGTTTGAGGATTGCTAGTAAATGAGAAGCGGGAATGTGGGGGTTTGGTGGTGAGGAGAGTGTAGCGGGCAGCAGCAGGGCCGGCTCAGCCCCCTGAGGCCGTGGCACCCAGGACACACCCGCAGGTGCCCCAGCTTATTTCTCAGTGTTTCAAGTCTGGCTTCAAAAAAATCTAGAAACTGGGGGGTATGGCCAAGCACAGGTGACAGGAAACCACAAGTCTTAAACTGGGGTTCATGACTCTCATGCCAGCGTCACCAGATGGGAAAACAGGTGCCATGTGGCATGTGTATTGGGACAAAATGAAAACTCCCAAGACCCAGTTTACTGATCAGAACAGAAAACACAGACTCCATCTAAGAGCTGCCTTTTGAAATACTGGTAACTGCCAAGAACATAAACAGGAGGGAAAGGAGAACAGTCATGTGACGTTAGACGGTGCGCTGACCCTGAGCGCTGGGAAGGAGTGTACTTGGCCTTTCTCCATTTCTCACAGAGCCACCACTTTGGTGCTTCCTGAGAAGAGCAACAGGACCCTCTTGTTACAATATTTGGTCTCTTGTCCTCAGTTCCGGAAATGGCTTCAGACCATAGAGGTGAACCAGCATCTTGTTAGTCCCAACAAGCCCCTTTCTACCTGCCTGTGCTGCCAGGTGACTGTTGGAAGCAGCTAAGAATGGGGCTGGTGGCCAGGAGTTGCAGTCCCACCTATGACCTCTGGGGGTCGCGGGGGGGCGGCAAGGGGCTGGGGGCTGAATCGGTCGCCAATGGCCACTGAGTTAAGGGGTGCTGCCTGTGTGATGAAGCCTCCAGAGAAACACAAAAGGACGGGTTCCAGGGGTTTCTAGGTTGGTAACCGTGTGGAGATGGGAGAGTGGTCTCTGGAGAGGGCCCTGAGGCCACGTGCCCCTTCCCACACACCTGGTCCTGTGTCCATCTGGCTGGTCACCTGTATGCTTCATGATGGACGGGTCAGAGTAGACAGATGTCCTCTGAGTTTTGTGAGTCAAGCAGATTATAACTGAACCAGAGGAGGGGGTCGCGGGAACCTCCAGTTTAGAGCCAGCCTGGCAGAAGCATAGGTGACAGCCTGGATTTGTGATTGGCATCTAAAGTGTGGAGGGCAAGCAGAAGTCTTGTGGGACTGAGCCCTTACCCTGTGAGACCCGTGCTCTGTCTCCAGGTAGATTGAGTTCTGTGCTTGGCGGTGTTGGAAAACACATCACACTACCCTACCCATTTTGTTAAGAGGAAGTTGAGGGGCATTTAAATAAAATATCGAATTTTGTGTATCTCTTATCTGTACCTTGAGAAAATGGTAGTCTGTTGTTGTTGTAAAACAGACCGTCTGTCAATGAAAAGTAAATATTCCCAGGTGTGGAGAAGAGGCACTGCTTGGGATCTTAGCTATTGACATGTCTCCAGGCCCCGAGAGGAATTAAAATAGGCAGGAACTCAAAGGCTTATCTTAAATACCTGTTCCCTGATTCGATGGGCCTGTAAAAACTAGAAAATGTGTCTTTGGATGTCACAAATTGGAAACAAAATGAATCTGGTTTATTTCCTTTCTTAAAAGCTTTTAAAAACCCAGAGAAAAGTATTATATGTATAAAATCAGGAACAAATGTCACCGTGGGAATCCCAAAACATTCCCTCATGGGCCTCATTACCTTCCTCTACTGACAGTGTTTTCATTCTCGAAGTTCTCGTTTACTCTTAGTAGTGTTTCTCATAGAAGTAACCTTATAGTTTGTTTCAAAAAACTTGAGGATTATGTATAGCGGCCCAGAGAACATAAATCTCTGTGGCGCTTATGATCCACTCTGAAGCTTTCCCTCTTTTGGCTTGCGTCTGACGACTTGGGAAGTCACACAGGTATGTGCTCCTCAACCAGAAATCCCCTGACTGGGTGAGGGCTCAGAAGGCAGAGAATATGTGTAGCAGGGCAGGTAAAGAGCGACAGAGTTTAGCTTTGTTCAGCTCAGGGGACAGGTCTTACCTTAGTCCTTGTCTAGAATATACTCTGGCCTTGTGGAGATTCAGGCTTCTTCTTGGTGCTCTGAGAAGTGTCTTCAGTCATTTAGCAGATGTTGATTGAAGAGTACTGGGCATTAGGCCCATAAAATTATAAACATTTTATGGCATTCAGTCTTACAGTTGTGGATGGAAAAGGGGCCACAGGTTAAACCTAACAAGTTCATGAGACTGGAAATAACCGCATAGGATGGCGTGAACAGCAAAATTCTTAACTAAGGAGGGCCCTGGTGGGAAGTCGCATCTTTACTCTGTAGCTTCCTTGACAAAGATAGATTTCTGCCTTAAGTGAGCCAATAGCCCTTTTGCACCTAAGGTATTGTAACCTCCTTGGAAGGTCAGTAACCCCGTTTTCCAGACCAGAGCAGGAAACTATAGAACCCCTCATTATTATTCTTGACCCCTGATTACCATCTCTATGTGCTGTAAAAAGTGAACTAACTATCCTGTACCCTCCTATGTGAAAGAAGTACCTGTCTGTCCAATTTACTTTTATCCAATCCCAGAGATTTCCCGCTTTCCTTTCTCCCACCCCCTTAATCTACCACCAATGGATTTCGTGTAACCCTCTTCCTTTGATTCTACGTATAAAATAAGCTGCAAACCGCCATTTTGTGGAGCATTTTCTCAATCCGTTGAGATTTTACTTCCTGGCAACTGTCATCACTTTGACTCAAATGAACGTATAAGCTTTCTCTTAGGCTGGATGTTTTCTTGTTGACATTACTTGGTGTAGTTGGCAGGATTCCAAAGCAGCCCCCCCAGGACCACCCTGCGGACCGCATTCTGTGCGAGGTACCAGCAGGGGCCCACTGAGCTCCCCCGGCTCCCTGCTTCGCAGCGGGTGAACTTGGGTGAGTTTTTCTTGGACTTCTGGACCTCCCTGTTTTAAGGTAGGAGGCCCTGACCTTATCTGAGCTGTTTCGTTTGTTTTAAAATCCTTGAGGTGATGTTAAGGGTTAAGGGTTGAGATACCTCAGGAACAGGAGGAAAATAATGGGTGGCTGGTTTTAATTTCGGCTTTTTATATGGGAATTGCTTACTGTGAATCTGAACCAAACCTTTTGCTGAATAAATGAGAGTCTGAGCTTGTTCAGCTCTGAAGAAAAGGGGCATTTACTCCCTCCAGCTGGAGATTCCTTAGTGACTAAGAATCTTTGTGGACGTGTCTGAGGGTACTCCTCAAGACGTGCACTGGCCCCACAGGGAATTCCAACACAACTGCAACACAACACAACTGGGGACGTGCACATAAAGGCTGGTTACCTAGCTCTCCAAGTCCTCACGGTTGTACTAGACAGCCGGGGAGAGAAACCGAGGCACATAAGAGGGTTGAAGCAACTCGGGAGGTGACAGCCCCTTGGAGCTCAACCCACAAGCAGCACACTTCAGCCCACTACACATATCAGTAGAAATTTGTTCAGACTCTGCAGATCGCAAAAGAAAACTAAAAATTAGCATGGGGAATAGTGCCTCCAAAGCCGACAAGCTCCCAGCCCCCAGCCCCATTAATGCACCTGCAGATGTACAGTTCCTAGGAGTCTTGGAAATACTTACAGAAATGGAAAGATTTAACTGGAAGTGATAGCAACTTAAGATGGCCAAAACGGAGCTCTTATAACATCTAAATTAATTTTTTTGTGTGCACAATTAGAAAAAGCTGGCTTAAAAAGAAAATCAACTGAACGAAATGGGAGGTTTACTTACCTTAACCGGCAAATAGAAGCCTCTGAGATGGTACAGAGAGACGTTCTGTTCTCTGGTAAGTTAGGAAGAACTTTTACAGACTGTCTCTGAACTACAGGTTTCCGAAGCTGCTCACTGCCAACACCCCACTTTTCCATCTTTTCCGGCTGTCCTAATGTGTGCTTTACTTGTCCAGACTTGCTCCCCTTTCTCTCTCTCTCTCTCTCTCTCTCTCTCTCTCTCTCCTTCACCTCTATTGCAGCTCCCTTTAGAGAAAAGCTGGTCTTAGGTGGAGGGGAACCAGCAATTGTGTACAAAGAGGACTAAGGAATCTACTAAAGATTCTCCCAACCCTCTCTAGGACCCTGATAAATTCACAAAAGAAGTTGAATTAACTGTAGAACATACGATCCTGGCTTTTCTGATTTATTCCAATTAATGCACCTACTGGTTTCTGAGAGCAAAGCAACAGAATTACTAAAGGTTTGCCAGGGAACCTCCTGTAGAGACATTTGCTTTTATTGTAAAAAGGTCACCTTAAGAAGAATTGTGGAAAACTGAAATGGGATTTAGAAAAAGAAAAGAAACAGAAGCAAGCATAGGGCTGCTCCAAGGACTCTGAGGGCATCTCCCCTTCTTCCTAAGACTTTAGGATGAGTTGGAATCACCATGAAAGGGCCTGTGGACAGGGGGGCTACTTTCTCTGTTAACACCACCTGGCTAGGTTGCCCTCTCCCTTGGAGTAAAGCTTCCCTACAAATGGTAGGGATATCTAATCAACCAATGTCTGGGTTTTTTTAATCAGAACCAACTTCCAACTAGGAAATGTTAAGGGGCAACATATTTTTACTACTCAAATCAGCCCCAAGTCACCTGATGGTGTGAGACTTTGTAACCAATGATGCCCACCTATCCTTCTCCCAGAAGGGTGAATGTACTTAGAACTAAATGAATCAGACTGGAAAAATGATGATTTTAAAAGAAACTACATGAGAGGAAACTAGTCTTGAGATTGACTAAATGTTTGTTACAGGATTTTACAACACAACTTTAGGCTTTTTCCAGTACAGATATTGGCAAGGTTAAGTCAGCCACTCCTATTTAAGTAACTAGTGATAATACTTTGCCTCTACCTTATATTTGCCAATATGCTTTAAGGCCTGATACACTAGTTGGAATTAGCTCATTATACAAGATTACCTTTAAAAGGGAGGCTTATAATTCCATGTGTGAGCGCTTGTAATTCTCCCATCCTTCCGGTAAAGAAACCCAATGGGAAAGGATGGCGATTTGCACAGGATCTCAGAGCTATAAAGATATCCTGCGGTTCCAAACCCACATACACTATTATCAGCTATTCCAGTGTGTACTGCCAATATTTTTCAGTGCTAGATTTATGTAGTGCCTTTTTCAGCATTCCTGTAAAATAAAAGACAGGAAATACCTCTTTGCTCTTCCACCTGGGAAGAGCAGAGTTTAGTTGGACAGTAATGCCCTGGGGTATACAGAGTCCCATCTATTTCTCTCAGATACTAAAAGCTGATTTGAATGGTGTTGAATTTCCTAGAAATTCTACTCTAATCCAATATGTGGATGATTTACTCTTATGCTCTAGGATACATTAGATTCCCAAGAGGGCACAACTTACCTATGACAATAGCTAGTCACAAAGGACAGAAGGACTCAAACAGCAAGCTTTGATTCAGTTTACACAAAACACCTTGGTTATCTAATATCTAAAGGTAGGCTACTAATTAACCTAGACTTAGAGGAATAATGTCCTTTCCTCTTCAAAGAACAAAAACAGCTTAAAGGATTCCCGGGTCTAACTAAATGCTGTCTCAATTAGGTTCCAAATTTTTGATTAAGACTCAGCCTCTATATATTTTATTAAAACCAGGTCAGTCTGATCCAACTTAATGGAACCCTGAAGGAAAGAAGCTCTAGACAATCAAACGCAGTAGTTAGAGGGCTCTCTCCCAGCCATCTCTGTTATGGTCGTGTTATGCAAACAGAGACAGTTATAGGTGCTCCTTTGTCTGTGTTACTCATTCTGTGAAATCCTTACTGAACTCAACACTCACTCTTGCTTTCTGCTCCTAATACTATTTTAAGTCAATGTAACAGTCTGACCCAGCCACTTCATTACCCTCTTTACAGGAAGAAGACATCCACAGCTGGGTTTTGCTTACTGACCACCTTCTTGTTCCTAGAAATGGTTTACAAGAAACCCTTATTGATAATGCTGACTCTTATCTGAAAGATAAACAGGGACATTACCAAGCTGGATATACAATAACGTCCATGGTGAACATAAGTTGAAGGTTCTTATTTACCTGAATAAGTTCTTCCCAACACACTAAATTAACTGATCTAACAGGAGCTTGCAAATGAGCCAAAGATCAAATAGCTGATATGTACACTGACAGTTTCTATACCTCTGGTGTAGCTCACGACTTATAAATGTTATGGAAGCAGCAAGCCTTCTTAACTTCCTCAGGGCAGCCCATAAGAATGGAAAGCAGGTTTCAGAATTTAAATTAGATGTCATACTGCAACCAAAACAATTGGCAATTATCAAAATTCCAGGATGTTCTAAGGCTGCCACCATGGAAGCAAAAGAAAATAATTTAGCTGATACTGCAACTAGACCGGCAGCAATAAACAGCCAAATTATCCAGACTTCAAAATGTTTCTTTTCCCTATTAAATCAATAAAAGACTCCCTTTTACAGTTCCGATGGATAGCTGCAGAAGAAGAAAAGAAAATACGGCAACAAAAAGGGAGAACCTTTGACACAAACAGATATAGCTCAGACCTAGTCTTACCAATAGGGGCTCAATGACCTACACTTCAACACGTACATGAGCTAACACATTGGAGTCTTAGAAAGATGGATTCATGGAGTAAATAATATTATTGGAAACCTCCTACTGTAGCTCATAAAGTGTATAGCAGATGTTCTATCTGTCCAAAACATGACCCTGCAAAATCACCCCATGGGTCCCAAGGACATTTCCCACTTCCGTTAGGTCCATCTGAGGTTTGGTAATTGGATTTTATCCAAATGCCACCATCTCAAGGATACAAATATGTGTTGGTCATGATTTGTATGTTGCCTCACTGGGTTGAGACATTCCTTGCAGGAGAGTAACAGCCTTAATGATAGGTAAGTTATAATAATAATAATAATAATAATAATAACAGTAATAATCCCCAATTGGAGAATTCCCTGTGAGTTACATAGTAACTGAGGGACTCATTTCACTGAGCCAATGATATAATCTATTTATAATATTTGGCTTATTTTACGGCAGTTTCATTGTGCTTATCACCCCAGTCCTCTGGATTGGTAGAATGTACAAATGGTAAATTAAAATTCAACTAGGTAAATTTTGAGAAGCTTTTAATCTCCTTTGGCCAAAAGTTCTCCTTATAGCGCTTCTCTACCTGAGATATACTCCTCTTGGTAAACACAGGTTTCTCCTCATTAGTCATTGCTCACCCTATGTGAAGGGGCGTATGAACCAACCTTAGTAAAAAGAGAAAATTGTACATTATTATCAAGGACTTGTCAATTATCTTAAAGAAATTAATAAATTAGTAGCTGATTCACAGTGAGCTCCTGGGAGATGAAGCCTTCGAAGACCACGATTTACAACCAGGAGATTTTGTCCACTGAACAAGGCACCAATTAAAGACTCTCCAACCTTGTCAGAAGGGACCTATCAGTGGACATGAAAGACTCCTCAAGGACGAGACGCCGCCGACATCAGGGGTAGACAGCTATCCCAGGACATCGAGAAGGCCTGTATATGTACATAATTGATATTGAACTTAAAATAACCATTTGTTTGATTGTCTTTGTCTGTCTGCTAATAATACTAGTCATAATAATAGTTGTTCTTGAGGCTTTTCTCAAACCCTGTATTTATATAGACTGACTGTTAATAATTGCTGAAGGCATATAAGATAACTTTTATATTATCAATAATACTATTTTTATCGTTTTGAAATTTAGAAGGAATGTTATTGCAGAAGGAAGAAAAGGGATGTGGGTGTGTATTTTTGAGAGAAGTTAAAAGGAAGTAGTTTGTCCTAGTAAATTGATGATTTCTGAATGAGGGGAAGGAGACAAACTGAGAAGGACGAGTGAAGTTCTAGGAAGGTTAGTAAAAAAGAAATATTGAGAAAGGAATTTTATATGTATAAATATTAGCACACAATTGTGCTTACCCCCTAATTCAATAAAGACTACTAACTATATTAATTCAGATAGAAGCTGAAGTGGAGGCACAGAAAATTTATTTATGAAACTCTTACTGTCCTGGCCTCTGGAAAGTTTTAGGTGGTAATTGTAATTTATACCATTGTGTTCTTACAGGCTTGGCCCTGATTAAACCTTAAACTTAACAGTTCTCGGTGACACAACTAGCAGAAATCAGATTAATAAAGAATGACACTTGAGTGCTTCCAATGTAAAGTACACAGGCCATATTAAATAACTGGGAACACATCTCATTATCTGATTGTGGAAATCGGAAAGGTGAATGGTTATGTCCCCAATCTATATGGAATTCTGAATTCATCCAGTCCTGGCCTGTTGTATCCACCCCAACAATAATATATGGTATATCAGAAAGGGACATTTTTGTTGAGAAGGTTTACAAAATTCTTCTGTCATACTAACTGATTTCTATTGTAAGGACACCAGGTTTAAAGTAAATGCTGTGGGAATACGGTATAATACTGAAATCACAGGCAAATTAATTTTGCCTGAGGTTAATGAACCTACGACAGTGTTGATACTGAAAATCCAATGTATTGGAAATTTGAACTTTGTCCTCCCCATGAAGTCATTTCTGTGGAAACGAATTGGCCAGAAGACTGAAAATAACCACAAAGGATGGCAGGAGCATAAAAAAATTCCTAACTAAGGTGAGCCAGCAGGAAGTCACATGCTGGGTCTGTAGCTTCCTTGACAAAGGTCGAGCTCTACCTTAAGTGAGCCTGTCTGCTGTCTTTTTGCACCTAAGATGACATCCTTGGTATGTCAGTCATCCCTTTTTCTGGACCAGAGCAGGAAACTACTATTATTCTTGTCCCCTGATTACCATCTCTTTGTGCCATAAAATGTGAACTATTAACTCTCCTGTACCCACCTGTGTGAAAGGAGTACCTGTCTCTGCTGCCATTTAGTGTGCATTTTGGGATTTCACACCATGTGCAGCTCACCAGGAAAAGTTGTTTTTTGCTGCCTTCTACTGACCATCTCTGGAATAACACCCGAGTGGAAGAGGAAACGCTCTTCTCTGCTGCCGTCTAGTGTGAGTTTTAGGAATAACACCTGTTTGTATGTCACCTGGGAAAGTTAGTCTCTGCTGCCATCTCGTGTGCATATTGGGAATAACACCTGAGTGGAGGTCAGGAAATTCTCTAAAGGTTTCTGAGCCAATGAAGCACGTGTCAGACCCAGGGCTGTGCCCCAGGTGCAGTCATCTGTGCCCTGGGAGCTGCCCGCTGGAATGTGGAGTCCTCGAGGTGAAATCCGGCACAGGGCTTGGCACACCTGAATTAACTGCCTCTCGCCTGGCTCTCACCTATGCTGCCTTATGCCACCCTCCCCGCCTGGCTCCCGACCTTCCCTAGGGCCGTTTTTTGAACTCCCAGTGTGCTTAGAGAGCCTCTGTCAGTCACCACATCTGGGGGAGTGGGGTGCAAACCAAAGATGTATTTTGCATGTACGAGAGGCAGCCCAGGAGTACCACTGCAAAGGAACTCAGTTCTGAGAGCTGAAAGCCTGGGTATGGAAAGACCATGGGGGGCCTGCAGGAGCCAGACTGCAGCCCCCAGGGCGCGCTTGGGAGGCAGGCTGTGGTGGGATCCCAGGCTCTGGCCTGGGTGCTGCGGCTGAAGGGGCCTTGGGGCCTCCACTCCAGGTGCAGCATTGGCAGGGGGAGCTGAACACCAGGCTCCTGGGGCAGCTTTGCTGGAACAGGCTCCCCCCTGCCCAGCTGTGATAGCTGGACCTGTCCAATGGATTGGGGGAGAGTCCCTCAGCTTTGCCCTGGCATAAGGTGTCTCGTCCAAGGCTGGGGCCACTCTCAGGTCCAGAGGGCTGGCCTGGTGTGGGAACTCCAGTCCTGGAGGGCCTAAAGACATATATGGAAGACCTGGGAACACAGTGCAGAGTCAGCCAAGGACACCCCAAGAGACCCCAAATCCACAGGCCACGCACACAGTCAGCAACCGTGGGCTGGCAGCCCCTTAGCACCCCACACCCCACATTCTCCGTCTACTTCTGTCCCTGTCTGACCTTCTCCTTCGGTCCCATCCATGTCCATCTTCTGACAAGGTCCAAGGTTCGCTCTTTTTCTCCTGCGTCCTCGCTCTGTGACGAGGCTGAGCTACTGCTCGACGCCCCTCCCTCTCTCTTCCTTCCTCCCTGTCCCTTCTCACTCGTCGTCCTCGTCTCATTCCAGGGCGATAGGCAGACACCCACCGCGTGTTGGTCTGCCCCCCCCTCCTCAATCACCAGCTTTCCGTTGCCCCCGTCACCTGCATTGTGTCCTGTCTGTTCCTGCCACTCTCCAGTTAGGCTCGTGCTTCGTGGCACCCTGTCCCCTTCCTCGCTGCCAACTTCTGACCGTTTCTTCGGCCCTCGCCACGGGGTCCACCCCTGCCCCCTCAAGCCTGTCCAGCTCTTGGGTGGTCCGTTATTACCAGCCCTTCTGCTGTGTTCAGCCCTTTCTATTGTCTCCCCTGCTACTGTGATGGAGGCGTTTCCACTCTCAGCCGGTCTCCTCACCCTCTGCTCTGCTTTCTGGCCACCTGGGTCTTTCCTGACCTGCTCCTTGCATGTGTTACTGGTTTGGGACAATGTCCTCAAAATGGTCTTCCTTTGTAGAGACCTCAGGGATCTGTCAGAATTTTCAGGGACTTCATGCTCTCCATTTTGTCTTTGTTTTTGTATGTTTGTTTGCTTTGAATCCCACTGCATTGTGGGGCTCATGGGCTGCACGGCTGTGCCTGTGAGCTGCGCTGGGCACCTTCCCACCTCCCACTCTCTGGGCCCGGAGTTTCCACCAGCAGAACGCAGAGCAAATGAGCCGCTGTTTCCAAGAGACCGTCTGTGCAGCGTCGGATGAGTTTTGTATTGTGTGACTTTGTTGCCTAGGAGGTTTTTATTTTCGGTAACAACAGGTTTTGTTGTTTCTTGATTTCACGGATGGTAAAAAGGAAAGCAGTTTTGGATTCTATGTAGCAAAATTGTCTTTGAAATCCCCAGTAGCATAAAATTTTCTATAAAATTCTTATGTGAAACACAGAAGAAGAGCCTTTTACTGGAGGTAATTACCGATGTTTTACCGTGGGGCTTGTAGCAGAGATGCTTTACAGGCTAAGTCCCGTCCAGGGCCCATCTAAGTTCAGGGTGAAGTAAACGTCATGCTATGATTTCAGCCCACAGAAAATAATTTTCCCAAACTGTTTATTCCCTTGAAAAAGTCTAATAATAGACAATGATTTTTAACTGATGGGGAGCTGTTTGGTTTTACCCCTACGAAATAGCCATTTTTTTGCAGGTCAAAATGGTGCATATCAGCCGTTCCATAGGGTCCTACTCAAAAGAAGACTTAAAATGACAGCCGTTTTAAAAACACACTGTTGCCTAGGTCCGTACAAGGACCTGCAGAGCGGGTGAGAAGGGATCGAAGGAGGCGGAACAGGGCTGCCGGGCAGCCGGGGAGTCTGCACGCTGGGCCCTCTGTGCTGGTTCCCGGCCCAGGGCCCGCGGCATCCACGGCGACCTCGGCCCACACGCACCTGCCCTCTGTGACCTGCCCAGGCTGTTAGACACACGTGGCTCAGACTGTCAGTCTGGGGCTGTTTTCTCTTCCTTTCGGGTGAGAGTTGAGGTTCCTGAAGCTGAAGTCCTTTACCCAGGGCCAGACACCATTCAGGTCCCGTCTCGTCTGATTCGAGCTTCTGTCCTGAATCATTTTGCCACTTGGTCGTGCCCACAAAGCAGGAGGAGGCTTTGGGGTGCGGGGCTTGTGGGCGTGTGCTCCCCGGGGGTCTGCACCCCAAAGCAGGCGCTGCCGTGTTTCTCTTTTTCAGGCTGCTGCTCTTTCTTTGTGCATCACAGCCTTGAACCACCAGGTGTCAGAGTCCTGCAGATTTTAAAGAAAATCATTCCATTTTCACTCTGCCTCAAAGATTAGACTCTGCCTCACTTACAGTTAGAGACTAACTCGTAAAAGCCATCCTCTGTTTTCCTACCCGGAGCACATGGAGGTGGAAGGTGGCCTCAGTGCGGGGGTCATGGGCCTGAGGACGCTGAGGGGACAGGGGGCTCCCGTCCCGTCTCGGGTGGGACGGGGGACTGCGTGTGCCACTCAGGGTCCTGCTACACTGAGCTCATGGTGGGGGATGGTAAACGGCAAACTCCCAAGTCACCATATTTCCTTCCCAACTTTTATCCCACTCATGCTTTTAAGAACACAGATGTATTATAAGAAGGGACACAGTGTGGAAACCTGGGAGAGAAAGGCTTTAGAAACATTTTAAAGCCTGACCAAATCTGCAGTCTGTGGTTTCACAATGTGGCTTCAGATGTGAAGGGTTGGGTGGAAAGCCTTAGGAGCTGTCAGGAGGCCTTGGCCTCGTACCCCGTTCCCAGGCGCCCCTGCACACGTTCCCCTGCACACACACCCCTGCATGTGCCCCCAGCACATACACCCCTGCATATACACCTCTGCACACACACCTGCACACGCCCTCTGCACACACACCTCTGCACACAACCCCTGCACACACACGACCCTTGCACACTCCCACTCTTGCCCCTGACCTTGCAAGTTTCACATTTTGGGGCATGAGCCATATTTCATTTTAAATCTCTTCCCAACCAGTGCTTCTAGAACAATTGCTGTGAAGCAGCTGTAATGCAGGGCTGGGACCTGGGAGCTGGCTGCGCTGCCCATATCAGGGCCACTGTGCTTGTGACACCACGAGGGAGACGGCACTTTCCTGGAGGCCAGCGGGAGGACGCAGCTCTGACCCACCTGACTCTTCTCAGTGCCTACTCGACGTCAAACACGTGTATCCACACGTGGTTTCTACATAATTCTCACCCTCAGCGAGAAACGGTTTGGGGCTTCAGATGCAAAGGGTCAGCAACACAGCAGGGAAGGGGCTGCCCCAAGGCCTCAGGTCAAGTCCTCCCAGCCTGCGTTGCCGGCTGTGCATGGGCAGCCCGCTCTGGTGGGGGTGTAACGGTGTAGCGGGTGCCAGGAGCTCCCGGCCCTAGTGGTAGTTTCCTTCATGGGCAGTATTTCTGTGATACAATCAATGCTTCTTCCACAGGCGACGTCAGACATGTGAAGAGAGGCAGCCTGCCGAGGGACGAGGAGGAGAAGTGAGCACTTCTGCCACCGCAAACCCTTTTCCATCTGTATGTTGTCACCCGTGGAGAGCCGTCCACACGGTACTGACTCAGAGGAATTGCTTGCACCAAAGAAAGAGGGACTCAGTGACTTGTCTAAGAATTCATGGCCGTCTCCACTGCTCACCTGAACAACCTTTAAAACACGACCTGTGTGTCACCTTCTCAGTGTGTGCCCACCTGACGCCTTGGGCAGCCACTGATTCTTTTGAAACCATCTCTAGAATTGCGTCCTTTGCAGAATGTCACACAATTGCAATCACAGAGTATGTACCTTTTCAGACTGGCCTCTGTCACAAAGTCACATGGATTTATGATTCACACATGGCTTTTTGTGACTTAACAGCTCTTTCTCCTAATTGCTGAAAAGTATTCCATCACATGCTGGGTCACCCACCTGCCCTTTAAAGGACGTCTTGGTTGCTTCCGGTTTGGGAATGGCTTCAGCTGCTGTGAACATTCTCATCCGATCTCGGAGTGGACATCTGAGCACCCACTTACCGAAGGGCGTGGGACTGCTCCGTCATGAGAGAAGCCGCTCAACTGCCTTCTGAGCTGGCGTTTGTGTTCCCAGCCGCAAAGGAGGAGAGTTCCTGTACATCCTTGCTGGCCATCGGTGGTGTCAGCTGTTGGCTACTAACCAACCTAATGTGTGGCAGTGCTGCCACCTCGCTGTTGGATTTGCCACTCCCTAATGACGCGTGGAGCATCTTTTCATGTGCTTATTTGCCATCTGTGTATGTTTTTGGTGAGGTGTGTGTTCAGATTCTTTTGCTTATTTTTGTGTTTGTTTTCTTATTGTTGACTTTTAAGAGTTCTTTTGCATGTTTGCGATATAAGCCCTTTATCAGATGTGTGTTTTGCAAATATTTTTCTCCTAGAGTGATGGTCTTTTCATCCTCTTAACAGCTCTTCCACAAGCAAAATTCTTTTTTTTTTTTTTTCATTGATTATGCTTCTGGTGTTGTATCTAAAAAATCATCAGCAAACCCAAGGGCACATAGATTTTCGCCTCCTAGATGGAGCTACAGAAGAAGTGCTGTAGCTTTCATTCTGTATTTAGGTTTATGAAGCATTTTTACTTCATTTTTGTGAAAAGTGTGAGGCCTGTGTCTAGGGTTTTTTTGCACATGGATACCCAATTACTTCGGCACCCTTTGTTGAGAAAGTAACTATTCTCCACTGAATTGCCTTTGCTCCTTTGTCAAAGATCTACGGACTGTGTTTGTTTGGGACTGTTTTTTGGCTTCCAGTCGGGCCCAATGGTCAGAGCGCCAGCTGGTGCTCACTCTTCATGACCGGAGCCTTGCAGTTAGGGCTGGAAGGGGTAGTGTGACTCCTCCAGCCATGCTTTTCTTCTTTAGTGTTGTGCTGGCTACTCTAGGTCTTTTACCTTTTCATATAAACTATAGAATCATTTTCTCAATTATGTACAAAATAGCCTCCTGGGGTTTCGATTGAGGTTTATTGAAGCTATGGAACAAGTTGGGAAGCAATGACATGGTAGCAATATTGAGTGTTCCAATCCATGAACATGGAATATCTCTCTGCTAATTTATATCTTTCTTGATTCATTTTATCAGAGTTTGTAGTTTTCTGTGTACAGATTCTGCATGTATTTTGTTAGTACATCATTTTTGTGGTGCTATTGTAAATAGTATTTTTTAGAAACATTTCATTCCGGTTGTTCATTGCCGGATACAGACAAGCAATCCAATTTCTTATGCTAACATTGTGTCCTACAGCTTTGCTCTGTGCACTTATTCAGTCCAGGAGTTTCCTGTTTGGGGTTTTCGGTATGAGCAATCTTGTCATCTGGAAACAAAGACAGTTTTATTTCTTTCTTTGCAATCTGTATACTTTTCTTGTCCGATTGCACTGGTTCAAACTTCCCCTATGAGGGTAACAGAAGGGCTGAGAGAGGACATCCTGGTCTCCTTCCTAATCTTGGGGAGATGTGTTCCATTTTTCACTGTTACATGTGCTGTCAGCTGTTGGTACCGTGTTTACCCCCAAAATCAGACCTAGCCGGACCATCAGTTCTAAAGCATCTTTTGGAGCAAAAATTAATATAAGACACAGTCTTATTTTACTATAACATAAAACCAGGTCTTATATGATTAATAATATAATATAATATAATATAATATAATATAATATAATATAATATAATATAATATAAAACATTAGGTCTTATGTTAATTTTTTCTCCAAAGGAAGCATTAGAACTGATGGTCCGGCTAGGTCTTATTTCTAGGAAACACGGTATGTTGCAGATGTCCTTTATCAAGCTGAGGGAGGCCACGTCTTTTTCTCTTTCCCAGTTTTGTTGAGGTTTGGTAAATAAAAATTGTGTACATTTAGCTTGTACAATGTGATGTTTTGCTATATATACATATTGTTAAATGACCACCACAGTCAAGCTAATTAGAATATTTACAGTTACCTCCTCTTTTTGTGCTGAGAACACTTGAGATTTTCTTTCTTAGCAGATTTCAAGGATGCAATACATTATTATTAACCGTAGTCATCGTGCTGTACATGAGCTCCCCAGAACTTATGTATCTTATGACTGAAAGTTTGACCCCTCTGACCAGCCTCTCTGCTTTCCTCTTACTCCCCAGTCCCTGGCAACCACCACTCTACCTATGAGTTTGACGGTTTTCTTAGATTCCACACGTAAGTGAGATCAGCAGTGTTTGTCTTTGTGGGTCTGGCTTTTCTCACTTAGCATAATGCCCTCTACATCCCTTCATGTTGTCACAAATGGCACGATTCCATTCTTCATTAAGACCTTAAATATGTTATATGTATATATTTCTCCAGTAATCTGCAGACAAACACTTATGTTGTTCTCATATCTTGGTCCATTTAAATAAATACCCAGAAATGGGATTGCTGGATTATATGATAGTTCCATTTTTAATTTTTTGCGGAATCTCCATACTGTTTTCGACAATGGTTGCAAAACTTCCATTCCCACCAACAGTGCACAACGGTTCCCTATTCTCCACGTCCTCCTGTACACTTATCTTTTGACTTTTTGATAACGGCCACCGTAACACGTGTGGTCTGCTATCTCCTTGTGGTTTGATTTGCATTTCCCTGATGATTAGTGATGTCATGCATCTTTTCATGTACCTGTTGGCCGTTTATATGTCTTCTTTGGAATAATGTCTACCCAGGTCCTGTGCTCGTTTTTTCATTAGTTTTTTTTTTCTTCTGTTTTTGTTTTTGCTATTGAGTTGTTCCTTATATATTTTGTTTCTTATATATTTCACTCCTTATTGGATATACGGTTTTCAAAATATTTTCTCCTATTCTTTAATGTTGACATTTCAATTTAATTTTGTTGATTGTTTCCTTTGCTGAGCAGAAGCTTTTTAGTTTGATGTAATCACAGTTTGTGTGTGTGTGTGTGTGTGTGTGTGTGTGTGTGGTTTTTTGTTCTTTTGCTTTTATTACCTGGACTTTTGGTGTCAAATCCAAAATAATCATCGCCAAGATGAATACCAAGGAGATTTCCCTTACATTTTATCTTCTAGGAGTTGCACAGTTTCAGGTTTTACATTCAAGTCTTTAATTCATTTTGAGTTGATTTTAGTTTACGGTGAAAGACAGTGGTCCAATTTCATTCTGTGTGTGGCTCTCCAGTGTTCCCAACACCATTTGTTGAAAAGGCTCTCCTTTTCCCACGGTGTATTCTTGATGTCTTTGTCAAAGATTAGTTAACCATATGTGCATGGGTCTGTTTCTGGTCTCTATTCTGTTCTATTGGTCTATGTATCCATCTCTATATGAAACCATGCTGTTTTGATTACAATAGCTTTGTAATATAGTTTGAAATCAGGAATTGTGATGCCTCCAACTTTGTTTTTCTTGCTCAAGATTGCTTTACTTCTTTGGGGGTATTTTGTGGTTTTATAAAAATTTTAGGATTTCTTTTCCTGTAAAAAATGCTACTGGAATTTGGATAGGGATTGCACTGAATCTATAAATCACGTTGTGTAGCATGGACATTTTAACAATGTTAATTCTTGCAATCTGTGAATATGGGATACACTCATTTATTTGAAAAAAATCTTCAATTTCTTTCATCAATGTGTTATAGTTTTCAGTGTACAGATCTTTCACACACTTGGTGAAATTTATTCCTAAGTACTTTATTCTTTTGATGCTCTTGTAAATGGAATTATTTTCTTTATTTCTTTTTCAGATAATGTGTTGATAGTGTATACAAATATAACTGATTTTGTATATTGATTTTATATCTTGCAACTTTACTAAATTTATTAGTTTTAATAGTTTTGGGTGGAATCTTTACTTCTAGATAAAAGATGATGTCGTCTGCATGCAGAGATAATTTTACTTCTTGCTTTCCAATTTGGATGGCTTATATATTTTTTGTTGTCTAATTGCTCTGGCTGGGACTTCCAGTGTTGTGTTAGATAAAAGTGGAGAGAGAGAGAAGACACATGCTT
The DNA here is from genome assembly GCF_036562045.2 of Rhinolophus sinicus. Classification (NCBI taxonomy): domain Eukaryota; kingdom Metazoa; phylum Chordata; class Mammalia; order Chiroptera; family Rhinolophidae; genus Rhinolophus; species Rhinolophus sinicus. The sequence goes on from NC_133757.1 coordinate 128,391,720, forward strand.
TCACGTCTTGTTTCTCATCTTAGAAAGAAGCTTTCGGCTTTTCACTGTTGAGTATGATGTTACCGTGGGCTGTCTGAAGGGTCTTTATTACGCTGAGGTTCATTTCTTCTGTACCTAATTGGTGGAGAGTTTTTATCATAAAGGGATGTTGAATTTTTGTCTAATGCTTTTTCTGCATTTACTGAGAGGATCACATGATTTTTATCCTTCATTTTATCGATTTCCTTGTGTTCCAGGGGAAAATCCCACTCATCGTGACGTACGATCCTTTAATGTGCTGTTGAATTTGTTCTGCTAATATTTTGTTTAGGAGTTTTGCATCTATGTTTATCAGGGATATTACCCTGTAATTTTCTTTTCTTGTGTTGTACTTATCTGGCTATTGTATCAGAGTAATGCTGGCTTTGTAAAGTAAGTCTAAAAATGTTTCCTCATTTTTAATTTTTTGGAAGTGTTTGAGAAAAATAAGCATTAATTTTTCTTTAAATGTTTGGTAGAATTCACTAGTGAAGCCCTCTGGTCCTGAACTTATCTTTGTTGGGAGATTTTTGACTACTGATTCAATTTATTTACTTGCTTAACTATCAATATTTTTAGATGGTCTGATGTTGGGTGCATATATATTTTAAATTTTTATATCCTCTTAATGAATTGACCCCTTTATAGTTATATGATGACCTTCTTAGTCTCTTCTCAAAGTTTTGGATTTAAGGTTTATTTTGTCTGATATAAATATTGCAACATCTTTTTTTTATTATTATTATATTTACACGGAATATCTTTTTCCATCCCTTACTTTTATTCTATGTGGGTCCTTTAAGCTGAAATGAGTCTCTTGTAGGAAGTAATGGTCAAGTCTTGTTTTTTAATCCATTCAGCCACTCTATATGTCTTTTATTTGGATAATTCATTTATATTTAAAATAATTATTAATATGTTATGACTTACGATTGCCATTTGTTAATTGTTTTCTGGCTGTTTAGTAGTTTCTTTTTTTCTTTCTTCCTCTCTTGCTGTCTTGTTTTGTTATTTGATGCTTTTCTGTAATGGTTTGCTTTGATTTATTTATCTTTTGTGTATCTACTATAGGCTTTTGCTTTGTGGTTACCATAAGGCCTACACAGAACATTAGTTATAACAGTCTTTTTAAACTGATGATAACTTTGATTGCATACAACAGTTCTATCCTTTTTCTCCCCTACCTTCATTTTATACATTTTATATTTTCTTTTATATATATATATATATATTTTTTAATTAAATTTATTGGGGTGACAATTGTTAGTAAAATTACATAAATTTCAGGTGTACAATTCTGTATTACATCATCTATAAATCCCATTGTGTGTTCATCACCCAGAGTCAGTTCTCCTTCCATCACCATATATTTTATCCCCCTTACCCTCATCTCCCACCCCCACCCCCCTTACCGTCTGGTAACCACTAAACTATTGTCTGTGTCTATGACTTTCTGTTTCTCATTTGTTTGTCTTGTTCTTTTCTTGTTTTTGGTTTATATACCGCATATCAGTGAAATCACATGGTTCTCTGCTTTTTCTGTCTGACTTATTTCGCTCAGCATTACACTCTCAAGATCCATCCATGTTGTCACAAATGTTCCTATATCATCTTTTCTTACTGCCGAATAGTATTCCATTGTGTATATGCACCACAACTTCTTTATCCATTCATCTATCGAAGGACATTTTGGTTGTTTCCATGTCTTGGCCACCGTAAACAAAGCTGCAATGAACACTGGAGCACACGTGTCTTTATGGATAAATGTTTTCAGATTTTTTGGGTAGATACCCAGGAGAGGGATTGCTGGGTCATATGGCAATTCTATTCGTAATTTTTTGAGGAACCTCCACACTGCCTTCCATAACGGCTGCACTGTTTGCAAAAATCTTCTCCCATTCAGTTGGTGGCCTCTTTATTTTGTCGATGGTTTCTTTCGCTGTGCAGAAGCTTTTAAGTTTCATAGAGTCCCATTCGTTTATTTTAGCTTTTACTTCCATTGCCTTTGGAGTCAAATTCATAAAATGCTCTTTGAACCCAAGGTCCATAAGTTTAGTACCTATGTTTTCTTCTATGCAGTTTATTGTGTCAGGTCTTATGCTTAAGTCTTTGATCCATTTTGAATTAACTTTGGTACATGGTGACAAATAGCAGTCCAGTTTCATTCTTTTGCACGTGGCTATCCAATTCTCCCAGCACCATTTATTGAAGAGGCTGTCTTTGCTCCATTGTATGTTTTTAGCTTCTTTGTCAAAAATTATCTGTCCATATTTATGTGGTTTTATGTCTGGGTTCTCAATTCTATTCCATTGGTCTATGTGTCTGTTTTTCTGCCATTACCATGCTGTTTTGATTATTGTAGCCCTGTAGTACAAGCGAAAGTCAGGAAGTGTGATACCTCCAGTATTGTTCTTTTTTCTTAAGGTTGCTTTGGCTCTTCGGGGTCTTTTGTGGTTCCAAACAAATCTGATGATTTTTTGTTCTATTTCTTTAAAATATGCCATTGGGATTTTGATGGGGATTGCATTGAATCTGTATATTGCTTTGGGTAATATGGCCATTTTAACTATGTTGATTCTTCCAATCCATGAGCACGGAATGTCTTTCCATTTCTTTGTGTCTTCTTCAATTTCTTTCAAAAATGTCTTATAGTTTTCAGCATATAGGTCTTTCACGTCCTTGGTTAAGTTTATTTCTAGGTATTTTATTCTTTTTGCTGCAATTGCAAAAGGAATTGTTTTTTGTATTTCTTTTTCTGAGATTTCATTGTTAGTATATAGGAAGGCAATGGACTTTTGTGCGTTGATTTTGTAGCCAGCAACTTTACTGTATTCGTTGATTGTTTCTAATAGCTTTTTGGTGGAGTCTTTAGGGTTTTCTATATATAGCATCATGTCATCTGCAAAGAGTGATAATTTAACTTCTTCATTCCCAATTTGGATGCCTTTTATTTCTTTCTCTTGCCTGATTGCTCGGGCAAGGACTTCCAACACTATGTTGAAAAGCAGAGGTGACAGTGGACAGCCCTGTCGTGTTCCTGAACGTAGAGCAAAGGGCTTCAGTTTTTCTCCATTAATTATGAGATTAGCAGAGGGCTTGTCATATATGGCCTTTATTAGGTTAACGTATTTTCCTTCTATACCTATTTTATTAAGTGTTTTAATCATAAATGGATGTTGTATCTTGTCAAATGCTTTTTCTGCATCAATTGATATAATCATATGATTTTTGTCCTTTATTTTGTTTATGTGATGTATCACATTGATGGATTTGCGTATGTTGAACCATCCTTGTGCCCCGGGGATGAACCCCACTTGGTCGTGATGAATAATCTTTTTAATGCATTGTTGTATTCGATTTGCTAGAATTTTATTTAGGATTTTTGCATCGGTATTCATCAGAGATATTGGTCTGTAGTTTTCTTTTTTTGTGCTGTCCTTACCAGGTTTTGGTATCAGGGTGATGTTGGCCTCATAAAATGAGTTAGAGAGTACTGTCTCTTCTTCAATTTTTTGGAAGAGTTTGAGCAGGATTGGTATTAGATCCTCTTTGAAGGTTTGGTAGAATTCACTAGTGAAGCCATCTGGTCCTGGGCTTTTGCTTTTGGGAAGGTTTTGGATGACTGATTCAATTTCGTTACTGGTGATCGGTCTGTTTAGATTTTCCAGTTCTTCATGGTTCAGCCTTGGAAGGCTATATGTTTCTAAGAACTTGTCCATTTCTTCTAGGTTGTTGAATTTGGTGGCATATAGTCCTTCATAGTATTCTTGGATGATCCTTTGTATTTCTGTGGTGTCTGTGATAACTTCCCCTTTTTCGTTTCTGATTTTGTTAATTAGTGTCTTCTCTCTTTTTATCTTAGTGAGTCTAGCCAAGGGTTTGTCAATTTTGTTAATCTTTTCAAAGAACCAGCTGTTTGTCACATTAATTTTTTCTATTGTCTTTTTGTTCTCTATTTCATTTAGTTCTGCTCTAATTTTTGTTATTTCCTTTCTTCTGCTGACCTTGGGTTTTACTTGTTCTTCTTTTTCTAGTTCTTTAAGGTGTAACATGAGGTTATTTATTTGGGAGTTTTCTTGTTTCTTGAGATAGGCCTGTAATGAGATAAATTTCCCTCTTAAAACTGCTTTCGCTGCATCCCCAAAATTTTGGTAGGATGTATTTTCATTGTCATTTGTTTCTATGTACCTTTTGATCTCTCCTCTAACTTCTTCTTTGACCCAGTCGTTCTTTAAATGTATGTTGTTTAATCTCCATATATTTGTGTTTTTCCCCACTTTCTTTTTGCAGTTGATATCCAATTTCAAAGCCTTGTGATCAGAGAATATGCTTGGTGTGATTTCAATCTTCTTAAATTTGCTGAGGGTGATTTTATGTCACAATATATGGTCTATCCTTGAGAATGTTCCGTGTACACTAGAAAAAAATGTATAGTCTGATGTTTTAGGATGTAATTGGAGTATAGCCAATGTAATATACACAGCACTAATGTGAATCAACTTTAGGACTGGACTATAGAAACCTCCTGTGTGCATTCTCTGTAATTTTTCTCTTCTTCTGTCAGGTCAAGTAAGAAAAGCATGACAACCTTGAAAACCACAGGTTGAAAATGGTGGGCCTAAAAAATAGAAACACCTTGCTCCTTGAATTATTACTTTAAGAAATACCCATTGTAGTCTTTACACACATAAAGATAAATAATAAAAATAAAATATGAATGCATAATTAAACAAATTATAACTAAAACAAACTATAGTTCTGTGTTCTTACCTGTGATCCTATGTTCTTATACATGTTTAAGTGTACTTACAATCTTCTTGCTTTACCTTAGCTAGTTTACATACGTAACTGCCAGACATATGAAACGTAAAAATATAATATATGATGTGTAGTTATGTCAAAATTGCCTCATGATAAATGCATAGATTTAATCTAGTTTGTTTTCCATAGATTATCTCACATTAACCCATGCAATTAAACAAATAACTCTGAGTTGCTATTTATGTCTGATGCCAGGATAGTACTGGAGATAAAGCACTGAATAAGACAGAAATCTTGTCTTGAAGAAGCTTAGAGACCAATGGAATTCAGAAAAATAAAATAGAATAATAAAATCTGAAAAATGCTACTGTGAAGTGAGTAGGAACAGCATCAGAATAAGTGCGAGATGGTAGAAGAGCTGCAGAGGGAAATGACTAAACCTGAGCACCAAGAATGAGTAGAATGGGGGCGGCCGATGGCTCGTTGGTTAGAGCGGGAGCTTTAACGACAAGGTTGCCAGTTCAGTCGCCGCATGGGGTGGTGGGCTGCGCCCCCTGCAACTAAAGATTGAAAACAGCGACTGGACTTGGAGCTGAGCTGCGCCCCCCAATGTTCCCCAATTAAAAACAACAAACAAAAAAAGAGTTTAGAAGAAAAAAAAAATGAGTAGGAGTTATCCAAGCAAGGTTAATGGCGAGTAGGAGGGAGACAGTAGGTGTAAACACCTGTAAATATAACAGAAAATTAGATCATGACATATTTTATGCCTTATTAAAGAGTTGTGATAATTTCTAAAGACAAAGACACCATTTGTAGGTTAAAATCAGAAAAGCAACAATATTGAATTAGTACTTTAGGGAAAACAATCACTTAAACTTTTTGGATTAAAATGTTAAGTCTGAATTCTGGATACAAGAGAATGTTAAAATTCCATGTGGGAGAATCTGCATCTAAACTAACATAAGAGTAGAGAGTAAAAGGAAAGCAGCGATATTCAAGAGTTGTAAGGAAGAACTATCAATGGGACAAGGTTGTTGTGTGTATAACTGATGGGCATGCTCGGGGTGGAAAGTAATTAAGCTATTCTTTCTGGCATGATGTTACTTATTGAGTTAGAGAAAACAAGAAGTGGAAATGGTTTTGGGATAAACACAAGTTAAGTTTGGGGTATACTATGGAAGTATGTATTAGCACTCTGGAAGAGCTTCTGGAATTATTTTACAGTTGCTCTGTGTGGGGACAGAGCCCCAAAGAGCAATTTCCAGGCTCTCGGCCTCATATGGAGGGGTGCTGGCTCGGCTGGTAGATGGCCGTCAGCTGTGGCTGGTTGGCCGTCAGCTGTAGCCATTGAGCCATTGGCAACTAATATAACTGCTGCGGCTACAGAGGAGGAGAGTCGAGGAGAGTGGAGGAGAGTCGTTGGTTGGTTGGCAGAAAAACGGACAGCAGGTCGCACGTCCGGTGAACCCAGCCTCCAGTGAGACCATAGTGGTATGACTCCCCTACCTATGGTCTGTGAGTGTTCCTTTTTGGCCTCACCATATCCTGCGTTCTTGTGTGGGGAGCGGGAGCAGGGACCCCACAGGCCTCCCTGCATGACACTCTGGAACTTAGAAATTGATCTTGATTGAAAATAACTATGACCAGAATTGAGTACACCAAGGGTATAGAAAACAACAAAAACTTTCACAGTGTATTATCCTGTAATGTAATATCTGTGACATCCTCAAAATCAATGTTACAAACGGTGGAACTAAGATGATTTGCTGTTAAATTTAATACTTTAATTCTCATTCCTCTGAGCTTAATTCCATGAAAGTGTCAAAGTTGAAAAAGTACATTTTTTTAAAAAGGAAAGATATAAAATTATGCATTTCTAACGGTTTACAGTTGTGGACCACTTGAGGCATTACATATTCTCAGTAAGCAAATTTACTGCTCTCACTCCTGAAGTTTCTGTGTTTCAAGTCCACACTGTTTTCTCTCGACTGGGTACTTCGTGTTCTCTTGAGCTCAAGTTCTAGATGATCTGTTAAAACTGTGATGCAGAGTTGTTTATTTTTATGTATAATAACCTCAAAGGAAAACCCATGGCAGTGCAGTGTTCCTATCTTGTGAAAGAATTACTAAAGTTAACAAAGTCACTGATTACATGCAGTAACTGTGGCAGTGGCACAGTATGTCTGTTTACAAAAGGTTCATGTTAAATGACAATAAGGGAAAGGAGAAAATTGTGAAGTTTTCATTGTTCAAATGCTAACAAGTCTACTTTGATTTGAAATCCAGTAATAAAAATATGTAGATATAGTTCAACATATTTTTAAATTAGATATCATTAAAGTAACTGTCCATGCACAGTGCAGGTATTACTTATTTAAAAAGCCTAATGCATTAATCAATTTCAGATATAATACACAAATCTATTTAATGTAATTTTAGCCATGTAATAGTTTAAAGACAAATCCTAGCTAATATAACATTTGTGACTGCGTTCAAACCGTCAGAGAGTTCAGATAGATCTATGCTGACTCCCCCATTGTCTGGTTTCTCTTCCCAAACCAGGGGAAAGATTTCACCGTTAAGATTTATTTTATGTGGCTCTAAAGTATTTCACTACATATTTACTGCTGTGGTTCCCATTATTATACGTTTATTATTATCAGCATATGCTTTTGCGAGCACTGCATTTTTATGTTTGGGAATTCTCTATGTACTTAGCTAATGACGTTTCTCAGGTATATTATTCATAGGAATTTCTATCCTTAATGAATGGCAAAAGGTATCTATAGGAAAGATAGAGACATGTTCATTGGTATCATTCGTAGAGTTGCCTCCAAAGAATGTCAGAGTAAGGTTAGTCCATGTTGTATAGACTACAGGAAAGCCTTTGACTGCATAGCTCATGGAAAACTATCAGTTGCTCTGAAAGAAACAGACGGCCCTCAGCATTTCATCGTCCTGACGCATAACCTGTACTGTGGGCAGGAAGCCACTGTCAGGACAGAATATGGAAACAGAACGGTTTCCCACAGGTAAAGGTGTCAGACAAGGGTGCATTTATCTCCCTGTTTGTTTAATCTGTACACAGAACATAATGTATGAAAAAGCGGGCTAGACTCAGCGGAAGGAGAAGGGCAAATTGATAGAAGAAATATCAATAACTTAAGATATGGAGATGATATCGTCTTGCTGGCAGAAAGTAGCAATGATTTGAAATAACTTCTGATGAAAGTGAAAAAAAAAAAAAGAAAAAAAAAAAAAGATGCCAAAGCAGGACTGCATTTAAACATGAAAAAGACAAAAAAATCATGATTACAGAAGAAATACACAACTTTAACATAGACACGAAGACATTGAAATTATTAAAGGTTTTGCTTGCCTGGTTTCATTTATCAATTCAAGAGGAGACTGCAGCTAAGAAATCAAGAGAAGTCTGAGGCTTGGAGGAGAGCAATGGAAGAATTGAGCGAGACCACCAAGAGCAAGGAGGTGCCATTAGAAACCAAAGCTAAGGTCATCCACACCCTTGTATTCCCAACTAGTATGTATGGACGCAAAAGCGGGACAGTGAAGACAGGAAACAAAATAATTCACTTGAAATATGGTTTAGGAGAAGAGCTCAATGGATATCCTGAAGCACCAGGAAGATGAACAAGTGGGTCCTACAGAAAACTAGGCCTGAAACATCACTGAGGCAAAAATGACAAAACTGCAGGCATCCTACATGGAGCACATCATGAGAAGGCAGGGTTCTTTGGAAAAGACAGCCATGCTGGGAAAAATAGAAGGCAGCAGGAAAAGAGGAGGGCCGAATATGAGATGGATTGACTCCATGAAAAAAGCCAGAGGAGTGCGTCTCCAGGAGCCCAGCAGGGCTGTTGAGGAGAGAACACGCATTCACAGGGATGCCAGCAGTCAGAGCTGACTCAATGGCATTTAACACACACACAGTTGCTGAGAAGTTGCGATTTTTACTAAGTCCAATTTTTCAAAATAATAGAATGTAAGCTCACACTGTATTTGTGCAATTGCAGGATTCTAGAAAATTCCTGAAATAATGTATACTTTTAGAAACAAGTATGAAATATGAAAATTATAAACATTAAAAGAGTTTTAAATTGAAAATAAAAGTTAGAAAGCTGTATGTCAGACTCTGTACTTTGTTTATATCTGATTTCACTTTTAGGTACATTAACTGAAATGTATTATTTTTCAAAGCTACAATCATACATTCAAAGCTACAATCAAATATTGTTTCATTATTATTTTAAACTACTCAATTTGTTCCCAATTTTTTCCATCTTTGTGTGATCCAACCTGAACTATACCATAAAATTTTTAAATGACCATATTAAATGTAGAACAATAGTGTATCAGTTTTTGTGTCGTAACTATACATTTTGCATTTTTGAGATAGCTTGATATCCTGTGATGATGCTAAACTCAGAAGTTAGAATAATGTTCAACTAGCCCTATAATGAATTCATAAATTACTATTGGACATTTTCCTAATAATGTTTCTCTTACCAATGTTACAAACATGCATATTATTTTGTGTATCCATCATTATTTGCTATTTAAGCTATAAACTGATAGTTTCTACAGGTCTTCTCTCAAACTTGAATCTGTATAATAAAAATTTAAGAAATCAGTACAGAATCAAAAGACAGGGCCAAGTGCTCGCCATGTTGGCTGATTTGGTTGTGAACGTTCTTATTTCCTGAGCCTCATTTGTCAGTAACAGTGACAATTACTGGACTCAGTGAAATAGAATATCAGCATGAAGATTTCTTCCAATTCTAAAGTGTCTATTTTTTTTCAGCTGGAACTCTCCATACATTTGTTTTTAATTTGTTAATTTATGGACACATTAATTATTTTTATAATTATGATTGTTATTTATTTTCTCAGTTTTATCTTTCATGAGATGATGCATATCAATATTATTTTAGATGAGAATACATACCATGTTTCCCCGAAAATAAGACCGAGTCTTATACTAATTTTTGCTCCAAAAGACGCAGTGGTTCTTATGTTCAGGGGATGTCATCCTGAAAAATCATGCTAGGGCTTTTTTTCCGGTGAGGTCTTATTTTTTGGGAAACACGATATTCTATACTGTATAAGTTATGTAATTACTTTACTTCTATATAAATTTACCTGTATGAGAAGCTGTATGAGAGAGAGGGAATCTCCAACGAAATTAGACATGTGCTCAGGGAGCTTCCACAGTAGCAAAAATAGATATGGAAACACAGCACACGGAATAAAATATATTTATGTTGAGTATGATGCCGGTCTACAGCATCCTTTATAATTGTACTGATAACACAGAAAACAGTTCAAATATGACTGAAATTGCTGAAAATATTTTACAGAGGAGAAGATAACTTTTGAGCTGCAATTTGTTGATAAACTTCTAACATGCAGGATTCTTTGGGACAGTATTTTAATGAGAGAAAATGACTATGTTCAACCTTCACTTGGTCTTCCATTGCCAAAAATATTGTGAGAAACCTCCTAAGTGCAAAGTCACTAATGACTTTATATATTTTTGATAATGTCAAAACATTGATAAGTGTGAGATTGTTTATTAAGATCTGACAAGCCACACCTAAGTGAACTAAGTTGTCACAATTTTCAATGTAGGCAAATACAATTAATTTACCTGGGAAAGGTAAGCATGGATGGTTAGAATTGTAAGAAACCAGAGAAATCACCAGGTTTAAAATTCTATTCTTTAGTAAGGAAATCTCCACACCCTTGACACTTCCGTCTTGTATCCTTACTCTTCTCACCTTGAATGTTTTTTCCACTAAACGTAATTGTTCGAGGTCACCATGCAGTTTTCTGACAATTTCATGCTGCTTTATGACTCCGTATCTCTAACAAACTAACTCTTTAGGACATAGTAGTAACATGGAGGCAGAGGCTCTCAGGAAAAATCATAAAATTTTACCGGGCACATTTTGAGCCTCATACCCATAAATGTCACCCAATGGACTAAATTTGTCACAGAGAGTGTGATTGTCTTCTCTAACTTCCTCTTAAATACTGTTCTCACCCATCATGGCAAACCTTTATGAAAAGTGGGGGGAAATTTCTTTTACTGACCACTATATTAAATAGTAGAGAGCTTTGTTTATTTTATTTATGTATTTTTTTCCAGGAACCATTCCAGGAAAGTAATGTCCCCTTCTCCTCCCTAAGGAAGATTTGTTTTCCTTCCAGCATAAATATAAGGCCTCTTTTCTCATTTGCAGGGAGAACGGATAAGTCACCAGCAGGTCTAGGTAAGACCAGCATTGCCTAATTCCTGAGTTCTTCTGTGATGCACCCCACTTCGTGTGCAGGTACCATCAGTCTCTCACCGTGTCTCTGTGCGGAGATCCAGGCTTTAAAAAACAATGTCAGATATTGCTCTGGCTACTGCTTTTATCAGAGTTATAACTGGTCTTTGTCTCTGACACAGGGTTCCCATATTTTTTCAGTACAGTTGACCCTTAAACAACACAGGTTTGAACTGTGCATGTCCACCTATATGCAGAATTTTTTTTCAGTAAATATATTGGAAACTTTTTTAGAGATTTCCTTACTACCAATAAGCAATCGCATCAATTACACTAGGCAACCATTAAGCAATCATATTGCTGCTTTTTCGTTATCGGTTCATGAATTGCTATACTTGTAAATAAATATGAATTTCTTTTTCACAATTGTTTTTATTTTTCATGTCTAGTGTTTGTAATAGTTATAACATATATAGTGTTTTGTATCGTATAAGACAATATTGATGTAGGTATTGGCAGACAATTCCTCCTCTAAACAGGTGATGTAAACCTGTAGTATCAATACATATATACTGTACATGAATGTATTTTCTCTTCCTGATGATTTTCTTAACATTTTCTTTTTTGGAGGGGGCATATTGGGGAAAGGGGTGTTTTCCCAGGATGTCAAGTCATTGTTTTGTGTTTGTTTTTTTTCAATCTAGTTGTGGAGGGCACAGCTCACTGGCCCACGTGGGAATCAAACTGGAGAACTTGGTGTTAGGAGCACCGCACTCTAACCACTGAGCCAACCAGCCGCCCAGCATTTTATTTTCTCCAGCTTACTTTATTGTAATATAGTGTATAATACATGTAACAAATAAAATATGTGTTAATTGACTGTTTATGCTATCAGTAAAGCTACTAGTTAACAGGAGGCTATAAGTGGTAAACTTCTAGGGGAGTCAACAGTTATACATGGATTTTTGGCTGCACAGGGGATCGGCACCCCCACTCCCCACATTGGTCGAGAGTCAATTGTTTACATATATATCATTCAGACAGGCTCACATGTTAACTTGCAAGTAAGCCAAAATCTCAGACCCTTCAGTTTTTTACTTAATACCTACCTTCAGGATGCTTTCCAGATCCTTCCAGGTGTGATTTTTAAACCCTCTGGGATTTTCTCTCTTCATTCGCTAATCTATTTTTGTTGTTGTTAGTATACTCACACTGAACCTCTTTCCCAATAGTAAGCTGCTGGAAGACAGAATTATATTGATGATGAGAAATGCATCCTTTCTCTTGTCCTGTACACATTTTCTGGCCCTTAGGAAACATTCAATAAATGTTGAGTTTTCTTAATATAAATTGAACTTGACTTCAAAGTGTTTTTAGAAGTCTGAAATTTTCTCCTATGTTTTTTTTTATTTTCACTTTTCTTTGAGTTTTAAGCATTTCAATGTTATATTCAATGTTATATTTCTTTATATCGAGTACTTTTTCCCCAATTAAAAAGTTAAAAACAAGCAAGGAGTTTTGCATTTAGTAACATTTGTTTCGGAAGATTAATGTCTGGCACATTTGTTCTTGTTTTAAATAAAAGTTAATGGTTTTTCATCCTAATCAATGTTTTCTGATGTAGCTGTAATGTGGACCTGACTTTTATCATTTTTTAAATTATCTAAACAGGTTATATTTTCTAATTTTTGTATTGTATGCATTGTTTAAACAATCTGAATAAAAATCCTCTTATAAACCAATCTGTTTGTATGATAAGGGATTGAATTAAATCGTTTATGACAATTCTTACTGACTTCAAATGCTTTGTCATAACATTTGACCAGAACAGTTGGCTTTATGTAAAAGATTACATGATCAAATATATCATTATGCAGAAAGCCTCTGAAAAATAAATAAATGTACTTAAAAGTATTAAAATTTCCTCTCAAGATACTTTTTGTTTCTTTTTTAAAGGAACCATTCTTAAATCAGGTCTAGCAAATCCAGGTCTGCTGATTTCACTGCCCAAGCATGTTCTAATCCACTTTTGTAATTGTTCTCAAAAACAGAAAAATTTCTAAACAGAAAAATTTCTAAGTCTCATAAGGTAGTCTCAATTTTGAACTTGCTCCCAAAATGAGAAAGTAAATGAGAAAGTAATTCTTTTTTCCCCCTTTCCCCCCTTTCCAACTTGCTCGCTTTTGAACTGCTCCTCTTCGAACTTGCTCCCAAAATGAGAAAGCCAATTCCTAAAAGTTATCTTCTTCTCCCCTTTTCCTGCCTCCCTCCAGTTCAGTTTTTCAGTTTAAGCCATTGTTTGGGTCTAGTTGTTGTAGGACAAGCTCCCTGGCGGCCATTTGCTCTCACAGAGCTGCCCACGCTGCTGCCGCCCAGTGGCCGCCCAGGGTAGCGCAGCCGCCGCCCAGCACCGCACAAGATGGCTGCCAGGCAGGCTGCCGGCCACTCAGGGCAGCACACGGCAGCTCACGGCAGCCCCGGAAACACACAGTAGCACAATGATGGCTGCGGCCGCTCGGGTTGCCGGCCACTCATGGCTGGCGCACGGTAGCACTCAGCAGCCGCTCAGCTGCATACGCAGCGACACACACTGGCTGCTGGGCCTCTCGTGGCAGCACATGGTAGCTCACAGCTCCCCGGCAGCTCACGCAGCTCACTGGCTCTGTGGGAATCGAACCGGCGGCCTCGGCATTAGGAGCCGGAGCTCCAACCACTGAGCCACACGCCCACCCGGATACCTGAGCCCTTTTTTTTTTAACTTTTATCATGAAAGAACAAGTAGCTAATGAGTACAGAGGGTGCATATTTAAGTGTGCGACCTCTGTTGTCTTTATATCCTTTACTGTTATGACTCTAATGATAAAATAGGGTCACTGAGAAATGATTGTGAAAGCATTCTATAAACGGAAATTATTATGGAAATATATTTACTGAGAGCAACAATAAGCTACTGCAAATGGTGCTGGAATCGAACCTGCAACCTCAGTATTAGGAGCCGGAGCTCCAACCACTGAGCCACACGCCCGCCCAGATACCTGAGCCCTTTTTTTTTAACTTTTATCATGAAAGAACAAGTAGAAAATGAGTACATAGGGCGCATATTTAAATGTGTGACCTCTGTTGTCTTTATATCCTTTACTGTTATGAATCTAATGATAAAATAGGATCACTGAGAAATGATCACTTGGTACGTTTCCAAGCAAAGAGTCAAGTGATCCATCAAATTAGGGATGGAAGGCAATTCCCCATAGTCCACGGTCATTCACCAGGGCTGTCCTGGGGGTGAGGGACGACCTTGACCTCACCCCATCTCCCATGGAGGACTCAGCAAGCATTTCCTCCTGGGACTATAAGTCCCGCATCCGGGCTGCCTGAGCAGGAACTTCCCAGCCCACAGGGCCGCAACGACCTTTGCTTTCTCTGGCCTGTGCTGGTTGGGGAACCGTCCACATCTTTCCACCCCTCCACGGGGGTCCATCTCTCCAGCAGCTGCATGGCTTTTCCTGTGCTGGTGGGAGAACCGTCCACGTCCTCCCACCCCTCCACGGGGGTCCAGCTCTCCGGCAGCTGCTCCTCCTGGTCTTCCAGAGACTGGGTGTTCACACGCACAAACTGCTCCACCGTCTTTTGGAGAGTTTTGGCCGGCACCATACCCTGCCGACTATGCCATGTGTCGTGAGGGAGACCCTGCTCACTGCACCATTTGTCATGCGGGGAGGCCTGCGAGGTCTCTGGTCCCGCTCCCCACAAGAGAACGCAGGATATGGTGAGGCCAAAAAGGAACACCCATGGAGCCATAGATAGGGGAGTCATACTAGTATATTCTTGCTGGCGGCACTATACTCTCACTGGAGGCTGGATCCACACTGTCCGCAACCAGCCATCCTAACTGCAATTTGCGCTTGCCAGCCCAGCCACCATCTTCTTGCTAGCCCCCATTCTTTCTCTTTCTGCTAGCATAGCCACAGCAGTTATATTAGTGGCCAATGGCTCACTGGTTACAGCTGACGGCCAACTAGCCACAGCTGATGGCCATCCAATCACAGTTGATGGCCATTTACTACCTGAGCCAGCACCTGTCTATGTGAGGCCGAGAGCCTGGAAACTGCTTTCTGAGGTTCTGTCCCCACAGACAGCAAGAGCCCTTTCATGGGTGGCTGTCCCCTCTGGATGTGACACAAAGAGTCAAGTCATGCATTTTGGGGCCACAAGGTCTTTTAACCTGGAGTACAGAGTATCCACCCTTAGAAGGGCAAGTGAAAAATGGAAGGAACATGGGTCCATTTTCATGTTGTTGAGTCACTGAAATAAACAACCCTGGAAATAAGTGATCCATCCCTTGTTTGGTGACATAATATACAGCAGGTCTTTGGATAATGTCATTTTGTTAAATGTCATTTTGTTTTAACGTGGATGAGGCGCTGCAGGAACTTAATGTGTGTCTATATAAATTAGCTTGTGGGAAATGGCTCGTAACACGTCGTGTCTGCATCTCCAGGAACCACGTCCTGGCTGCAGGACGTCCTGTGTGTTCCTTACCACTTCTGATCGGAAATTCAGTTTTCTGCTCCTTTAAACCTAAAGAAGTTCCAATTTTTTGCACTGATGCTGAAAGCTTGTCCTTTAGCTACAGTAGAGTTTCTTTTTTTTTTTTAAGTAATTACGACGTGAGCAGTTTACAATCCTGGAAACTCCCAGGCAGCTCCTATGTGGGCTGGAAGCCCCAGCTTTTTTAAGTGTAAGAGAAGAGAGAAATGCATTAATTTGTTCATTCAAATACAAGGAGCTGTTGAGCTTCCACTGTGTCCCAGACACTGTTCTAGGAGACAAAGAGACAAAATGCCCTGTCCTCGCGAGAAACAAAGCAAGGAAGACAGTGTGATGCGGAGAAAGTACGTTACGTTTGACGTCTTGGATGAGATGGTCAGTGAGGGCTTCACTGAATCGGAGACTCGATTTTGTGAAGAAAGAAGAAAGCGAAGGAGACAACCACTTAGGTTTCTGAGGAAGGACATTTCAGGCAGGCCAACCCACGTGGCATATTGCTTACTTTTAGTAATTTACTTTAAAAGCAGCCAGTGCCAAAAAGGCCCTCTGACCCTCCCGTGCCTCTGAAGGCAGGAGCGGGCCCCTTCCCACACCAGGAGGAAGGAGAGGATTATCGCCAGGCAGAGGGGACTCAGGACGAGACGCCAGATTTACAACCGTGTTACCTGTTACCAATTTACTACTCAAGCCCACACTCTACTTAAGTCCTTACTGTTGAAGCACCCGGACCTGAGTTTCTTTATCCTGTCGAATCCTCACGCATTTACTGTTTCTGCGTCTTAATGTATAAAAGCTGCTTGCTTCAGTCATTTCTGTTTCGTGTCCATTTAGACACGAAGGTAGAGGAAAACTTTCTCCCCTACAACGGTCAGTAGCAAGTGTAAAGGCCCTGAGGTGGGCATATCCTGATGCCCAGGCAGAGAGAGACCACAGGAGCCGCCTCAGGTTGGGCTCGGAGGTCGGTCAAAGGACTCTTTTTCCACTCTGAGAAGGAAAACTATTGGAGGGTTTTGTGCAGAGAAGTGATAGCTCTGACTTCTGTCTTAACAAGAGCACTGTAGCTGCTGCATTGAGAAGAAACAGAAGCGAGACGAGCAGAAGCCGAGGCCAGTGAGGGGACAGTCCTACTGTATAGCGAACGCGACAGTGGTGTGGCGTGGGAGGCAGCCGGGGGGGCCGCCACGCCCTGGTTACCCTTTGGAGGTAAAGCTCATAGGATTTCAACTAGAGGAAGCAAGAAAGACACCAAATTTCTGGCCTGATCTAAGGAGGTGCCAGTTCTTGAGCTCGGAACCAGTTGTCAGGGAGCAGGTTTCGGCAGAGTATCACCAGCTCGGGTCTGGATGTTTATTTTGAGATGCCTCTTGGGTCTGCACTGTAGATTTCAAGTCAGGCAGTTGGATACCTGTGTTTGGAGATTAGGGGAGCATCCGGGCTGGAGGTTTAGTTGAGTCATTAACATAATTGAACGCCACCGAGATTGGATGCAATTATCATGGGGAATGAGTGACCATAGAAAAAGAGTCCCAACATTTAAATCAGGCTGAAGAAATGGGAGCAGTTAGAGTGGGAGGGAGTGTCTGCCATTGCGGAAGAAAGCCAGGCGAGCGTGTTGTCCGAAAGACGGGAGAAAACAGTGTGGACAACCGCGAGACGCTGCTGAGACAGCGGGACACGGGGACTCGGTCCTTGGCATTTGCATGGCGGTTCCCAGTGAGTCGGGGGACTGTTTTGTGGTGTGTGGGCACCTGGTGGGAAGAGAGAAACTGCAGACGGCCCTCACCGGGTCCTGAAGGAGAGAAAAGAAATGGGCCCTGGGGGAGAGGACAGTCGCCATAGACGCCGTGACCGGGGTGAGGGGCGTGTGGCCAGTGCTGGAGCAGTGACCTTCCGTCCGCAGCCAGAGCAGCGGGAGCCAAAGGCGCAGCCTCCCTGGAGTGGGGACGCGAAGGCGTGCTGGGTGCAGGGCAGAGGAAGCCTGCACTGGTCACTCGTGGGCAGGCGGGGGCGGCGTGGCCAGGACGGCAGCCGGCCGGGCGGGGGGTGAGCTGGGGGTGCTTGGGGTGTAGGAGGCTGCGGCTTTCCAGGTGAGTGGGGACGGGGAGGACGCGAGGCGGAAGCTGTCACCACGGGGTGAAGGGCTCATCTAGGTAAAGCCCAGACTGTGTCCTGTGCTGGCGGCTGCATTTGGCGCCGCCGCCGCCCGGGGGTCCCCCAGGTCCGCCAGCATCGGGCTGGAGGCAGAGCGCTGCCAGCCTTGGACAGTTCACCCTGCGTGGCCATGTCACGCCTGCAGGAAACATCGTGACAGTTTTCCGGTGAAGACTCTGAGGATGGCATAAACTACAGTCATTTTCCATGAAAACTGCAGCTGATCTTCCCTTAACAAATCAAAGGGCACCTCACAACATTTTGTGGTTTGGGTTCATTTTTGGGGATCTCAATTTTCTTATCAAAATGGAGTTAAAATACTTCTGGGCCCTTTAGCCGCACAGGCCCAGCGGGAAGTCAGCGGCCTGAGTGTACGCATGACCCAGGGGCACTGGGGCACGTGGGTCTGAGAACCAAAATGCCCACGGTGCCCGCAGCAAAGTTGAGAGTGAAGCTCTTGGGGTCGGGGCCATACTCTCCTCAAGGAGACATGGGCTTTTCTGACTGCTGCCATGGGCACACAGGACCAGTGTGGCCGGCCCTTTTCAGATGAATTAAGCCAGAAAGCATGACTTTTATATGAACTATCCAATTTTAAAATGTTGGTGGCAATAAATGAAAGCTAAAAACATTTTTTTTTTTTTTTTTTTTTTTTACAGACACACCAGAAATTTCTGTTGTAAAGCATTTATAAAAACCTTTAAAATGCTAATCCTGGGGTGAGATTGCTACTTAATCTCGGCAATGTTTCCTCCTAGAGCCTTACTTCTGAGAACTGGCTCTGCTTGGTGGAAAGTAGGAACACCATGACACTGTGTGGCTGTCCCAGGCCCGGTGGGCTGACTGTCACGTCCTGGACACAGAGTCTGTTGTGCTGACAAAGGAACCCAGGGAAACGCCCCTACAGGCCGGCAGATTTTATTTACAGAAATCCCTCAAAGGTTGTGCTTCTTACGTTCACCCTTACATTACATTTCATTCTTTTATTTATAGAGATTCAAAATTTCAGTTACGTACAAGGAAGCGTCCTGCGCATTTTCCTAGAACAGACTGCCTGCCTCTATTTCCTGTGCCCACTTTGGCTAGAGGACTATCTCATTGTCCCGCTGAGACATCTGATCACCAGTGTATCCTCAGCAGTGTGAGGACATTAGAACAGCTCCCGGCAAAAGAGTTCCATGCTCCCCGAGTGGGAGTAAAGAGCAATGGGCGTATGAAGGTGAGCGGCCAGGCAGCTCCAGCTGCAGCCATGATGCCACCTGCCTGCAGTCCTGCAGGCCTGCGCCCAGCATCTCGAACCCTCACAACATCTTTGCGACCTGGCATGTTTTCTGCGGGAAACTGCGGGAAGAGGCAACGTGCCCAGTGTCGACAGCAGGCAGCCCTGGCGTTAGTGCTGGGCCACAGCTCAGCAGCGGCTCGTGCCTCCCTCTCCCTCCCTGGCCTCACACGGGCTTGGGCCCCCAGCTATGGCCCCCACACAGGATACTTCAGTGGAGACACAAGTAAAGGTATGTTTTCTAAACAGCGTGGTTGGCGGGACAGGGGAACATGACTTCACAAGTACTGGGAGAGCTCAGAGCATGAATTTTAAAGACTAAGAATTATGTTGAAGAGGTAGGGGAAGAATATTCTGGGTTAGAAACACGTGTGGTGCTTTCAGTAAACTGGAAGGAGCTGAGTGTTCTGACCACTCGTGTCCAAGCTGAGCGGGGCTGACACACTTGCCTGTTTACTGAAGATGACAACACTGTCATGTTTTATGGTTAGATTAGGGTCAAAACGGCACAGCCCTGAGAAGGATGGGTTGGAGGAACGTGTAGAAACTTTGCAGACTCTTACCTGTTTCTAACTACTTTGCTTTCAGACCAGTTTTCCCAGGAGACAATGTTACTTTGTTCATACAGTAAATGAAGCTGCCATCACCACAAGTCCTTCCTTAAAAAGCAGCTTTTTGTCTTTACCGAGAGATAAGTCATTAAGACCTCCCGAGACCAGAACAGGCACCGTTGGCACGAGGTGGCCTCAGGCATGAATGTTGTACCTCCCCTGAAGAAAGAGATGGACGCACTGTCAGCAGAAATCACAAATTTATTAACTCTTAAATATATCAATCAGTCATTTACCATTATGGCAAGAAATATATACAGTGTCCCATGGTAAATTGCAGTGTTTCAAAATGATAGAAGGTAATAAATGTGAAACCCGATCGTGGTGGTGAACAAAGCACAATTTCCTGGAGTCCTATGGAGACAATGTGAGCTACGGTGAAACATCAACACCACGTGCTACGTTAAAAGTGTAAAAAAAAAACCCCACTTCATACTTATGTTTTAAAAATACATGTATGCCACGTATAGCCGTTTCACAAATAGGTAACAGAAAGTAAAAAGGGAAGATGAGGCCATTACTTCACAGATCTCATTGGCAGGTTAACATGGCTCAATACATTTACTGTATTTATTTATTTTAAATATATATATTGTTTTAAATTGTGTAATAATTATCAGAAAAGCTTCAATCCGTCTACCATACATCCACTAGCAACAATATCTAAGGCGATTAGTAATCAACACAGAAGGGTGAAATGAGAGAAACGAGGGCTCTTTTTGCTGTTTTTGTTTTTTTGCTTTATGGACAGGGTTCTGAGGTTGCGAATCTCTACGGTTACTGTCAAAATAACGCTGGGGGAGGGTCCATGCACTACAGGGAGCGAGCAGCACAGAGAAAATGGGAGCGTTCCCTTGTCTTAGTTTTGAAACTGGAGCATCCGAGCTCCTTGCAGGAAGCTGTACGCTGACAGAAAGAGGAGCTGAGAAAGCACAAGTCGCAACGACCAAGTTCAAAGCACGTATGAGAATGGAAAAGCTGGCAGCCTGTCGAACTGCAGAAAACCAGCCGCATGCGCACAAGGTGGTCCCCCGGCCGTCCTCGGCCTCCGGTCACGCAGCCCCAACGCCCCCTGGGCGACAGCCTGACCGCCAAGCTTGAGCTTACGCCAACTGAGAACCTTTCAAGTTCTGACACCACTTTTGTGGGCCCTGAAGACGATCGAAACTGCAGGCTGGCTCCCTCTGAAAGGCCTTGGTTTTCACTTGACCTTCCTCATGCAGACTTCACTCTTCTCACACACCACTAGACAAAAGGAAAAAAGTGGAGAACAGGCAAAAAGGGCAGGAACAGGATAAATGAAGAAAACAGCAGAGTTGAGAAAGGAATAAAAATTTCAACCCAGCGAATTGAGCAGAGCGCTGCCAGCACAGCAGAGTGGCAAACGCGGCAATGACCTGACCGACTCAGTGCACAGCCTGGCCCATCGACAGGATGTCACACGGCAGCGAACCACCCGATTTCGCTTCCGCAGTCACGTGCACCCTCTTCCCCTGTTGAACAGCAACAAAGCTTTCAGTGAAAACCCACCCATTTCAACCACGATCACACCAGGAAACTGAAGGTAGTTTTTGCCCTTTTTTTGTTAAACAAGCAAAAACACGTTAACATCAAAGAGTTTTTAAAAAGTTACATTGCTCTTACAAACCGTCCTTGGGAGAACAGTAATGTGAAGTCTGTTAAATCTTGGCAAAAAGAAACTTGATGAACAGGTTGTACTTGGAGGAGGTGGAATCTTTGTCTGGCCCCCCTCTGTTTGCATGGAACACCCCCACAGCTGAAGTGTAAACGATGTACAGAAGGGACAGATGACAAGACGCGGCGTCACATGTGCACACATTGGACCTTCACGCCTTCATGCACTCACACAGGCATGAAGAGGGGGGCCCAGGTTCCCGTCCAGACGCCCGGAGACGCGATGCTGAGGCGGCACTGTCCTCCGTTAGCTGCAGGGAGAAGAAGCATGAGTTACACTGCTCTGCAAAGTCTCGTCGCGCTGCGTCGCCAAGAGGACCTGCTCACGCATCTGAGTAAGAGGCTGAAAGGGCTTAAGAGATCTGCTTGCAGTCGTTAAAGGTGTAATACACAATGTTAAACAGACAATATTAAGATGGGAAACCAAGGTTAATGATCTGTCAATTTGTCCACACAGCGCTAAGCTGGAAATACAGACAGGGAGCCAGGCTTCAATCACAAGATTAAATCTAAAGAGACGGTTTAAGCATTCGTGTTTCCTGGACACATTAACGAATGGGTGTTATCACTTGCTTGAACGAGGCTACACGTGGAAATGCTTCCTTAGCTTCTGTCGTTGTTCCTACACTTGTTGGGACGCAAACCTAGAAGCCCACTTGACAGGGAACACAGCCTTAAGTCGGGAAGATGTGGCCATCGTCCTGCAGCTGAAGGACTTGTGTCTTTACACAACGGGCAGAGCAGCAACTTCAGCTCTGAGGATGCTCAGTGCTGCGAGCGGGAAAATACCCACAACAGAACCACCTGGGCCCGAGCCCTGGCCCAAGTTAGAAACAAACCTTAACCACAGCACAGGCATGAATTGAGTTACAGTCAACTCCAGTTATCCTCTGGAATCACCCAGTTTTGTGTGTTTTGATCCCGAGCTCGACCTCCTGTGTCCTGTCCTCAAGGTCAAACGCCACGACACTCAGACAGGCAACTAAAGGCCACATAAGCCTTGGCCACGTGCGTGTCAGGAACTGCAACCTCGTGGAAACCAGGAGGACGCCCAGGGGTCCCGAGCGGGACGTGAGTTGGGTGTGGATAACTGACAGTTGACGTAACTGACGTCTGCTGTGAGACCTCCAGCCTGTGTGGAAACCCCACGTCCCGTATGCTGGAGGCAGCTCTTCTCTACGCTTATCCCTTTAGAAGAAGGGCTGTGCTGCAAAATGGTGCCACACCCTAGCCTCGCGAGCTCATGCAAAAATGCTGTGACTTTCCAAAGACCCTTTACGGTTGTCACTGAGTAGATGGCAGGAGAAGATACCTGAAGGGGCAGAAAACCAGCCATGCAGCGTTCCAGTCACCAGCTCCACTCCCAAAGTGCCCAGAGCAGGGTGTTACTTACAAGACCCGCATGGGAAGGGTTTTCGTGCCTTAGATGTTTTGCCACAAAGAGGTGCTTCCTGAGAAGTTTTCCTTCCCATTTGGAATACAGGAGGGCCTATCAAGAGAAGCCCACTTAAGCCTCCTGGCAAAAAATGACGTTTTCTCCACCAGGCTGGACCCCATACATACTCGGGGAGCCCGCACCCTCCAGCACTGTGTGAACCAGCCCTTCTTGCCACAGGAACAGGCAGTGCGGGCCTTACCTCCGGGGGTAAAAACACACCCCAAATGGGCATCTTCATTACTATTCTGTTCCTAACTTCTTCTTAAGCACAGCTATTGTTTTCAGAGTGAATGTCAACATGTCTTCTGTTGTTTTCCTTGTTGACCCCCTTTTTACAGACCCACCTGGACAGCAGGTATCTGTAAGGCTACAGGGCAGCCCCTGGGGCACAGACGTAAGCCCAGCAGCGCTGCAGGGTTCTTAGGAGTGGGCTTCATGGCCTGGCCCGCTCCTAGATACTAACAGCTGATGCTGCTGAGAGTCTGGGGCCACAGCTGTGCTGAGAGAATCGCCACTTGCTGTTAACTGTCAGCCTCATTCCTATCGCTCCCTTGACTCCAGGGGGACCCTGCCTCCCTCCCCCTCAACCCTCTGCCCAGCCACGCTGATGTCTTGACACTGCCCGCGTGGGGTTCTTCGAGCTTGGACACATGCCCAGTGTCCCTTCCAGACGTCCAAATTCACTCCCACTGCTGCCAACGGTCTGCTACGCTGGGCTCACCACACGCCGCTCTGACACTCACTACCGTCTTTACTGTATGGCTCTTCTGTCTTTGGGATCGCAGAGAAATGGCTTCCTACACTCGCATACACGTCACCCCACATTTCACCAGGCACAAGCTGTGCATCTAGGTGTGCAACAGCACGTGTGTAACGCCTGTAGGAGCACACACGCAGCTGAGGTCCAGTGACAGAGACGCTCGAGTGCCTGCCACTTGCATTTGAAGTGCTGTTGTGGTACCTTTTTCTGGCTGTAGCCGAGGCCAGGGAGATAATCCATGAACGGGAGCCCTGCTCATACTGCCGTATTAGAACCCCCGTCTGCCTGCTGTGACAGTGAAGTCACCTGTGCTTTGCCTTATTCCACGAAGGCCCCCTGATTTAACCCTACGAGACCCTGGCCTGGCTAGTCCCTATGTGACACTGCCGTGTGCTGCGGGACAGGTGGCAGCCTGCACGTGGCCGCTCGGGTGGATCCTTCCAGAGAGTACAGACTGCTTCTCATGAGACATCTCTTCCCGCCAGTGTTAAATGACACATGGCACACCATTACCAGTGGGGAAGTGACCGATGCTGAGCCTGGACACACTTACTTGATGGGGACGGTTGGCGACCCCGAGCGATGAAAGTGGACGTTCTGCCACTTGCCGTCCCGGCGGTGCCACACGCGTGTCTCTTCTGACTGCATGGTCTTTGGCATCCCGCTGCCGTCCATGTACTGCGTGAGCCGGATGTATGCGATGCAGGCGGCATCGTCACCCACCAGGTGGACGTGGGGATTCAGGATGATGGTGTGGATCGGCTTACTGCTCTTGGACAAAGCTGACAGGGAGCGACAATGGAAACGGAGCTTAGTTTCAATGTCAAGAAACCATCCATCCATCCATCCACCCACCTACTAATTATTCGCAGTAACTGGGTACCTGGCACTGTGCAAAGTACAAAGGAAGAGAGAAAGGGCAAAAGTAGACACAGCCATTATTTTCTTTGGTTCCCTTTGTACACAAGCTGCTCTAAAAACTGGGGAAAAGCTGGACAGATGTGTTTATTTATAACGTGGGGTGGTTGGAAACAGAAGTGTAAACCCAGTTACGAATGGAGGTGGAGTAGGCCTGGCCCAGGTGCAGGGACCAGCTCCTGAACGAAGCACTGGGCAGCTGATAGGCTATCCTGGGGTCTTGTCTCTGTGAGTTGGTGACATACATGGGACAAGGGGCATATACTGAGCGTCAGGCACGGAACCTGCAGTCTCCAGCATGGGACCAGCACGACTCTGCCCCGTCTCACTCTGGGGCTCCTTCACTTAGCGGAGTCCCCTCCCTGGTAGCCTGGCTGTGGCCAGCCAGTCAGAAGCCACAATTCTGTGCTGGCCGTGCAGCCGGGTGTGTCCTGCAGCCCTTTGCTTTCACTGGGCAGCGCAGGCCAGGCTCTGGCCTTTGGTGTTCGGATAGCAGCTGCCCATTGTGGTTCTCCCGGGACTAAGGGACACGGAGATGGCCATTCTGAGGTCACCAAGACAGGCAGGCTGTCTGGCCTCCTAAGTGGACATGCTTCCTGTTCTCTGAAGGGGTCTCAGGACCCCTGTGCTGCCGTCACAGAAGAAAGAACCCCCACCACGAGGAGCACACGTCAGGGATGTCACAGGGGGCAGAGCTCATCAGCTCTCTCAGGGGACAGGAGATGCCTCCAATGGCCGAGAGGTCACTTATGGAAGCTCTCAAGGCCCATTTCCTGCCCAGTCACCTGTTGGCCTGCAAATGCCCGTGCACATGAGAAAAGTAATTCCTGGGATACACTGTGACAATCCATGCCAGCAGACTGCCCTGTCACAGTCTGGGGGCCTGACCATTACTGCACTCCTTACGCCTCGAGCCCCCGGCACGCACCGAGCAGACGGGGGGAGTGGGGACCGCAGGGGTTTCCGTCCACACTTTCCAGGTGGCCTGAAGGATTCCACATGAGTTTCTGTTGTCACTTTCTCTGAAATGAAGCCTGTCCTCTGAGGCCACTAGACTCCTGTAACCTGACCTGAAATACCTCAGTCATCTCTTTGAAAATGAGCATGAAGTAGGCTCAGAAGCACCCCCCTCTGTGGAATGTTCTGGCACGCTGTGCCCTTCTGTATCTTTTCATGTATAAACAATGATTTATGGGAACTTGAAATAAAAAATTTTGGTAACTCATTTTGCACCTTGTATCGTGTGTTTACTGGGACTTATGTGGGGTGTATTCAGTTAACATTACTTTTTATGCAAAGTCAGATATTTTTCAAAACACACCAACACTTTTAATCCTGTCATCCCGCCACCACCCCACCCAATTTCAAATACTAAGAATTCTCATTGCATAAAAAGAGCCAAAGAATTTGCTGGTTTGACAGACATTCCAAGGGAAGCTGAAAAGGCATATTATTCAATTTAAAATAACTGTACCATTTTCAAAGTAGAATCGATGAAAGTCCATCCCTTCCACTAGGTTGCCCAAAGCTTCAGGTTCAAAGGCAGTTAGGCCTGGGTCACAGATTTTTCTGTAGGAAAAGAAAAATCATGAAAATAATAAATGAGTTAATGTTTTTTGTTGTTTCACACATATCCATTTTGATTTACCCAACAGTCACTGAAGGAGTCTCTAAAAACACGAAAAAGACCCCACGTCTATCGTAGGCTCTGGGAAGGCAGTTTGAGGAGGAGACGCTATGAACGCTCCCTGCAGAGGACTGACGGGACGAAGGGCGGATAACGCAGCCAGCCCAGTGGGCAGCAAGGTGCAAACCGTGGGTGTTTCCTCCTAAAAATTTTGACCTTTTCCTTTCCAAGGTGAATTCTCTAGGCTTTCCCAGTCTTTTAAATGCTGTTCAAGTCTAGGTTACTCTCCAGATCTGCCAAGCGAACTTTGGCTCGACAATTAAATCCTTTGGGAATAATTTCTGACACCTCCTACGTTCATGACAGACATCCATTATGATCGCTTGGAAAGCAGGTGTCGCTTCCTACACTTCCTGGCAACGTTCATAAGACTTAATTAAACTTGTGTTTAAAGTTTACTTAACTTTTAAACTAAAATTAATAAAAGGTTCAAATGCAGAGATTTGTTCTTTTTAATCCTAGTTTTGATTCAACAAAGAGACACATTGTTTTAAATATGTGTTCAGATAACAGCAATGGGTTTTCTTTGCATAAACTTATTTGTTCAACAAAGAATTGTTCAACACCCATTATGCAGTAGAAATTCTTTGAAACAAACAATATGATACCAAATTAATTGCGGGATAGAAATATTTACGAAGTGCTCGATAAGCAGGTAACAAAGGTGCACACGGGGCAGGAGAGATCTAAGATTTGTGCAGGGCTCTAGTGACGAGAGGGAGTCTTTCCAGAGGGTGTAAGGTGGTGGGTGGGAACCGGCTCAGGGCTGTGCAGTACGGTGTGTGTGTGTGTGTGTGTGTGTGTGAGTGTGTGTGACAATGGCTCCTGTTGACACCTGAGCTCGCGGGGACACGTGCGAGTCCCATGGGAACACAGGGGAGAACAGCCCCCTGGGCCTGCGGAGGTCAGGGTTAGGATTCTCAGAGATGGTGACGTCAAGTCTTGATTTGAAGAATTAGTGGAAGTTCACAAAGGACATAAAAGGAGCCCAAATGGAAGGAGTTTGGACTGTTTATCGATGGGACGGGGCGACACCGTAATTTCATATGGAAATTCCCTGTTTGGGAAGGAAAACATTTTAACTGTTCAACAGAAATACAAGTTTCAAAAGCTTAACTCACGGCAGTTCTCGAAAGTCCTGTTCACAGAATGTGGAACTGATGTTGTTAAGAATACTTTTAAAGTAGAAAATGCTTTGAAAAGAATCACCGTGGTTACCCTTTGGGATCAAGAAAGCCTTACTGGGGGAAAGGGGGGGCTGGAACTTCGCCTCTGACTGCCCGGTGCGCAGGAGTTTCCAAGCTCCACGTCAGGCCTACACAACGTCTTTCTAAGGAGGAAGTGGCAGAACAGGGCCCTATGGTGACAGGAACTCATTCTGCCAGGGGCTGTCACTTCCTCTGTAAATGGAACAGCGCTCGGCACTGGGGCTGCCAGTGTTTAGTCCCATCTGGGCACTGACACCACCTGAGATCACGGAAGCACAGTCTTTCCCCAAACCGTTAGTCTGTTTTTTCTCACGTGTGCACGTGTGTCGCACGCGTGCGCCTCTCTCCTGAAACAGGATTTGGGTTGATAACAGACTCACAAGCTGCACTGGCATGTGCGCTCTGGACAGTGTGGCAGAGCCACCCAGGACCGTTTCTCCCAGAAGGCTCTACCTGGCAGGCCCTGAGAGGCTGTCCCGGCCCGATGCACAAAACGGGGACAGGCCAGGGCCTGCGCAGGCGAGGGCTCGCGAGGGCCGAGACCAGGCGCCAGCTGTGCCGTACTCACGTGTAGGCCTCGAAGTCCCCGCTGTTGATGGCTTCAATCAGCTGCTCAGTGACTTTGATGATCTCCTGCTTCCGTGCTAAGGGCAAGGACACACAGGCGGGTGAGAGCACAGGACGACGCCACACAGACGCCCGCCCAAAGGGTGCCGCTTCCCGCAACAGGGGACAGCCACTGAGACTCGCCTCATGGGGCCTGGCCCACCCCCTGCCACCCGCTGCTCGAGCGCGAGGACCCACGCGGCCTGGCTCTGCGGGCTGGCTGGGGGGGAGCCTACCTGCACGCCAGGCCAGACTCAGGCCCACAGGAGCATGAGCACCTTTGGGGCGCACGGCCACCTGCCGCTTGCTGGATAGTGACAGCGGCCTGGAAGGCTCAGGCTGTATTTTTAATGTGTTCTCATTACCTTTAGCATTTCATTTTCTGTAAGTATTTGCATTGTTTTACCATTTAGTTTAACCTCATCTACAAGATGACTCCTGACCAGCTTGTTGTTTATTACCTGAAGAGGACAGTGGCCACCAGACGCCACCGCGTCCCACTGATGTGTGAGTTTCCAGACGGTTGCCCACAGGGAATCCCGAGTCAGCCCACACTCCTTTCTTAGTGTCAGGCTCCTGTGCTTTACCTTCTCCCACTTTCATATCTGCAGATACTGCAGATTCTCTCAGAACAATTTACATCTTTCTTCCCCAAACTCTGTGTATGAAAACCCCATCGGCCCCAGGACAATGGACATGTCGCCTTCTCCATCCACCTCCTGCTGGCGGTGCAGGCTGATGTCCCAGGCCCGTCCTTTCTCTGTGCAGTGACTACGTAACGACTGGGCCAATTTCACAAGAATGGTACCCCATGGTCTTATACTCTCTTTCCACGCTGCCGTTAATGAGACTAACTCCTGGGCACAGTTATTGTCTAAGGAAACATGCAAATTAGGGTCATATTCATGCTCTTGGCAGGTGACAGGAAAACACGTCTTCAACTCAGCTATGTTTGGAGTTTCCTGAGACTATGTTTTTATTTCACTAGTTCACACGTTAGTTACCATTTGGAAGAGTGATTTCCATTATTTGGCTTTTAAAATCAAACCCATGAATGTTTCTGGACGTAATGCGTGTCATAATCTATAACATTTTATTCAAACATAAGACCTGGAAATCACCAAAGTTATATTGAAGAAAGTATTGTACACTTATCCAGAGTAACCTTTTCCATAACTTCAACTTTTCAGCTCTTTAGCGGCTACAGGCCCTCAAGATGAAAACAAATTAAATTATTCAAGCCATCTTTTTACTCTATAAAAACTAACGACTTGTAGTTTCAACGCATAAATTGTTAATTGGAAAAGAAACATTGTGACTTGCTGTGGCCTCACAATAAATGACTGACAAATACTTAAGAACAGAAAACCTAGCACTGGGGTCATTGAGCATTAAGTGAAAATATGTTTAGATTTAAGAAAGCTTGTGAGGATATCACTGGGTCACAAAATGTGGCCATATCATTTCCAAAATGACCCTGCTTCTGAAGATGAAACAAAATATTTACTTCTTTTTTAAAATTAAGGGAAGTGAAAAGTATTTATAGATGTTCATAAAAATGGCTTCGATATAAACAAACCTGGTGGTTCCGGAGAACAGCTGCTCACAGGAGAGGACTCAGCCCAGCCCCACCAGTAACTGGGGAGCTGCCCGCCCCCCGCGGACATGCATATGCCATCGGTAGCAGCATCCCCACAGCACTGAGCATTCAGTATTAGGACGCGTCAGCAATCAGACGGGAGCTGCCACCTCCGGTTAAGAGATGATGACGTGGGGAAAAAGGTTTAAGGAACTGGTACAAAGATCCGTACCCACTGCTGGACTTAAGATGAAAGCTGCAGTCCCCTGGCCCCCAGGCTCACACACTGGCATGATGAGCGAGAAGCTGAGCGCCCCCTGGCGGTGGTGGCGGGGAGGGGCTCTCACACTGCAAACCAAGGGGATGGCAAAGCCGTCTTCTCCCAGGAGAGTCAGGCTTGGGAACAAGAGGATGAGACCCAGGATTTTTAAATATTTGGGAAGTTCCCTTTTGTGTTTTTTTTTGTCATGAAGGAAATCCAGCAACAATTCCCACGAACCCCTCCAACCAATGCATGTGACACTGGCCAAAACAGGGCCTGCACGTTTCAGTTCCCAAGTAAAAGTGATCTGAGGGTCAGATCTCTGTCACGCAGGACGAGCTGGAAGCAGGGACACGCGCAGGCGGGCACAGCCGTGCAGCCGAGTGGCATAGAATGAACTTCACTTCTCCCACATAACTGCCTCCACGCCTCTAAGGGAGCGGAACACTCGGGCTCAGTACAGAAGGGGACTCAGTGCAACCTGTGGGCTTCCTCACAGCCACTTTCCTGAACAATTCAAGTGGAGACGATGACCACGGTGCCCCTGCGGGGCGAGACGTGGGAGGAGCCCACCCCATACGCCACACAGCCCGAATCTGTGACTTCTGCAAGGAGACCCAGCAAAACCATCCAGAGTGGGGTGGCCATGGAGAAAGAACGAGGCCAACTCTAGTCACTACAATGAGACGTTCTTCTGCCTCCGCAGTTATTGAGCCCCATGGGACACTGTAAAGTCTCTCTCCCTGTTTTCAGGGTCACACAGGCTGACAGTTGAGCACGCGTCACCCCAGTGTTGCCTCACTGGGCAGAACAAGTCTTTTAACTATAAGAAAGTCTCACCTTTTCCTAAGTGGTAAGTTCTTCCACTTACCCCCTTTCCCGTTCCCCTGGGGAGTCTGGGTCCCCTGTCACAGCAGCCCGCACTTTTGAGCTAATTTGCATCTTCAGCAGCTGCAAACAAAAGAGCCGCTTGTGCTTTCCTTGCAGGTTGCCCCCCAGCCCATGAATCACTGAATCACTGAGGGGAGCAGACAGGGGGGACAAGAAGACAACTCGGGAGACGCCGCAAACCCAGTCGCACCCACACAGTTTGCAAGAACCAGAGCATCCACTACCAACAGCAAATTCGGAAGCCAGTGAAGGAAGGTCACAGAACAAAGGATGAAGGTCAGGAGCGAATTTTCTTAATTTGGGCAATTCTGGGCTGATGCCGGCCTCTCCCGGTAAGTGCACTGCCCACATCACTGGCACCACACAGCGGCCAGGGCACTGGGCACATAGGAGCCGCCCGCCTGCCTGAAGACCACATGCGTCTGACATGTCAGCAGGAACACAGCAGCGGCGGTCTGGGGACACTCAGTGTTGTCACTGTAAATAACGAGTCTCTGTCTCTTGATGGGAGATATAAGTTCACCACCTCATGTGCTCCCACTTCCTACACTGGTCAAAACGCCTCCTATATCACGGTCATCTTCCAAGAGAGCCGTCTTTTCTGTCATCAGAGACCACTTCCTTTTCAGGGGCATTTCACCACTGCCTGGGGGGTCTCTCACGGTGCCTTAACTGTGTAACGTGATACAGTGCTGGGCTGGGCACGCGGTCCTGATGACGTGGGCACAGGGCAAGCAGCCCGCACCTCCGACAGGCAGACCCACTTACGTCCCCATGGAAAGTGTCCCCTTGTCCACACTGAAAAGAAGTGACATTCCATAGCGGAATTTCTTTCTGTTCTTTCTCTTCTAATCTGAAAACACAAAGTGGCAATGGGTTTCTGTCTATTATCCAAACTGTTGGATGATAACAATCTCTTTGTAACATTTGCCATCTGTGTTTTGCTAGACAGGTGTTCTGAAAGCAGATGTAGAGCTGTCAGTAAAGAAACCAGTGATGCCGTGAGGAATCATTTCAAAACAAACCAGTAGCTGGCCTTTCACACTTAACCTTAAGCTCCCAACCGGAGGCGAGTGTCCCTGTGAGGGAGCGCCGACCTGTAGCCACAATCTCCACGAGGGACCGCGTCTGTGACGGGCTGGACGCCGTCTGCCTGAGCGGGTTCAGTGACCTGCACAGATGTGCTCCCTGCAGCTGCGGGCGGGCTACTCGCAGGCGGTCAGGCTGCCGGTTTCCCTGCTATTCGTTAGGGGACAATCGGGACACAGTCAAAAGTAAGACACTTTTTCAAAATACTTGAAACATCCAGGGGAAAGGATCAGTTCCAATGAGCGAGTCACTAGTTACAATATGTTATGTTTAATTAAAAATAAAGTAGGCTCTGAGCTCAAAATCTTACGGGCTCAAACAAAAGGAACTTAATGTAAAAACCTTATAATTTAATTCACTAATTTAATGAGTCCTGTTATATGATACCATTGAGGCAAAAACTGGATTAAAATAATCTATTTAAAATTCATCCCACGTGAAAGGAATACTGTCACCTTAATTAAAACAAAAGTGTTGACTTCAGTTTTAAAGCAAAATGAATGTATTTCCTGTAGTTGGGCAGTTTCTGTTATTTACATATGTAGGTCTGCTGGGTTCTACATGTGGGTCTTACCATTCCTGATCTACCCACATGTGTAAAATAAACGGCTTAGAAAACAGAAGCAGTGATGCTGAAATAAAACACAAACACAGGTCCCTTTCCATTGATGGGCCCTGAATACTGACCTTCTGTGCTCTTTCCACTCACTCAGTGCAGAGCGGTCAGAAACGAGGTAAGGTCCTGAGTAGCTACGGCAGGCAGGCCACCAGGCCCCTACAGACACCTCTCAAGCCCGCAGGCCTGTACCGCTGTTGTTCTTGTTGGGCCGAGCCACGCCGTCACTTCTGAGGGTAAGTGCTGAAGGCTGTGCTGACTGTCCCACTGTGTGTATGGCTCAGCGTGCAGGGCCGGGCTGCACAGCCGATGGAGGGCTGGATTCTGACGCCAGAGCACATGCTCCACTGGGCCTGTGTCTTACTTTTTAAACTTGCATTTCCTATATTTTTAGCACCTAATTTTGGAGGCGGGGACATGTGGACAAAAACCTCTGATGATAAAAAGCTATGCTATGATGCTAACTTTCAGGGAAGTCTAATCTCAGAGGCAGCCGGGACATGGCCGGCTGGTCTCTACTGGGCTCCTTCCTCCACCACTTAGGTATTTATCATTCCTGCGACTGCCAGACGCTGTGAGGACATTGTTGGTACAGCTGTGGGGAAACAGACACAAGTCTCTGCGGTGAAAACACCTCCATTCTAGGAGGGGAGGAGAGACAGTGAACAAACACAGAAAATCGCTATTTCAGAGGCTGAGAAACACCGGGAGGAAAACAGAGGAGAGGAGAGTGGCAGCACTGGATTTAGGGGGATGCAACGTAAAACCGGGTCACCAAGCTCTGAGAGCATCACATCTGATCAGACCGAGAGCCACGTGGAGCCTGTGCCAGGACGCGGCAGGCAGGGGGCGGCGCGCGCAGAGGTCCACCAGGGATGTCAGAGGGTCCAGGGCAAGGCAGGAGGCGGCCTGGCCTTCCCCCCTGTTCTAATAGTGCTGGCAGCCAGCCTGGGGGCAGGGCAGGCACGGCACACGCTCTGACGGGTTTGGAAAGTGGCACTCTGAATACTGCGCTGGGAACAGCCTCTGGGCAGGTAATGCCAAAGCAGCCGACTGCTGACGGGCCGGTCACGCCAGCCACAGAGGCAGACCAAGGTGCTGCCGTAACCAGGCTGATGGACGTGCGTCAGGGAGCCGCAGGCAACTTCCAGAAGAGCTGCGTGTATTCTGAAGGGAGGACCCACAGGATGTGCTGAGGGACCAGATGTGGGGGGCAAGCAAAACTGAGGAGACAGAGAAAGCTGTAACATGATCTGGGAGTGTCAAAGGAACTGGGATATGACAGTCATGTCACATTCGGATGTCACAGTCGTGTGTGAATGCGAATGTATGGAAACAGTCAGAGATCTGCCTGCAGAACAAGTGCACTTGGACCAAACAAAACGCGCGGACAGCACGAGGGAAGGAGGGGAATCAGAGAGGGACACTCTCCAGAGGTGTGAGCGCGCGTGGCCACTACGCAAGGACCATCGTATCTACTGCTTACGTAGCATGAAACTGTTTCGTTGAGTTTTTATGTTTCTTTTTCAAGAAAACACAATTGAATAGATGGGAGTGTTCAAACCTAAGTGTCGTTTGTAAGTTTTCTGTTCTATCTGAGGAGATCAGACCACGCGCCAGAGGTATTGCATGTGGCAGACCGCTTCCTTAGGGTACCTGCGTGCCAAGTCCGCGCAGCTAGTGGGCATGATGGCTCAGGGGGCCCTCGTGTCACCACAGCAGGCCCGGCAGCAAATCAGTCTTTTTGTACCAAACACGATGCTTATTTTCATATCATGACTGGCAAATTCTGCTTAACAGCACTGGCCTAGGGGAAAACGTACCCTAGTACATGTCAAAAGAAATAAGACTACTTACTGCACTAGGTTTTTAGGACATTTACTCATGCACACTGCAAGAAATCTCCTTTGACACAGAAGAGAACTGCAGCGCAAACAGGGGAAAGGCACCAGCAGACGTCACGTCACAGAAGACAACAAGGCTGGGAGCGTCTATGAAACGAGCCTTCGTAGCCTCCGCCTGGCTTTCCAGACCTGGCACACAGAGGTGCTCAGTAATCCTTAGAACACCTGGGCGAATCCAAGTGTTTCGTGTAGAGCTCTCCTTGGTGGGCTCGCCACGCACTGCACACACCTGGACTGTTCTGGACCTGCTTACGTGCGACTGTCTGTGGCATGTCATTGTCATGTGTGTGCTTAATGCACATGTCATCCCTTGTCTTAGAAGTAGCTGGACACCGGCCAGAAACCAAAGGACAAAATTAGGATGTGCCTCAAAAGGTAGGAAGTAGGACGTGAGTACGTGGCCTTGGAGAAAGAACACGGTGGACGTAGCCGCTTGTTAAAGGGAAGCTGGGAAGCTGTCACAAGGCCCTTGGGACACTGTGAGCTTGGAAAGGAAAATGTGATTGTAACCAAACGCCGGAGGTTTTTCTGAAAAACAAGATAAAGGATATTGAGACGTAAAATCTCATGTTTTCATTAAGTCTTCTGGATGTTTGCAGAATTAAATAGGAGAAATGGCTAAGTCATAGCCTCAGGGATGAAGGACGGACAGAAGGCTTAAGACGAGCCCACAAGAGCAGATGTGGCATCTGCAGACGGCACACACTCACTGCACGTTGCTGGACGGAGGAAGAAACAGACGGCCCGGAGCCCGGTCAGGAACAGCGCCAGCTCGGGCCTCCTGAAGCCACAGGCCACCCCACGCTCCCCAGGCTGGCCCCTCGGGGCGGGCGGCCCCGACTTCCCACAGCGTCTGTGCTCCTTCTCTGAGCGAGGGGGCCTGTCTCCCTGCCCCCAGAAGACGCCTGAACAAGGTCCTGTGCTGTTGGTCCCCCTCCTCCCTCCTCAGGTATTAATTTTGCCCGTGTTCCTTGGCAGCGAGACCAGGGAGACGCTACTACTGGCTGAAGCTTGTGCCGTGGTACTCGTGGGGTCACGTGGAGGTCGGGTGCTGGTATGAGGGGGGACAGCCAGCAGGAGGGGGCTGCACGCAGCAGAGCACGGCAGGCACACACCTTGAGAGAGCGCTGAAAGTGTGGTTTCAACCGCACAACAAGGTCACGTGGGGGTGCAGGTGGGGAGCGTGTGTGGAGCCCAGACACGCCGTGCTTTGGGTCGGGTTAAGGAACAGACGGTCTCCGTGAGTTCCTACGCGTTAGGTCCTGAGGTCAGCCCACGGTCTAGCAGAGCGGGGTCATGAACACATCCCGACCCAGCGCCAGAGTGACAGCAGACAGACAGTCGCTCCCAGGCAGGAGTGTGCCTGGCCCAGTGGACGGAGAGGTTCCCGCACAAGCAGACCAACAGCCTAAAAGTACGCTGAAAACACCAATGACCGTTCTCTGTGCCACCCGTCCTGCAGTCAGGACGATGGCCGGGGTGATCCTCAGAGAGTCTCGAGGCCGCAAGCTTCCTGCTGTCACTTAGAGTTTCCGTGTGAGCTGCCCAAGGCGGCGTGGATCGTAGAGAACACACTGAGGCCTCGCGTGTCACACGTGTCACATCGGACTCTGACCACGCCCACACACGTAACAGCAGCAGACACTTACGTCACCTGTTCACTGACCTCAAGGGAAGAAGCCACAGCACAGCGGGCTCACGGCCAGCTGGGCATTTCTCTGAGCTCAGGGTTGGGCTTTTGTTGGTGTCGACACAGTGCAACTATAAAGGCCGACGCCTCCCAGTCTGGGGTCCCCGGGGACATGGGACTGAAGGGCTGCTTCTGACAACTGCTGACCTAATCTCCCTTCACACACACACAAAGCACATACTGTTAGGTGTGAGTGGCCGGGCTGCTGTGCACAGTGACACCCACAGCGGCCACAGGACTCGTTCTGAACCAACACTCAGAGGAGAGTCGAGGTGGCTGGGAACGGCCCTGCTGAGCCTGCTGTGGTCACCAAGGAGCAGGCTCACGCCCTGGGTGCTGGCATTCCAGTTCTGTCCAGTTATTCAGACACTCAGTCTCTCCAGCGGATAATACACAGGTTATTTCCTCTTTCCAATTCTTGCTCAAGGGAAGATGTAAAAATCATATAAATACACTGCTCGGCTGAAAGAGCTAATGAGTGCAACGTACATACAAAGATGATTCTTCCTGAATCATTGGGAAAGCTTAACGGCACACATGCTTGTTTGGTTAAAAAAGGAATCTCTTTATCTAGTGGGGCTAGAACCAGTGATGCACGAAATTACTTTAGTTCAAATTTTAGCTCCGGGGCAAGTGTGTGGTGAATAGACCTACTAAACAAAGGCCTGACACAGCTCCCACTGGTGGAGGCGACTCAGGTCAGGGTGCCAGCCTTACGGGGAGGGCGCCTAACAGAATAAAGTTGGCAGCTGGTCGGCAACTTGGCTCTGCTGCCATTTTTATTTCCTAAATTACCTGTAAGTCTCCTTGAGCTGAGAGTTCCTAGGTTCTTTCTTCTGTGATGTGAAGGCAGATTTTCAAAACTATCTTGCTAATGACACCTATGTTTATACCATTAGGTAAGTAATCCTTCCAGGGGAGGTTTCATTAACTGATGCACCAGTTCTCTGAGTTTCTTTTATACTTCCTTTCCTTTCATTCTTCTGCTTTCCCTATTGTGACAAGTGGCCTGTACAAGCTGTTGCTACAGACACTGATTACAAAAGGCGAGTTAAGACCTGCAGAAGCAAGTGAGGGGAAACAAGCCGCCCTGGGACGGCCACGGCCCCAGAGAGAGGGGCGCTGGGAGTGGGGCGGGGGAGGCGCTGCACAGCACGGGGGCCAGGGCACATTAGGAAAGTACACGAAAAGCCACGATTAAAAGGCTGCCAAATGCAAATCCACTGACACCCAGGACAGATGACTGGAAGTTTTTAAAAAATAGTTACCGTCACACTCCGTTCTTGAACATAAAACTGTTTTCTAGAAGGTTTCAGGAATGTGCGCAGTGCACATGCATTTCATGTTTCCTTTTGACTGACACACTTACAATTGGGTGTTATGTTTCTAAGATTACGTCATTACTGGTTTCAAGTCACACTGTGCTCCAATAACCACAAATGCACAATTAAAACAGGGGAAAAACACAATGTGAAAAAACCTGACCAAGCCCACACACGCATTCAAAATAATAGTGACACGTTAAGAAAATACTAAAAGGAAATTCTCTTTGTGTCACCGCACAGGCCCTGCGCCTGCATTATCAGCTGAGACAGACACGTTCCTTCCTGACGCGCAAGTCCGAGCTGGGCCTTCCCGGCGGCATCAATCGTACCTTTTACGTCTTCGTCCTCAATTGTGGTGTTGGAGCTCTCAGTCGACTCCTGTGGAGGCGAAAACACACTTTAAGTTGCAAACAATGAACAGCTTCTCCTTTGCTTCTTAAACAACTGGCGAGTGGCGTTCACATCATGCAGCATTGTCCAGCAGGCTGTGTGCGTGTGCTGACGTGCAGACGGACAAACACGTGACATGGTCTGAACAGACATAAAATGCCAAATGCCACAAACATTTACAAAGGGAGCACTCTGGCCGCCTGAGCTGGGAAGCACCACAACCCAGGTGAGCTGCAGATGCGGCCCACACGTGCCGCTTCCTCTGAGAGCCACCTACGGATGTGTTTGTGCTAAACTGCACCGTAGCACGTGCTCTGTCTGTGCGCATAAGGGACACTGACGCCATCAGCCTAAGGAATCTTAACCTGAAGCAGAACCCTTGTTGTGTAAGGCACTGCATCCGACTGCATGCACAGCAGATGCGCCCGCCTTGTTTCTCTGCAGAGACAAAGCACTTCATTGCTAAGTGAAGGTGTGCTGGACGTGCTTTCGAGAATTTCCACGTTTGTGACCGATCGGCACAATGGAACCATAATGGATAATTTACTTCCAAGGACAATTAGATTTTTTTCATTTATTTCTAAGTCAGAAACTGGCCGTTACTGGAACCCACTCCCATAAGGAAAAGACAAGGCTATTTCTTTGTAAAACTACAAATGAGGCTGGAGATTCAGAAGCACACTTAAAGGGACACTGCAACAGCCAGCATTAAGTTATGTTCCTTAAAAAGGGTTTGGCACGTTTCTCCATTTATAATGGATTTTCTAGCCAAGAAATGTAGTAATATTCATAAGACACGATTTTCCACTTGGAATGACTGATGGCCAGAGTGAAAACATTGAAACCTAGCTTCTGATTACAGCTACAGTAAGTGCTCCGTGAGGAAGAGCAGATTTTGGAAAATGATGCAAATAGCAGTGTCCTTTTAGAGATTCGATATTTAAAAAAGCGATCAATTTGTGTAACTATCACACAGAATATTTACACCAAAAGGACAGACTAATTACAGATGTGTCCAGAGTCTCCACCCACACAAAACCAAAGAGTCTTCATGCTTTGTTAACATGACCTAGAGTTCAAACTTAAGCTCAACATGAAGTAAACCCATGCACTTACGAGGAAACTAGCTCATGTAAGCAAGACATAACATGCAGCGACTCTTACAAAGGGCAGAGCTAGGCCTAGAAGCGTCCACTCCAGCTGCTGTGCGTGGTCTTTCACTTGCTAATGATTCTGGCAAAACCCATTTTCCTGTGTGATGTTCCTGGGAGCCTCCAGTCTTTTAGGGACTTAGAGCATTTTAAGTGTCACGACTGGCAGCTACATCTCATCATAAAGAATATAGCACTGGATGGTGTTTACTTTAATGGTTTTCTTATTGATAACTAAATGCTAACCCAGAGAAAAACGTGTTTTCTGACTTAAACATTGCTGCTGAGAGTAAGGAGAAGTAAGACCCAGGACTTATTTCAGAGTCTCATGAAGTGTTTTTCCTCCCCCAAGAGCTATCATGATGTATGAGAAGAAACTCGGTACGTGGGCTATGTTCAGAAAATGTCTCCTTTCACGCTGCAGACTCGTACTCAAGGACCGTGACCTAGTTAATATGCGTGCGGACAAGCTACAGTGGAGGGGAAACGGTACAGTCTTCTTTCAGCAAGTCCAATGTCTGTTACTGGGATGCTCATGGGTCAACACAAACAAACATATTTCACAAGAAGGAAAACTCCCGTATTCTCCTCAAATTCATGCCAAACAACAAAACAACACCAACAACAGAGAATTTAAAGTAAAGAAAAAGAAAAAAAAACACCATGGCAACAGAATAAACTCGAAAGCAACATTAAACTTAAACAAATACCTATGAACTCAAGTTGATTTTTTTGACGACAGTGGAATGAGACAGCAAGAAATTCTAAAATTTCATGCAGAATACATCTAAAATACAATGCAAGACAGGGATGGGAGGAAAAACCAACCGAAAAACCCAGGTGGGCTTGCTTAAGATACACAGTCTCTTGCCGTAAAGACCTTGTTTAACCCGACTTTTACTGACTACTGATACCACTCGTTTCTCTTTCAAGATGTCATTCTTTTTTCTTTTGAAACAGAAATATGTGTACAGTTCTACATAGATTAGGCCCAAAAGAAAGTGTGCTAGAAAAAGGCTAAGGATTTTCTTTCCTATTTTCAGACAATTAATTTTGCTTTGAATATTTGATGAGATGTGTAATCTTATTAAAGCAAGACGATGTTGATCTTTCTTTCTGAATACCTTGTTTCCATCAGGGTTGTGGATAACAGTAGTTTGGGGTTCCTGAGTGAGAACAAAATAGAGAAAGAAACAGTTTGCATTGGTAAGTATATTCGGACTGGTGAGAGGCACAGCATGGAAGGAGCCAGCTGACAGCACAAACAGTGACCAGGGCTCAAGCAGTGTCCACGACTGTCAGAGGCTGCAGCGGACACGAGCCGGATGGGGGAGCTCCCGGTGAGCCCGCCGCAGGGCCCCGAGACGGCAGCAGCATGCAGAGGCCTTATTCTCGTCAGCGTACAGACAAGGCTTTGAAGGCCGCAGACCTAGCGAGGCAGCCACTGTTTCACAAAGGCCCGCACCACACAGAGCTTCCCTTGCTTCCTCAGTGAGTGGCCATGGCCACCGGACAGCAGCACTCTTTGGAGGACCTCAAACTCGTTTTGAGACATTTTCCTGCTGTGCTTTGAGCATCGATGATGGTGTCATCACTGATATTTATACACAGATAAATACCCTTGGAAATCTAGAACCGTTGGACCCCCCCTACAAAGGACTATCCTAAAGAATGTATTTCAAAATCCCTAAGAAATTCTAAGGAACTTTAAAAGGTTCATGCAAAGGGTTCTAGAACGAATCATATCTTTACTATAATTTGAGACATGATGCTGTTAAGCTCTGTGCTGATTTATACCTAAAAGAAAATTCTGTTTTGTGGAACATACACTGGGGGTGCCAAAAAATGTATACAAGTGGACACTTTGGTCAACGTTGCTCAAGCTGTAGTTCGCAGTAATCAGAAGTGTCTGGACGCTGATGGGAACCACTTTGAGCACCTCTTATAATTGTAAAAGTCAAACGTGACTTGTATTCGTTTTGTGTTATCTATATAGACTGAGTATTACAATTTTAATACAGTTTTCCTTTCTTAAAAGGTGCACACATCTTTTGCACCCTCTGTGTTTACACAGACAATTTGCTCGTAAAGCCATGCTTGTCCATAATGCAAATATTATGTTTGCTATTGCTTTCCACCAGAACATTGAAGAAATATGCCCAAGTGGAAAGTAACACTCGAGTAACTGATGTGAAAGAGACTCATGTCCCCACACCAGTGGCACGCTTGGTGCTGTCATCACATGCTGTCTTGTCCACTGGAAGTCACTGCAGCCCCCGAGAGTCTCCTCCAAGCTGGGCCCACTCTGGGACCGGCTCCCGGAGTCCTCTCCCTGCCGGGGTCACCAGCTGTTTCATTGCTGCACAGCTGCTGTCTTCCTTTAAATGGCTTTAAATTGGGCCTCCTGGTGAACCCAAGTGAAATCATCCCGACATTTGAGATTCTTTGAAAACAACAGTACAGAGGTCAGCAAAAAATCAGAAACATTTCTCAAAATCATACCTGGGGAAAATACTGTGGAACTCAGAGAACTCAATTCCAGGATTCAAATCTGAGATTTTAACATGACACTGTCTCAGTGTTAAACTAATGCAGTTGTTGATAGTGTGACTCTGATTGGAATGGACAAAACTGGTCCCCAGTGGTAATTCAAAGCTCTGTGCTATGCGGTTTCATTCTCTGGATGAAAGTGAAACAGTGGTAATTTAATTTAAGATACAGTAAACAGCAAACTTTAAATTTTCCAGTGCCTCTTACTGTCAGAAGGTGAGGTCTTCCAAAGCCATGCTGTCTGTTAGTGAGAGGGAACTGGGGAATGAGGTCTGCATTTACTGTGCTCCGCGATTGTCCCCTTAGCTGCCCCTGATGCCAGCAGCGCCTCACAGAAGGACCCAGGGTCCCTGACCTCGGCAGCTGTCATCAGTAGGAGAGCTGAGAGCAACCAAAGCGCGTCCCACCGCATTCCTAGGGCCGCATGCAGAGGTGGTCGCCAAGACCACAGCTATCAGCATGACGTCCAACAACGAAATGAGGTCGCCCCATGTTAGAAACACACTGCTTGACAACCAACTGCCTTCACGAAATGAAAAAATGAACTTTCCCGTATCTTAGAAAGCAGAAACAAAAGCAAAACCGAACGAAACAAAATACTCATATCTATGCGTCTATACAGTGAAAGCACATGAGAGAAACGACAGAGAACAGTGAAGAACGCAGGAAGGGTTACAGAGTCCAGGAGTACCAGCGCCGGGGGAGGGGCGGTCTCTTTGGGGCTAGTTACCACGTTGGCTTTGTTGTTTATCTGTAGGTGTGCAGAAAACAGAAACAGAGATGCCTTAACCCTCGGGAACAAAGTCTCTACCTGCAGCACGTCTAGGTGGAGATGCAGACACAGAAATAAAGAGTCACTGGGGGTAACGAAAGGCATGGCGACATCACGGGAGTGACCACATCTAGTCCCCTGGGCCCACACAGGGCGGCACAGTATCTGTGACGTTGGGACGACCAGACCCACGTGGGGGCTTTGGCTCGGCGGGCAGACAGGAGCTTCTCCCGGGGAGCCCAGGTCAGGTGTCTGGGTGTGAAACGAACACAGATTCCCTCATCTTATTCTGAGCCTGAAGTCCTCACGGACCGTCTCTCCCTGGGGAATCACCACCACTTTGCTTGGTAGGTGTCCAATTAAAAACTTAGATCTTCTGATGAAATGCAGATTTGGTAATACACTTTTTAAATGACAAATCTGGTCTCCTTTAAAAAATACATCTTCAATTATAAATGGACAAAATTGAACTCTTTACTGTATTCTGATTGTAAAACGACTTTATTTTTACAGTTGTTTCAGAGGAAAACACTATTTGTTCTGTCAAAGTCTTAACTGCTGTGGTTGATGACTGCGTTCGGTAATGTTGTTCCCTTGCTTTCAACACCATTGGGTTTGTCCTCAGAGAAAAGGTCATGAGCCCTGTGAAAGTGACTGAGAGTCAGTAGGTACTGCAATGGGTCCACAGACGTGGCAACTTGAAACTACACTTGAGTTTGGGCTTGAAGAATCAAAGATTCAAAAAGTAGTAATCAATGTTCATTTAAACTCATGTATGACGACTTATATTATGGTTCTCTCATACAGGGAAAGAAACTGACATCCATTTTCTTGCCGTATATGATGTAGGCCCTTTCTTTACTTATTACTGTCTAAAGGACGACATCCCATCCCATAATTTTCGTGTAAATGTGCATAAGGAGTTAAAGAGAAACATACTGCAGAAAAATGAATGCCATGAGTATTTACAAATTACAGCAACCAGTCGTTTGAGCTTTCTGGGGATTCTTTCCTTTCATGGCTCAGAACCTGAAGCAGCAGGTGGGCCCTTCTCCAACCCCCTCGCCCCCCCCCCACATCCCCCCACCCCCGGGATGACTTGGGGTCTTATTTAAAGGCGCTCTGGCGCTGTGCTCTGTGACATGCAGGAAAAGGGAGAGAACCTCTGGTGCCCTTTCCTGGAAAACTCTCTAAATATTAAACCATCCATCTGTAGTTTGCATCAAGTTTGT
This sequence comes from Rhinolophus sinicus, assembly GCF_036562045.2. Classification (NCBI taxonomy): domain Eukaryota; kingdom Metazoa; phylum Chordata; class Mammalia; order Chiroptera; family Rhinolophidae; genus Rhinolophus; species Rhinolophus sinicus. Next base: position 128,435,141 of record NC_133757.1, read on the forward strand.
TTAAAACTTGGCTTTAAATAAAAGTGCACAGAATTTAACATAAAACCTGGGCAGCAGCCAAGCAGAGATGAGAGACAACGGAGCTATTGAAAGGGGGCTCAAACTCCGCCTCTGCGTGAGGACAGAACGGACCAGACGCACGGGGAGTGCGTGCAGACAGCTGCCTACGCGGAGGGGCGCCTGGCGACACACAGCGGCTGCCTACCCAGTCAGAGGGCCTACGAGTGACACACGCATGCAGCGCTCACGCGTGTGCGTGCCTGTCAGTGGGTGCAAGGAAGGAAAGAGGAAGTCTTTATTTGTATTGGTTTTGAGGCAAGACAGTTGCCTTTTTTTCTAGGATGTGGTTGCCAGGAACTGCTTTATTTGGGTACAAATGTCCCACGTGCACACCCATGCACACTTGTCTGCACGCCCTTGCTCTCTCCCACCAGGGCGTCCGTCTGGATGCCCACTCTGAACTGCAAGGCACAGCAAGTCCCTTTAAACATGAAGTTCCAGCAGCACCATGGTTACGTTTCGGTACAGACACGTAAGCGTCCGTGTGGGTCTTCCGCCCTGTAGGAAAGCTTTAGAAGGTATGAGTAGTGTTAACTAATTGGAGAATCAGAGGAGAACATGTAAGGAAAAGGCTGGGTGGACTGGCTTTCACGTGACCACCACTGAGTATGGGCTCAGCCATAGCCGGGGCTCAGCCACACGCAGAGCTCTGGCACTTTTGGCCATGAGACACAGTCACTTTGTGTTATGGAGGCAGAGAGTTTTTCTTAAAAAAAACCAAAAAACCTACATCAAATCAGATACTTAAACGATGGATGCACTGAATTACCCTGATGAGGCAGAACAAGGTGTTTCTACTCCCCAGGGCTTAGCTCCATTGGTTTCCAGGTGAAGACGTGTTTCCTCTGACGGTGCTTAGCCAGCTAAGCCCACTTCCACACTGTTTATAAACCCCAGTGGGCGTGTAATGGCGTGTCTGAACTAAGAGTCACTCCTACTTCAGTGTCATGACCAGTATTTACAAATAATCCTACAGCGTTTCTTCACTCATCAGTGAACAGACACTCATTATGTCACGGTCTCTTTAGTTTCAAGAGGAACTGGGACTTTGTCCCTCATAAGAGACCCTGTACTCGCACATGGAGGCGTGAACTTCTACACATTTAGAAAACTCCGTTTGAAAGACAGACAGTATTATGTGAATGCGGACACTGCGTTTTTGGCTAATCAGCCCTGACCAGTAAGAGTGTTACACTTTCCCCATGTAACTAACTTAGGTACATAAGGCCGTGGGTCCCTAGGTGTGAATTTTCCCAGGAGAAATCTGGCAGGTAGAGGTTCTCACCATCATCTGAACACTCGAACTGGACTGCTTTTTCTGAATTGACCAGTCAAAGAGAAAGGAAATAAAAAAAATATGACCGGTTGAATTTTTAGGAATCAGAGCATGGAGAACAGAATAATTTTGTCTTTAAAGAGATGCTGTAAGTTGACTAGAAGGAAAAAGTTCAGGAAGTGTTTCTATATATGGAGAGTAGTGACAGTAAGTGTCTCCATAGGAACGGTGGGTTCAGCATCGCTGAATGGCACAGAAACACAGGAGAATAAAACATTTGGAAAAGCTAAACTATCACCTTTCCACCAATGTTAACTGAGAAAAAGGCAGAATCAACTGATTGCTGAAGTTTACATTGAATGCGCCTGCAGAAGGAAGGGGACGTCAGAGGCTGAGGAAGGCCACTGTGCACAGTAACCACAGCTCTGGAAACTCCCAAGTCACACACAGTGGTGGGGAAGAAGTGACGGGCATGGACACGCATGACAAATGATTTTCTACATTATATTTTCAAAACGATTGGCCACCACACTTTGGGTCAAGTTCAAAGAGTCAGAATATTAACTAATTCCCAAGAATGCGCAAGTGCTCGTGAGGCAGTCTGCATCTGCCACTGGGAGAGAAAAAGGCGTTACAGATGCAAGACATCAGGCAAGTCTGGAAAGATGGCCAACGTGATGCAAGTATGAGGTGACCGTCAACCTAAGGGAAATCTCCATGAAACAAAATGCAATCAACAGGAAATCAGCTGTTTTACTTTGTTTAGAAATCTAAGAAAGTCAAAATACACTGCTATTGTCTTTTTTCTGAAAATTTTTCTTGTATTTGTTCAGAACATTCACCTCGAGTACGTCTCGATACCTCACGATGGAAGAAGCCCAGGGACCACTAAGACCTTCACCATAACTGCCCTCACAGGGACATCCAGCCACTTTCCAGGCCCAGTGGCTAAGTTTCCATAGCAACTCCACATAAAAGTACCATTTTGTCATGATTATTTAATGTGCAATAAAACAGAAAAATACAGCTTTTCTTGGCACAAATATTAGTCATCTTTGTGTGTTACTTTATATTTCAACTTGCATTCTTTATAGAAACTATAAAAAACAAGCTGCAAAAGCTTACGTATTATATTTAACATTTAAAAGTTATCCAGCATCTGGAGTCAGAAATGGTTCAGGACACTGCTTAGCTTACCTTTACTCCATCTGGTTTCTTCAGCAAACTCTTGGCTGCTGCAAAATGAGAGTGAGATCGTTTTAGTGAGCGATGCCAGAAGGCTGCAGCCAGACAACAAGACAGGTTCGCTGGGTTACACCCCCACCCGCCAAGCCTCAAGGTCAAGGTGAGCTGAGCTCACAGGACATGGAAATGCAGAATCACTTTCTTTGGTTCTGCCACATCCAATTCGATGCTCACTGAGCTCATTGCATACCATCGAACGCTGCCAGTTATGTTACTGGACTTAATTTCACTGTTGGCCGTGGAAGAGGTTCTGGAAGTTTAAGTGGACGGTGCCTTTGTGATCCAGAAAGTTCTTTCAGCCTCCAGACACCAGCTTCCAGACTATGTTACGTGAGCGGCCACATGAGTATGGCGGCCTCGTCAGTTCTGCAGCCTAAGCCCTCTTTCTAGAGGTCTAACACTGATTTGTGAAAATTTGCTCAGCTAAATAACATCTTTGTTTCAATACATATTTTTGAAATCAGACCACTTCATTTCTTACAAAAAATATTAACAACTGTATTTAAAATGAAATGCTGCATTATTGACCTAGAGCAAATTTTTTAAATGCTTGGCATATGACCTTTAAGAAAAGGCACTATGCATTCTTCCATACTTCAAAATCAGAATACAAAGCCTGTGTAAAGAAAGTCTTTACACTGAAAACTTAAAAACCACACACTTGAGGCACACACAGTGTAAAGCAAAATGAAATCTCCAGCTGAATCCGAGAATCCCCACAGGGCACTGACCTATACACAAGGCCCCTTTCCTGGAGGGCTCTGACCGACCCCTGCTGAACTTGAATGCACTGAAGGGTGGAGGTGTCCTTGCAACGTGCACTGCTGACTGGGCACACACGGGTTCAGAGCTCAGAGCCGACCAGGACCCCGTGGAGGCTGCTGGGGGGGGGGGGGGCGCCTCCCTCGAGCCACACCCGTCATCATTACATACAGCAGAACAGGATCTGGCGTCTGAGGCAAAAACGCCTCGTTGCAGAACAGCCTGGACACGTTAACTCCCTGCTGCCCTTTGGATTTGGGCATTATTTTGATACCACTTGGTATAATTTTAAATTTATTTAAAAGATGCAAAAATGTTAATTTTATTCAGTCCTTAGCATCAAAGCTAATAATTTACTGGTAACTGAGACTGTAAGAAACAGTTGCCTTGGTTGTAATACTATTTGCCTGGAGCTAAGAAGCAACCGGAAGCGAGGCCTGCGGCAGTGACCAGGTGAGGGTAAGCTCAGAGTCCAGGCCTTGCCGTAGCGTGGAGGGGACCGTGGATCAGGGCAGGGCCTGGGCCGGAGGCGGGCACGGCCCTTTCAATTTCCACCCATCTTACCTCATGAGAATACACTCCACAGAGGGGAGAAAGGAAGAAATAAAAACAACTCTATAACCATGAACGTACGGACAGACTACAGAGTGTGTTTTGCAATGAAACAATGAGTGAAACGCTCAGCACTGGAGGCGATTTCAAGTACAAGACGGAACGGGCTCAAAGGTGTTTGGTCGGCTGCGACGCGATGAACCTACAGAAACTGCCTTTCGTGCTAAGACATTTCAGAAACAACATAAATTTACCTATTAGTCCTAAGTTTTTAGTTCATACGATGCTGAAAGGAAAATGTGAGGTAAAGAAAAGCTTCCACACACACCGGTGCACATGTTTTAAAAAGGCCCAATTTATGCCAATATATTTAAGACCTTCACGAAACACAATTTTTATTCTGGATATTTTTTCAAGTTAGTTTCTCATTAAGAATATATACTGTGTAAACCATCCTACCTTTTAGTGAGTCGCTCATTATTGGGGCACAGTGAAATACTAGTTTATTCGATATAGTGCATATTAGTTACTCTTTGATGAGATGAAGTTGAGTCACCCATATAAATGTCAACTATCAATGAACTATTTGTAAAACAGGTAACTCAGCAAAGGCACTAACAGGTCTCACTACACTGAACAGCTCATAACACCATCCCTCAGTGTAGCGTCACTCACTGGGCTGTCACTGTCTTCTGACAGTGCGGTGGCAGCTGTGGGAAAGCCACTTACGGTTTCACCTTGTGTATAACTGAGTGCAGTGGGGACAGAGGGGACCCCTTCATACAATCGTAAACAATCAGTGGTTTCAGGAGTTTGAGAGTGTTGATAACGGTTTGCACCATCACCTGGTGTCACTACAACAGCAGGCCAAGCAGGAGGCAGGAAGACAGAATGAGAGGTTGCTGGACAATCGGATGCGGCAGGTTATTCCCATGGGGACAGTAGGCAAAGAAAAACGGCCGCATTCTGGGCACCATTGTGTAACAATTGTTCTGGGCTCAACAGCCAGATGCAGGCTGCCAAGAGCAGCGGAGGGGCTGCCTCAGTCGTCCGTGCGTGGGGCTGACCGACGTCTCCCAACCCCGACCTGGAAAGCTGGTCCTCTGAGACCAGCTGCCGAAAAGAGCCCACAACTCAGATAACTTCTGGAAATGATATGTACTTATGTCCCTTCTGCACAGTCATTCCTACAGTGAATACAAGGGTCAGCCTCACTCGGCCATTATTTAAAACTTATTTCTGGCACAGAGTCGTGTGGGGCACTGTTCTCGCCCTGCAGTGTCACTGCGCTGGGGGGTAGCTTGTCTGGGAACCGGGTTTCGACCCCTTTGAACACTGTAAACGTTTTTACAGTCTAGACACTACTGCGCTTTTGAGAGAACTCTGGCCTAAGAGAAGTGGGTCCCTCAATGATGGCCTTTAAAAATTGTGCTTATTGGGATTCCCAGTGAGAATGAGACGAAAAATGTCTTCATCATTATTGCTTTATGAAATGTCAGTCATAATTCTGGGCTGGGGATGCTGAGCCCAGGACGGGAGCATGTCTGCCACTCGTGGGTGCCTGTGGGAGGCCCTGCCGACAGGCGGCCAGTCACCTGCCTGATTCCCGCCACGTCCAGTGAGCAGCCTGCCGGCCCCGATGGCCGAGTCCACGCCACTCCCTGCCCTCCCTGAACAAAATGACAGCGCTGCTCTCCTCAATTATCCTCAGTTCCAAAGAGGGAACAGAAGACAGGGAGCAGGGGCCTTAACACACGTACCTGAGAAGTTCCTGGTGGCCAGCATGGTTGTCAGGATGGCGCCCTGCGAGAGACAGAAGAACAAGCAGAGGTCATGCTGCCTGACCGGACACGTGGTCCTCGGCCACAGACCTCCTAGCCTCACCTGCGGTCTGGGCTTTTGTTTCCTGAGAGCAGCAGCCCCTCGTGATGGTGGCCGGTACCCAGCAGCTCCCACCGACAGGAGGGCCACAGCTGCCCCCACCCAGCTCTTCGTCTCGTGCCACCACATGTCCCCAGGGCCCAGCAGTGGACAGCGAGCCTAGGCTCTGAAGAGCCTTTGCAGGTCACCATCTCACTTCTCACTCTGCCAAGCCGACCCCCACGAAGGGTCCCACGGCTCACCTTCAGCTTTCTCCTGGCGTTGAACTTCTTCAAGCAGTCGACCGTCTCCTGTCTGTGCATCATGGAGGCCACCGTCGACCGTTGCTGGCAGAGGAGAAAGAGAGGCTTAGCTGGGGTTTAAGACATGTCACGCTTAACAGTATCCTCAAGTTCTTCCAGTCTTGTGACTGGTGCCTGTACCCACACGATGAACTTGCAAGTGTCCAATTGAAAAGTTCCCTCAAGATGAAAGACTGACTCTGCCAGCGCTGTTTGTGACTAAGACACACCAGTTATCTATAGAAAGCGCACAGATAATATAGGTAATTTCCCCAATTATCTTCGTGACAATATGTCTTTAATCGTGTTTCTACAGAACTGTCTTTGGTTTACTTATCGCCTTAACACTTGACCCTCAACCCTAGAAATTTACTGAGATCTCTACGTTCCCCCCAAGATCACACTGTTTTCTTAGCACACGTCCAGAACACTCAGTCTCCGTGGCCCTTCTTTCCTGCAACTAAAACTTCCTCCAGCTTCCAAAGCTGCCCAGCTATAGATAATGAGCTTTGTGGGATCTTTTCTCCTGGGAAATACTTGGTCTTGGCGTCACTTTCTTAACTTCTGTGCATGCGCATGACAATAGCTGGTAGGCGCACACTCACGCCTCGTGTTACTGTATTTATTCAGCAATCTGTGTCCGTCAGATTTTGCTACCGACAGGGGTTTTCAACCATTATGAAATTAACCTTGTTAAACACCTGGGGTCAACACTCATTCATTCATTCACTTAATCTTTTTCTGCAAAGGTTATTTTAAATGCATGACAGAAATTTTAAAGGCAAGTCCGTTTTCCACGCTTGCGCCTGGGGCCTTTGGCAAGTGACACTTACACAGATCCAGGGGTGTTTCAGAGCTTCGGAGGCTGTGATGCGCTTGGCGGGGTTGATCGTGAGCATTTTGTTGATGAGATCTTTGGCTTCAGGGGTCACTGTGTCCCACTCCGGTGACGGAAACTTCAAAAATATAAATTTATAAAGCATTTACAAAATAGTTACACTCAGTCAAACAGGGAATAACCAATATATGAATCATTTCCTTAAGTAGTGACTTTCTTCATAAATTTACTTTCTGTATGCCATCAGTTTCATTGAGATAAAATGATGTAGATAGATACGTCCCCCACGCAGACGTCTACATATATTAAGAAGAGTAACTGATAAAGGAGATGCATATATACTAAATTGCTCGCATAGTCTATCTAGTGAATACACTTTACAATTCAGAAAAACAAACTTAAGAATCTCCTAGTCCTCTCAAAGCATCTCTGCTTTGATCTGAAAACGAAAGTTTATGCCATTTCCCCCATAAGTATTTGCAGCAATCCATAAAGCTGAGCAGTTGTCACAGGTGTCCTCATGCTGTCACGCCAGGTTCCGAGAAGTACCGCACTCGTCCACACTGCCGAGCAGTAACGGCAGAGACAAGACTACGGCTCCCTCCTGCACCAGAACGCCTCCCCATGGCTACCAGGGCTGCTGCAGTGACAAGGAGCCTGGGCCTGGCTTCGTTTACACTTCAAAGGGTTAGTCTGCGCTGCATGGTGAATCATGCACACTTCTTTCTACTTCTTTAAATATATTTTTAGTTTATATACACAGAGATGGGTTATAATAAGGGTACCATTAAACACTGGTGTCAGAAAACCACCAAAAAGAATTCATTTTCGAGCATACATGGCAATAATATAGATGCCACTTCACGACACACAGTTTTCCCTTCTAATACTATTTCTAAAAAAAAATATACTTCATTACAAATGTCTTGAAGGTAGTTGACTCTCAGAACTTGTATTAAAAATCCAATTGTACCTTAATAACTTTATAATAAAGCTATTTATCCTAAGTTTTCTTTAAACAATACACATTTTAAACTCTTGTGATACACACCTCCCCCTAAATAGAACATTTTAACAGAAAGGCACTGGGGAGTTCATGAGACCTGACAGAATATAACTCACTTTTTACATTAATCCCTCTCAACTCGACATCAAGCTTTGAACTTGTGCACAGAGGGTGGACCCAATGTGGTCCTGGTCAGCCCTCAGAAACACCCGGGAAGTGTCTCCAGACCCTGCACACTGACTCCCGGAGGGCGGTGCGAGGTGGGACCACGGGAGGGGGCAGACTGTGTTTACGGTAACATTTGCCAAAGGAGAGAAATTCTACCGACGAGTGCAAAGTTCATCCATGAAGAGAAAATAGAGGACTCACTGTTCAGACTCAGAATTTAATTCGTGTGTGTGTGTGTGTGTGTGTGTGTGTATAAGCCTACTTTCAAATATTCTAATTGTAAGTAAAGTGTATTGGGATTGCAATTTTCAAATATTTTTCAATTGTGAAACTCCTTCCTCAAATGAAACATTGCAAAGAAGCCCGTTAGGTAAAACACACAAAAACCAAGTCAAAACTGACACACGGAATGACATTCTATTTGACACCAGGGTCACTGCCAGGTGCCACTGGTACACAATTTAAAATTACGTGCAGGCATTTGGGAACGTCATTCAATTCCTCACTCTTAGTCATCACCTCTCAAGTGAAAACCTTTTACTTTTCATATGTGTTAGCATGCACTGAGATCCACACGTTTGGACAAGCGAGGCCTTTCCTTAGACACGCTACTCTTTTCCTTTCAGTCTTAGCAGACAGGGAGCCCAAAGGAAATACAGACAGACCGCATGGACTGCATTTCTGAGTGTTTACCTCCCTTTCCCTAAGTGAGAGGCAGATAATACAGGAAACAGCTGAAAACTATGGCTAAACCAGCAATGAGGACATGTGGTTCTTGGTCAGCACACAGACAGCAAACTCCAGTACAGCAGCAAATGTCACATACGTCATAGGCTCCGGCCTTGATCTGCTGGTAGAGTCTGTGCTGGTCCTCGTCCCAGAAGGGCGGGTACCCCACCAGCAGGATGTAGAGAATGACACCTGCAAGGATAAGCACAACACAGGTTGTCACACAGACAGCAGGGCCACACACGTCCCAGGGGAGGCGACTGGCTGCTGGGAGACCCGGGCGGCACGTGCCATCCACTCCGAAGCCCTGTGGGGTGGGGGTGGGGGAGCGAAGCGCTCAGGTAACGTCGGTGACACCTGCCATTCCAGGCCACACACTCTTCGGCCTCCCTTCCCTAAACTCTTCCTACAGGTGACATCCCGGCACAGCTGTCTATTTAGATCCTGTGTGATATGAGTCATTAGTAGGTTGACGCTTAGAACTTAACACGTGTTATTTATTTCCTGTGAGTCACTGTGCTTTGAATCCTGACAGCTGTTGAGAGACGGTGCCTGGGCCATACATTTATGCTCCGAGCAGCCAGGACTCTGGGGTGTGGACAACATGTCAGGGGGTGAAAGTCGTTCTCCCTTCAGTGACCTTACTCTTCAAAAACAGAGCTTTTCAATAAAACAATGAGACCAGTGACAGTACAGAACACATTAGAGGAGACAGAACTGCACACGAAACTCAAGGATACAAACACTCAGCTGTAACACAACCTGCTGTCAGGTCAGCAGTATGTAACTACCGCAGTGAGGATCTGCTTTAATTTTGACTAACAATCTGTTCCTCAGGCTTTATCTTGCTGCACAATTGTATCTGCTGTACCCACATCTCCTGTCCCCCTGTGATCACATGCCCAGCCCCTACTTTTGAAAAACCCCTTTTCCCCGTGCAGGTCTTCAGCTTCTTTTCCAGCTCGGTGTCCGGGAGGTAGGTCCGCTCTGGCCTCTCCTGCTGGCTCTCCCTTCAGCTAGGACCCCGGGCGAGGTTCCTGAGGCTCCCTGAGCACAGCACGTCTCCGGCTCCCCTCACCTCTTCTTTTTAGGGAGAACTAGCCCTGCTCCGGCATCGTCCATTGTCCCGACGTCTTCAGATGAGCCACCGTCACAGCTGAAACGGCTTTTAAATGGTGGTTTAACCCCCTAGTCTTTTACAGCTGTCGGACACACACCAGAGTAAGCGTTTCAAACAACAACCCTCAATAACAACCCAACGAGGCCTTTAAATCAAGACTGACAGTCACTTCGTCGCAGTGGAGGTTAAAATAAAAAAAAAAACAGGCCGTGGAGAAAATCGCATTGTACGGGTACCTCCTTTTCACAACACAAAAGTATTTTCCCATTTTTCACTGTTAGAGACTTCACTTATTTTGAACCCTTTGAACTGCCTGGTGTCACAGACGCAGCTGGTGATAACGGTGGTGTCTGTCGGCGTTTCCATGCAGGGAGAGGCCGTCACCGTGGGGCCCGGCCCTCAGTTACAGGTGAAGAGAATGGGCTTTGAAATGGCAGCCGACGGCACTGATTCTGGACAGTTTTCCAAGCAGCACAGGGGGTTAGGCTGCTAGGAAGTGAAGAACGGCTCACAACGGAGACGCTGACCTCTGGAGGTCGCTGCCAGGCATCTCCGCAGGCTGGGAACCGTGTTCTAATCCTATCAGACCTTCTTCAAGAACAACTTACTTCATCGACTACTTGCTTACCCTGAGGTGCAGTTCATGTAGGAAGGTGGAGAAATTGATTTTCCCCTTTTATTAGCCAGGTTTCAAAATAATGCGTTGGTTCCCAGGGTCCCCCAAAGGACAGGGTTTCTGCCATTGTGACGCTGTGCACTTACGCGTTTGAAGTGTTGGAGTCCATTAGTGTTTTTTCTTAGTTATCCTCCAATCGTCCCACCTCTAACCAGTAGAAACCTCATCACATTGGCTCCCAAGCCCGTTCATACAAACTCGGCGGCCCTTCCTTCCTTCCTTCCTTCCTGTGCTTCCACGTGACAAGGCAGCCGTGGGGGCCCTGCCGCGTCCTGTGTGGTCTCGGAATGCACCCCCCTCACAGCATGGCGTCACTGTGCAGCTGCTGTGGGACCACGGCGTCCCCACCAAGACAGGGCAGAATGAGAAGAGACAGAGACGGAGGGCGGGGAACCTACACGTGAGGGGACTCTGGAGACCAAGCTGAGGACAGAACTGAGATGAGAGAGCAAACTGCAAAAATTACAGCATACGGTGACTTTAAGCAATTATTATTACATGGCATTTTTAAACCATCGCTAGTGAAAGCGATGCACGTTAGACTATTCACGGATGTGCTGATAAGACCTTTGCACTTGATCGAATCCCCCTGGTGCAGGGTGAGTGGGGCTAGTCTCCACTTCGCTAAGTTTCAGGTTTTCCAGAACAAAACATCAAACGACTACTTGACACAGTCAGTTTCACACAACCTTTAATAATGGAAGCTAAAACTAGTTTTCATGATGTAAGTACATACCTGTGTGGGGAGACGTGAGGGACGTTGGGTTATAAGAGTCAAGAGGCAGTAATTCCTGGTTAGAAAAACTATAGTACCAAGGACCTTTAATAAAAGCTAGAGTTAGTAAATTGATTAGAGCTACCATCACGTTAGTGATGAAAACAGCTTGAAGGCCATTCTTGTGATGGGCGAGATGAAGGAACAGTGCCGAGAAACTGGATGTCAGCGGGAAGCTAGACGTGCAGAGGGTAGGCTGGGAGGGTGTGGAGCCGGAAAGGACAGGTCAGTGGAGGAGGGAAGCCTGGCACTTTGATGCTGTCGCAGAACCAGAGGCCAAAACATGCCCACACACTGCAGCAGGGACGCTCAGCTGACACTGCGACTCGGGCCGCGGAGGGGAGGACACACACGGCAGGAGCTAGTTTTCAGATGCTGGGCACGCCGGCACGTGTAGGAGGGACGCCGCCTGCCAGCCCTCCGAGCCGGGCAGGGTGGGTGTCCGAGCGGGTGTGACACGACCACCCGTCTGACAGGTGCAGCTGCTACATCTCAGCAGAAGCGTCTTCTTACTCCTTCTTCTGATCACGTTAAAGAAGCCAGACACTGATCGTTTTAAAGAGGTCTCCTGATGACAGGTTAAGCGATACATGGTAAACGTCAGCGCCCCCAGAGGAAAAGGTCCCATCACCTGGCCAAGACGTCTGTGACCGCGCACCTGCAGCCTGCACTATGCTGAGAAGACCCTAAAACCCACCGCCCTCGAGTGATCAGCAACCAGCTGCGTCAAGCGCTCAACACTGCGGCACCTGTCACCTGGCACGACCGTGGAAGCACACACCTGAGGCCCACACGCAATGGTTCTCTGGAGGCATTCGGGAAGTGGCATTTTTGATAAGCCAGTCACTATGAGGAATGTGGCCCAGAGTCCACAATGTGAAAACCATGAAGTTAGGGAAACCACAGATACTGGATCTCAGGAGATGTGACAGTGTATCTAGGTCCTGAGTCAGAGGGCAGCGGGAGAAGGCCTGGGGTAACGCTCTGCTCCAGGGCTGGAGGACGGACGCAGACACAGGTCGCAAAGGGTGATGCACCACACGCCACCTGGGAGCACGCCTGCGGGGGGCCCAGGACACACCAGCACAGGATGGCTAACAGAAACAAGCTGTGCAGGAGGCTTCAGGCTTCAAAACGGGAAAGGCTTTGCTAAAAAGCACTCGTGCTTACTTAGCCTAGCTGAACCATGAAGGGGGCAGACCCAGAGACCACACAAATGCTGCACCTGAAGTGACCGTGCAGGGAAAGAAGGAATGTTCCATAATACTCCAAGGTTCCACAAGCGTCATGGTATTCTGTGACAGTCCTAAGTTATGTCACTCGTAAGTGTTCTGAGTGACATCTAATTCAGGTAGAGAAGTAGTAAGGTGGATGCATGTGTGTGCATGTACGTGTGTGTGTGTGTGTGTGTGTGGTGGCTATGTTTAGAGGCTCACATTTATTATTTTTTAAGCCAGGATGCAGAAGGAAGTCCTGTTAAAAGCCAGTGACTCAGTGACATCTATAACAGCATTTGCCCACCCCATTAGGGAATTACGGAAACAGCTATACATACAAGAAAGCCATCAAAACCAATTTACTGTTGCTAAAGGCAGAACAAAGGCTATGTTCTCGCTTCGGTAATGTCTATTATTTACTTTTCAGTAATGGACGAGTTGCTTTCAAAGACCGAGAACAGGTCACACTATTTTCTGTGAGTTAAAAAGCCAGGCAGTGGTGGTAAGTAGCTGAGGTTTCTGTGTACAGAAAATGGCCTATTTCTAATAAAAGCACGTAAGGCTCCTTTTAGCCACTGTTCCAATGTCATCCTTCGCTCTCTGTGTCAACTGCTGGAAGACAAACAGTGTTCTGTGAGGAGTGCTCACAGCTCAGCTCACAGCGAAGACGGGCTGCCATCCTGCGCCATGGCTCCTCTGCAGTCCTTGTCACCGGGGCGTCATTTCCTGTCTACTACCTGACCGCCAGCCTTGAAAAGGAGGATGACACAATCAGCAAGAGCTAGTGTGATGGACAGCTGTGTCCCTCAGACGCGCCCCAGGCAGGGAGCCACCGCTAGGCTGTGCATCACTCTGGTGGGTCTTACAATTGGGTGACGAAGGGGGCACCTTACAGTTCAAGTGAATTCAATGTGCCTTTCATGTCACCTGAGTGAGGTGACACATAGCAAAATGGTAAAACAATGTCCCAAACACAGCAGTGACCCAGATATGTAACGAAAGGCAGAAGAATCTATTATGATGCTTCTAGTTGTGGGCAGTGGTGCTCATTTCCCCAAATATGTGGTATGAGACTATCTAAAACATTTTTGTGGTTGGTGTGTGACCCCCCAAGTGCATTTCTAGGCACAAGTAGACGATACCACAATCTCTAGAGAGAATGGGAGCTGGCAGCAAATATGGTATGTGCTTTAATGGGCAGGGTTTGTCACCAAGGGATGTGGCTGTTTGTAGGAAACTGTGAAGAAAGCGGAGGAAAGGGTGAAACTGAGCAAAGTTAAAGGTGGCTCTCTCCATGGCAAAGTGTGTTGAGAGACACCTGCTGGCTCTAAGTCTCCAGAAAGTCACTCAAGAGATCTGTGATTGTGTGTGTGTATGTGTGCACATATGTTCTCATGTGTACACACAATACCTACCCATCCGTCCGTCCATCCATCCATCATCCATCCATCATCCATCTGTCATCCATCCATCCATCCATCCATCATCCATCCATCCATCCATCCAATATTTACTAACAGGTTTTGAGAGTCACATTCTCAGACAACAGGGAGGAAAACAACATTTTTCTTCCTACCTTTTGCCCCTATTCCAGTCAAGAAAGAGTCAGAGCTCCTGCCCTATAAGCTGTCGCACACTTCATGGATGTGAGACCCACGATTACAGGACAGCCGGTATTTAAAAAGGTTAGCAAACTGTATTGGGAAATGCACTCAAACAGAAAATCCAGAAGCCAGGTGGGCTCAAATTTACCAAAGTAATATTAAAATCGAGCACAGTCTGTGTGATGAGCTATACCCTGATAACATGTCACAGTTATTAAAATGCAGCTGCCTGGACTCAGCTCAGAGCCCCCACAGCTAAGGGTCCATGTAGGCGTTTCTGGGTAAGGTCACCTCTGATTATGCCCCAGACCAGTAAAAAAATCCTAGTAAAAGCATCAGGGTTATTTCTTTTTGGGGGGAGGAGGGGGGTTCTTTTTAAAGGATCTGATATTCTTATCATGAATAAACTTATACACGGTGACAAAAAGTGTTTTCAGTGCCAGAACCAAACAAATGATTTCTTTAAAGGACCTGAATGAGTGACGTAGGATTCAGGAGCTGCGACTCGGTCCCCAGCATCATCTTGTGCAGAATAAAAGGCGCACAAGGAAGAACTAAACCGTGAGCACGGAAGCAGAGAGCGCTGGCCGGCGGCCTGATGCTGAGATACCTACTGAGGCGTGTTGTCTGGCGCCTCTAAGGCTGCGTGTCAGCGGCCTAGAAACTTCACTCAGTTTCTATTATAACAGCGACAGTAACAATAACCAACACTTGTATTAACCATTCCTCTCGGCCCTCGCAGGAGGCGCGTACCATCGTCGTCTGCATTTGTAAGAGGAGGCTGGGGTGCGGAGACCAGCACGTCCCGCAGGGCGAGTGGAGGCCGGCGGAGGGCTCTGCCCGTGGAGCAGACGGGACCAGGGGGAGGGAACACAGGAGGGACAGGAGGACAAAGCAGGGGTAGAGGAGGAGGCCCTGCAGGCCCCCAGGCAGGTCACCCTCAGGTGACAGCCACTGTCCAGGCACGCCCCGACCGTCCTTGGGGAGCCGCAGGCTCCGCTGCTCTAAAAGTCGCCAGCAGAAAGAGATGTGTGGCAGGGGCAGACTTACTGCAGGACAATATTGGAGTTACCCGCCGTTAACAGTTAGATTTGAACAGGGACATTTTGTGGCAATGCTGTAACCCAAAGGCATTTTAGAGTTCATGCTTAGAGGACATTGTCAGGGAGGCAGGTCGAAGGCAGCTTGGAGCACACCTAAGATCTCACCCTTTGACTAAGTGAAACGCCAACCTTTTAGGTAATAGCTGTCTGCATTTAAATTGCTTGACAAGCTATATCTCCACTGAAAGTTCCAGGAGGGTAACATTCCTGTTCTACAGCCAAAGAAACCACCTCAGAGAGGGAGGGGTGGGCCAGTGGGTGCCAGGTGAAGGCCTGAACCCGGAGGTCGCTGCGGATCGGTGCTCTTCTCAGACCTGCTTCCCAGGCAGGGGAGCGTGGGCAGGACCCTGGGAGCCCCAGCTGCACCCAGTTTAAGGCCCAACACCAGGCTGCTACGGGTAATGGGATAAAACTGACAAGTATAGTGTGGGATAATCTCTCTCTACAAAGTAGAGACTTTACTCACACTTTTAAATAAAATCAAACCTAAAGTTAGTTTCAGAATCAAAGTTTTTTTTTTTTACCAAGTCCTTCCAGGCGTGCTGACAGACAGCCAAGGCCACGGAGCCCGTGTGCAGCGTGGGGGCCGGGTAGTCTGGCCTGCATGACGGGTCTGCGCCCACAGCCCAGGAGGGAACATTCCAGAGCATCCTGCAGGGCCCTTTCTGAAGCACGCGTCAGCCACTAGGACCCTGTCCGTCACAGAAGCTGTGGGAGGCCAGGCACACAGCCCTGAGAGGACAGGGCACGGACCGGGGCAGAGCTGTGTAACGGCCGACGTCCAGGCTCCAGAGGAAGCGCAGGTTCATTCCTTTCCAAGGGGCACCATTTCCCGCGTGTGCCCGGCCGAGCACTCTGTGCAAACACACCTGTGTGCAGGCTGCTTGGACTAGGACAGGCCAGCATCACAGACAGGGGCCTGGGGACCAGCAGCATTCGCGTCTCCTGGGAACTCATGGGAGAGGCAGACCTGCTAGTTCAGACAGGAGTTGGTGCCCTTTCCTCCCTCCAGGTGGCCTGGTGTCACCTTGTTTGAGAAGTGACACCACTCTATGTCACATCAGCTTCAAACGGAAAGGACGCTGCTTTAAACTAACAACCCTGGCGCCCTAGGAAACCCGCAGGGAAACACGCTTCCTTACCACACGCCCACATGTCCACTGGCTTTCCATAAGGGTCTTTACGTAAGACTTCTGGAGAGAGGTACCCAGGTGTGCCGGCGAAACCTAGGGAAGACAGAGAGCGTGAGTCAGGCCTGGGGCCAGGACGCGCGGAGGGGCAGACGCAGGGAGAGCCCCCTGTCTGCGCCGCTCCCTCTGACGACGTCTGCCCACACAGGACAGGCTCCCGGAGGCGATGTAATGGAGGCTGCTTTACGGCAGCACAGACGTACACTGATCTGTCTGCTCGTTCCTTAGACATCAGTCCCTGGCCTTTCGGACACCAGCCCAGCCCCTGGTACTGCTGTCGGGCGCACGTCAGGCCTCCCGTCGCCGTCCTCCCCATCGCCTGTGTGTAGGGGACAGGGACACGCCACCCAATGCGCCACCAAGGTGTGTGGGCTGAAGGCACCTGAGACACAGCAGGTGCAGGAAGGTCCCTCAGGAGCCCTCTGTACCCCACAGCAGAGCACACAGGTCCTGTGAGACCAGGTCCCCCCTTACTCCCCCCCAGCAGGAGGGGAGCCTGTCCTTGTCACTAGGATGGGAGCGGATGCTGGTTGGAGGAGGCTGTACAGACACACCCGCTGCAATGACCCCGGGGCACTTCCCCTGACTCAGCGCTCAGCTCCCAAACCCCTCTCCATTCATCACTGGGTTAAAATGGGACATCAGGTCCTGGTCTAGTCTTCCTTTGGGTCCTCATTTCTTTTCTAGAAAGGCCTCTCTGTGCGCATAAAAATTAAAGTATTGACACCACATAAAATGAGTGTGCTTTCCTCCTGTTAATCGTCTTTTGTCGGCTCAATTCACAGGCCCCACCCCCAGACTCACTGCCTCAGGGGCAGGGAGGAGGAAGGCAGCCTTAGGACCTTGCAAAAGACGCAGTTGTCATGATCCCTGCATGACTTTATTATGAGAAGTACGCACTTATAAAATAAAGGACCCGAAACACAGGTCTTCAGAACAAACTTAAAGCACCTTTCCAGTAAATCATCTTGCAAGTGAGGTGGTCTATGATGGTTGCGGAATGAGGCTGAGCCCTGACCTGATGGAGCTCTTCAAGGTCTGGAGAACAGACTTCTCATCCCACCCTTGATGTCACCTTTTCTGTTCCCGAATTCCCCCAATTTTTCTCGAACAGAGGAAGGCCCTAAATAATCCCTCTCAGTGCCCTTCTTGGCTGACCAGTTCTCAGCGGTCCTTCACACTGGGAATTTCCACCCCTTTGTGTGCACAATCTGTGCTCTGCCGTCTAGAACTGGTACGTTAGTGTAGGTCTAAAACGGCTTAGTGGAATACCTTGGTGATGATATTTCACTCAGTGGAAGAGAGGAGAAGTAAGTCTGTGTCAGTAAGGATGACACCACCATTTTAATGTAAGTCATTAGGAACCTCTTCCGGAGATGACGCAAATGCTACGAGAACACAGCACGTTCCCTCTCATTAAGCTCCATTTCAGCAGCCGGGGCTGGGGCGGGGGCTACTCCTAAGAACACGAGCACACGTCTAAACGCAGGCTCGTTAAGAATCGGCGTGTGTGCCCGAGCTCTCCTGGAGTCAGGGATACCGAGGCCGATGAAACTCAAAAGAATCCAGCTTATCACGATACATGCTGCCCGTGAGGAATGAGAGAGCCGGCCTTCTTCAGAGGCAGCCAACGTCTGTCCCTCTAAAAGCCAACGGGCATCAGAGCCCAGAGAAAACAGAATCACTTACTGTAGCCAATGCAACATGTTGCCATTAAAAAAACTTTACTATTGTTTAAAAGGACCTCCTACCAAGCAACAAAACAAGTCTTCCGTGAAACAGCATTGTGGTGGTTATGCTTTCTCCCAGCAGCAATGAAAACTAGAAACGTGCTGCACACAGAATTGATTCCCAGCCCCAGGGACGATGGGCTGCGTGTGCACATGGCTCCTGGGTAAACGCCCCAGCCACCTTACCAAGTCTAGTGACACACGGTGTCGCCAGGCATTCCTGGCTCGTGTTCACGTAGATTGGGGCCAGGAAGAAAGAAGAAGGAACGTGGGAAAAACACGTATTTGGACTTGAAAGTGAGAATTAAAAAAAGAAAATCAAACCCAATAAGGAGCTTCTATAATGCCTAGCACAGTTTTATTGTTTGAGTTGTAATTGGCTTCTTATTTCATTAAAATAAAATTATTTAAAAGCCTGAAGCTCAGGCGTAATTATACATAATAAAGAAAGAGTTCCATTTTTCTTATTAAAATAAAAAGCCCGCCCCCGCTGACACTGATGTTACATTTTAAAATATAAAATTAATGAGTCAAAAAATGAGACTATGATGGCAGATAATAGTGAGTAAGTATCAAAACAAGTCATTCACACTAAAACACGCCTCTCCTCCTGAGCCAGATGGCAGAACCCAGAGAAATGCAGCGGCTCACACGCCAGCTTCCCCTCCCGCGAGCCGTCACTCGAACTTGAGCAGACCCGTGGGTTCTCTTAAACTTACAAATGATGTTTTTCTACACTTGAGAAGTGCTGACTTGTCTCAGAATTTAAAAGGCACCTGCCGAAAGGCATGACTCTCCTACGTCCCTGAGCGAGTGTGTAGCTGCTCACGGCACCTTGCCGCACAGGGACGGCCCGCCTGCCGATGTCACTGCTTCTTGGGACCAGCCTGCTCTAAGAGCTGAGTCAGCACCCCTGGAAAGGCATGAGTTGTATTTGTATGTTCTTGCTTTCACAAGCCTGCCATCCACTCTTCCACTCACTGCGTCACTCGGCGGCTGCCACTGTGACAAAGAACTGTGACACCTGCTTCACACCGAGATGGTTTTCAAAACCCCCTGAACAGTTCTCACGGTGCGCCCTGCGAACGAGGCACGTGGTTGCCTAACGGGCAGAAGCCAGGGACTCTATTCACAGAGCAGAATGTCCCGACAGCCTGCGGGCTTAGAGGACACAAGCACCGAGCTGACCCGGAAGGGGACAGGCGCTCAGAGCCCACACGCTCAGACGTGTCCAGCGTGTGGCTGGTGTCAAGTTCAGCCTCAGCTGTGGTCGTAAGGCCCCCCGTCCTGTCCTGACACCCAGTCTGGACCCAGATGTGGCAGTCCAGCCCTGAGCCTATGTCCCCCTTTTGGCATCCTGCCTCACACCCCAAGTCTCGTGAAGCGAGGTCCTGCTTTGTTCTACACAGAACCCAATCTCTGGGCCATGAGTTCGGGGAGCCTGCCTGCCTGCACACCGCCTGGGACTTGCTCCCTGCTCCCGTGTCCTCCTGAGTTCCAGACACCCTCACGCGGAACGTGAACACTGCTTCAGCCTAACCGGCTTCTGACCCGTAGGCTACCGGTCCTGAAGCATCCGCCACACTGCTGCCCAGATGGGCATTACATAACAGAAGCCAGTTTCGTCCCTCTCATGCAAAACCATCACATCCCTGGAACTTCCGAAGGCCCCAGGTGCCCTTCCCGCCGCGCCAGCACTAGCAGGTTTCTGCGTGAGCCAAACCTTCTCCTGGTGCCCTCATCTCCTTGCCTGGCAGGGAACAAACCCTCGTTTACCCAGGAGGGAGGTGGCAGTGTTACGCCATCACCAGCAGGCCCCAAAGGCAGCAGAACACCCACGCACGCCGGCCGGTAGTCGCCGAGGCCACGGTGCCAGTACCCGCCATCTGAGCAGGACCTGCCGTCTGAGCCACACGTCTGTCCCACCCTGGGGACAACCCTGCTGCTTCCTGTCCTCATGTATTCTTTATCTGTGTCAACCACACTCTTGCCCAGGACACAAGAGGTCTTTGCAGCTCAGATTCACAGAGGTCTAGTTCCACCTCCTTTGCTTTGCACTTAACAGGATCAAACTTATTCAGATGTCAACACATGGCAAACCAGATGCCAAGTCTGGAGGTGTTACATTCATCTGCTGGGTAAGGCGAGACCTAGGGGAAAAGGTGCTATTAACCTTGGGGAGGGTCATAGTCAGGTCCCAGGACGGGTGGCATCAAATAGGGTTGTGACCTAGGCTGCTGGCATGGGAGATGGGAGCTGCCAGCCATCACCCCATTACCCGCTGGGCAGATTCCGGCGAGGTGCATGCTGGGAGCTCTGGGCAGGTGTTAGGTGCGTAGTTAGGGACACGGAGGCGTCTGCATGTAAACCAAAGGCAGGCACCTTTTGCGTTCTCTGCTTCTCGTTGGTCAGGGGAAAGCAGTGAGAAGTGAAGCCTTTTAAAAGTTTTATCAAACCTCAATACACAGAAAGTCAGAAAAGAAGTAAGACTGAGGCTGCAGAGAGGTTATATTATAAAACATTACAAGAGAAGTGGGTTAACACTGGGAAATGGCAGAAACAGAGGCAGAAGGAAGTCAATGGGTGAAATAATTTATCAGGCTAAACATGGAAACAGTCCACAAGCCTGGATAGAAATACTATAATTTAAATTTGTTTAGAGTTAACTTCTTCCTTAGTTGTAAGGAAACACATTTCATCATATAGAAATTAAAAAATTATCAAAAATTTTTTAAAATTTATTTTTTAAATTTATTGGGGTGACAATTGTTAGTAAAATTACATAGATTTCAGGTGTACAATTCTGTATTACATCAGCTATAAATCCCATTGTGTGTTCACCACCCAGAGTCAGTTCTCCTTCCATCACCATGTATTCGATCCCCCTTACCCTCATCTCCCACCCCCCACCCCCTTTAAAAAATCATCAAAATTTGAGAGAGGAAACGGGCACTTTGGAGAAAGGAGACAGTGAACACGGAACCCGTCACATGCATCTACGTACATTAATCACAAAGACATGTGACACATTCTGCAAGTGCTTCCCGAGCACCTGCTACGTACATGGTAGCTTTTAGCATCACAACTTCCTCACGAATAAAACACGAACTCTGAACACTGCAAATGTCTTAGTAGATCTGAGGACAGGATCCATTTTCTTACCCATCCTTTAAGAAAAAAGTCTGCATGTCCTTGCTCTCCTATAATATTCTCCCTTAAATTATTTCTCGATTCTAGGCCCTTTAATGTCAGTAAAATTCAGAGCTGATGAAAGCCCGACACCTTCAAGCTGGTCAAGCTGCCAGCATGAACCTTCCGTCCCCTCTGCCCGGCAGTGGGCGGGACGTGCGGGGCGTGGGAGGCCGGTCGGTACTCACCAAACCACGCCTGCTGGTCCCCTTGAACTTCAATGGCCAAGCCGAAGTCTGCCAGTTTCACGGCCGCTCCCTTGGACTTGCTAGCTAAAAGCAAATTCTCAGGCTTTATTTAGAAAGAAAAAGGAAGACTGAAGTGAGAACCAATTTTAAGTGGCTATTCAAAATTAACATTTTACAAGATTAGGAAAACAGCAAAAAGGCATGCATGGCCCTGTCAGTCCTAAACCCCAGGGAAAATATGGTTAGAAATGTGGAAAGTTACCATGTGTGCAGGTCCAGAAAGATGCAATAACGCATGGGGCGATGCTGGGCAGAGGGGGGCTGTGCTTGGGGGACAAATGCAAGGAGCCCCCTCCAACCTGCTCACATGCTTCCAGGAGCCGCTGCACTCCAGCCCTGGCCACAGACAGACTCAGAAGCCTCACAGAGCATACACACACTGCCAGCAGAAGGAAACTTGGCAAAGGATGACAGAGTTGGACCAATCTACCGACATTTGGCAAATGAAACTGCAAATGAAATCCTACTTGACTTCAAGAGTTTGGACCCAAATGTAGGCACTTGGATTTCTTGAAGTTTCCAAACAATTTCTGTGCAGATTTTGGAGTCTTATTTGAAATTATGCGTTAGAATTGCTGTCTTTAAGAATCTGTTTATTCTTAAAGGCAGAAAGAGGGTACTACTATTTGCCAAATGTTATCGTTAGCTTTTTAAAACATAATTCACGTCTTCAGAGTGTGATTCAAAGCATGACTTATATGTTTTGTTTTGACATCTTGCAATACTATGAGAAAGGTGCATTTGTATTTCCTTGGGACCTCGAGGACTAATAACTCAGTGTTGGACTCAGGCTGTTTCTATCCCACTGTTTCCCAACCAGACCTTTGAGACACTGGTACTCCGACAACAGGAACCAGGACGAAGCCTGGCATTTCCCAGGACTGCCTGTGTGGACACAAAGAACTAAAAGGAGAAGGTGGTCCGGAAAAGAAGGCTGCTTCATCCACGCGGTGAGGCCCGATTCACGCCCAGGCACATGGAGACACGCACGGCTGCACTGGGTGAGGATACAAGTGACAGGTGGTTCAGCATCTTTTTACCTTGGGACGAGTGAGACCCAGCAAATTTGGAGGCGTGTCTCAGGCTGGACAAAGTTGGGAAACAGTGGACTCTACAAGAGCCAAAACAATTGTCTGAAAATCGAAAAATTCAGTCAATCAAATCAGTTTTGTTTAGATGTTGACAAAAAACTAATTTCATTTTTTTATGAAATTGGCTACTATTTTTTCATACTGAATTTGTCGATCCTGTTGGTTGTTTTGACCTTGTCTAGACACAGCCTAAACCAACATTTAATTGATTAATTAAGCCAGCCATGCAAATTAGCAAAAGACTCATAACCAGAACTTGGAAGAAATGAGGCTGAGTCTGGAAGAAGTAAGTTTTAATTAGGTCCCCGGCTTCTTCAGGCTCCTGCTCACTGCCATCAGATTCCTCACTGTCCCTGCAGAGGGACAGCTGTGACTGCTAGCACACGTCTGTAAAGTAATGCTTAGGGCTGATGGGATTTCGAATTACCTCAGCACTAAACACACGGTCATTTCATTTGGATATTGGGATGAAGAGATCTCAAGAATATGAACTATTCTTGCTGAAATAACTTTTAGCAAAACCTAACATTCAAAATTACTTAGCACTCTGGTTATTTATTGATACTCTACAGTATCTAACTAACATGTTATGTGATTGATATTTGATGTCTTATTTTCACAACTAAAATTTATGGCTCACTCCATTCATGCATTCTCACTCATTCGAGAAGTCATTTCCAGCTATTAACTTATGGAACAAATAACTTGGAAAAAACCACGTCGAACTGTAAGTACTCATTTATTTCTTTGTGACCTTCACATTCGGAAGCACTGAGATGTCACAGGTCTCTGCTGACACACATCTGCCCTGATCCATCAACCAGACTCATTCAAGGAAGAGTTCCATCACTCGGGAAGTCACAGTCATTTCAGGGCTTTTAAATCAAGTGGTATTGAAGTTTGATGAACAAATGCCAGTGTCATCAGTGAAAAAAATGAAAAAAATTGTGCTACTATTCTCATCACTAAACCAAAGACCTCTGGGCAGTGCTGTGGGCTTTCTGCCTTAAAGCAGCAGGAACCCTCCCACCTGAGGCTCCGTCAGGCATGGCCTCTGAGTGACGCAGACATGGCCCTGGACGTGACCTGGAAGGCCTCCCTGCAGGGCCTCGGGAGTCACTCGGGAAGTGACAGACCCGTCTGCATCAGTGTTTAACCTCAAACCCACGACGGCTGTTCAGCTGCAGTTATGGACAGGAAAAGCCATGCAACTGCAAGGGTACAGCATAGATTTAAAAATTAACGCCCCGAAATGGCTTCATGTGTACGGATATCTTTTAGGCAAACCTAAAATACAGAATTACGGAATGAACCTGAAACCCCAGGATGATTACTGACAATATTGAAGGGTTATTTGCTTTATCAAGTATTTCATCACAAGACTGCCTCCAATGGAACGTTGAGAGTCTCACACAAACTTGGTTTATACACAACCTTTCAGAATATCTGTTTGCAGAAGCCCACCAGTTTGACCATTCGTCCAGCTGCCACCGTAAAATTCTACTGGACTACAAAGGGTCGCTGGCCAAGTAGGTGGGTTCAAACTCTGAATGCCACACACAGGGAGGCAGTGCGTGGCTCCAGTGCACAAGCCGAGACGGTAGACTCTCCGCTGACCGGCGACCCTTCCTTGACAAGCACCCCCACTGAGCTCTTGGTGGCTGCTGTTCCACTAGCTGGGTTTTCTAGAGCGAATCACAAAGGGGGGTGAGAACACAGGTCTTCCAGTGCAGCTGTAGCTGAACATGGGCATAGCACCACGAAGGAAACGGGCAGCGTGATGACCCAGACAGAGTGAACGAACACTGGGTGTGTGTCCTGGGCCTGATGTCGTCAGCTCTGTGGAACCTGCAGCCCACAGACTCTTGGAGCTAAGTAATCAGTCCCTCCATCTCCCCAGCCGACATCATAAGTATGAACTATGTCCCGAGAGTGTACATGGAACCGTAAGTTTCAACTGGCCTTTGTCACAGGGCTGTGTCCCCTGGAAGGGATGCTATACACACCCTGGTTAGCTGTCACCCTCCAGGCAGCGGCCCTTCCAGTGTGTAGAACACTGTTTATGACGATGTTCATAACGTGGGAATGTCTGCATTTCTAAACTAAATGCAATCTATTCCGTTAATCCGAATGTATTATCTCTAAATTCTTCCAATGCAATCACTTTTTAGGTTGGTTTTTAAATAGAGTCTCCAGATGTGATCACACACAGCTCCGTCCCCACCCCACTGCTTCCTAATGCTGCAGGAATGTCCATGACCTCTGGTCTCCATGTCAACAGCCATCTATAGCACATCAGCAGCAACGGCTGGCAAGTTGTCCTCTGTGCCCACATGGGCACACCAGCCACTTCCCTCACTGCGATGTGGCATTTTCCTGAAACTGGTTGAGTATCTCAAAGTACGGAGGCAAGGTGCTGGACTCACTTCTGGACTTGGGAGATAAAACAAGTCAAAGTTTTGAAGCGAGGGAGGGAGGTCCAGAAAGATGGAGTGAAGGCCTGAAACCTGACTTCCTGGTTCCTTCCTTCAAAGACGTGACGCTCAGCAAACTCCTTGACGGCCTAAAAGTGCTCATTTTCAGAAGGCAGTCCATTCCGTGGATGCTCTGGAGAAGAACTGGAAGTATTCACACTTTGTCCATATGCAGATAAACAAGGCGAGGACTTAGGAGAAAGGCGCAGTTTTGATCTTGCTTCTTGCCAATCCCATCCGCCCGTGGCAGGACTCCTAAGTCAGTGTGCTCTTCACTAAGAAACTAACCCAGCAAAGGTGTGAGTGCCCAGACGTCAGTCAGGCCACAGAGTTCACTGCACGTGCGTGCGCTCACCATCCAGCAGTGAAGCCCAAACTGTAGGGATGTTTGTGTGTAGTGAACACACCTGTTTCACTTTCTAATGCTTTTTTCTTTATGACTGTTATAAACACAGCAAGCTACTCATTTTATTATTCCCTATGATTTGATTCTTGCACACCCTTGGAGATGCATTTCCAAAGTGTGAGTGAAACTGTCTGTTTAGGTTTCTTCCCTCTAGTGGTGTCTCGGCATTTCAGCGTGAGGTGAACCACTCTGGGTGCCGGTGTTCTCAGTCACGTTGCTTTGCCAAAGGCGGTGTGAACACAGTTCCTAGAAATACACTAAATGAAGCTGTGCATGAATCCAAAAGCTTGAATATTGAGCTCACTCGTGCACACAGCACGTGTTCTTCTGTGAAGGCGGTAAAGGGGATTTCTGCTTTGATTCTCACGCTGAGTGGGTCCTGAATCTGTGTGCTCAGCACCAGCGGCTTCCAGCTGACGCACGAGCTGGGAGCCTTTGAGGAGGCACCGTTTCTGTCGCCACGCACACCCGAGTGAGCCCACGCATACCACTCTGTTCCACTCCTGAGTGTTGGTTTACTTTTACATTATAGGCTCACTATTGGGTAGAATGAAAAACCAGTGTAACCACAGTGGGAGTGCCGCTTACCTAGTATCTTTCTGACATGTACTAGGCACTCAGTAAAGAAATACTAGAATAACCAAATGAATTTTGGAATTTATCACAAACACAGTTTGTTTCTAAAACACCTAGACGTACATTATAGTCAAATGGTAAGTTCTTTCAAGTTTCATCTAAATGTGGTTCTGAGAAAAGTGGAACAATTGTGATTTGATAATTATTCAAAATGTAGAATTCACAATTTTATATGTCTAATACCCATGGTTAGCAAGAATTTACTGTGTGTCATATATTCCCCCAGAAAACACATTATTTTCTGGTCATACATTTAATTTTATTCCTATGAAATAGTCTTTAAAATCCCCCCAAATCTCCAGAATGATTACCTCCATTAAAATCTCTTTATCCATCCATCCATCCATCCATCATCCATTCATGTACCCACCCACCCATCCATGATCCCACTGCCAGCCTCCATCTAATGCGTTCCCGTCAGTAACAGTGCACTGCAGGAGGCTGGCTGAGGAAAGACGATGTTCTTGCCGAGGAAATGCACGGGGGCCTCTTGTGGCCAAAAGATCCAGTTGTGTGTGGACCCTCCTATTCTGACTGCTGTCCGTGAAGTACCGTAGTAACTGTTTCTGAACACTTTGCACTGAAAGAATCTCATCACTTTGGGTGAAATCCAGTGGTTGGAAAAAGCAGAGCTCTGGAATGCTCTCTTTTGAGTTACTTCTGTCAACTGTTCACAGAAGCTCTTCTCCCGGCTCTCGAACGAGAACACATCTGACTCCACATTCCTTTGTTTCTTGTGACATCAGGGTTG
Source organism: Rhinolophus sinicus (assembly GCF_036562045.2). Taxonomy (NCBI): domain Eukaryota; kingdom Metazoa; phylum Chordata; class Mammalia; order Chiroptera; family Rhinolophidae; genus Rhinolophus; species Rhinolophus sinicus. The sequence continues at coordinate 128,462,149 of NC_133757.1, forward strand.
TCACTTGTCACTGCAGCCTCTGTTTGACCTGATATTTTTCGGGATGCAGTGCTTGTGCCTTCTCTCTGGGAGGGACAGCCACCATCCACTTTCCACATATGTTTAAGTAACGTGGACCCAGCAGCCTGGAGGCTCCAGGCACACAAGGCCTGTCCTTCACTTGGTCTATAACATGCCCACAGCTCAGACGGGGCCTTCACCGGTGTTCAGAAATGTCTGATGAATGTTTCTTCTTCTTTTTGTACCTGAATTTCCAATCATCGGTTCACAAACGTCCAATACCGAGTCCCATCCCAGTAACGCGCCCTCGGAAACAATGGATCCGTAAATACTCCAGAGTGACTGCTGTGATGTGGCTCGAGTGAAATGTGGCAGGCGCCTCTCGTTCTTCTCTGGGCCCTGATTCCGAAGGCTGTGGCCGTGCCAGCTTACTGACCCCAAGGCAGGACGCTTTCACGTCACACTCCCATCTATCAGCCCTGCTCCACGTCACGCCTCACACACACCCGTTTCTCTTAGTCCAACTGATCCAGTCTCCACGTAGCTCTGGAAGTCTCACAGGTGGGATTTTTAAAAGTCTTTTGATTCACTAACCTTAGAACCATTTCCCAAATAATTCTTAATGTTGCTGCAAAATTATTTCCCATCATCGTTTCACTTCTTCTTTGGTCTCTATGAAGGTTTTCAATTCGCTGAACTAAACCGAACTGAGAACTCGCGCTCCTGGGCCTGTGAGCCTGGGCACAGCTCACTGTACTGGCGGAGTGACACTGGCGACGGAATGTCATTCACTCACTGCCTCCCCACTGGGCACCATGGGGGCGGGCAGTCTAAGTGCCCCCACGTGAAGGTACTGCGAAGAGTCATGGAACTCAGCACAGGGCACATGGGAGCCGCCTCAGAAATGGCAGCGATCACCTCCTGTATTGTGACTGTCCTGCCTTGACACTGACCCCCCAGACTAGACTCGTATTGCTGGGCTAAGTGCCGTAATTACGTCACCACTGCCACACCCCAGGGCCGCATGGGTCTAGCCCAGTTGGCCCGACACTGGATGCACCTTCGACAGAGGCTGTGGATCACGCCCTGCCGACCCCACCTGGTACCCACCGACCAGCTCCCTTGCTGCTAATGCCCCCACCAGGACCATACTTCAGGGACACCCTCCAGCCGCTGGCTGTGCTCAGCCTGGTCTCTAGGTCCAATGAGTGTCCTCCTGGTGGCTCCCTGGCTAATGAGCCCCCACAGGTGGCAGCTGTTGAAAAAGTCCGACAGTGATCGTTAGGCTCTCACTGTGTCAAAGAGGAAATGCTACTCTTCTTTATTCAATATTAATTAACACATATAGCAATCTACTTTATTCAGCTTTGCCTTTTCTAGTATGAATGTGCTTTTGGTAGCACGCCACTCTCTCCTAAACTGAAGGGACATGCTGCAGGCATTCACTAGGTCTGAGGTCCTGTCCTATACTGCGTCCTGGATGGGGAAACTCTGTTAAATAGCCCGGTCCCAGGAACGTCTTACAGACAGCACACAGCGCTCGCCTGCTCACGGCACCTTTGACAAGGACGAAAAATGTAACTGCCTGCGATTTCTCTAACTGATACGCACAAATTGAACTGTGCATTACATATCTGTAGGGTGCATGAATTCACAGAGCAATCAGGATATGGAAACAGAAACACAAGGCCTAGGAACAGTAAGGGCCACAGTTTGTTTCAAGCCTGGTAATGAGAAATGTCAGCAGCACATCATTTGCATGTTAATATGTTGGTAAATGTGCCGATACAAGGAGGGCGTGCACCAACGGCCTCCACACGCGTCCTGCACTCAGAGTGTATGAAACAAGCTCTGAGAGGCAGACGCGGCTGGAGCATTTCCAGGCCAGCAAAGTGCAGGCAAGTACAGGAATCATAAAAGCTCCACCAGAAGTTCCTCTGTCTTCTCCTTACTGGGTGGGTAAGAATGGAGCAAAACTACATTTCCCTAGAAGGAAATCTGACAGGTGATGCCGCAGGCTGTCCTTTGGCATAAGCGTCCTAGAAACCCCCTGCCTGAGTTTTTAATCAGTGACTTCAGCTCATGTGTCAGAAAACATCTCTTTCTTCCCTGTCACATCCCAGGCCCGTGGCCATTTCTGATTAAAGGCCCAGTGAGTGAAGGGCTGGCTCACTGAGCTGGGACACGTACCAATGTCCGATATCACGACCCATGAAATGTGCTGTAAAAGTCTCGGAAGGGATCTGTACTTTCATCCTTGGCGTTGACAGTGAGCTTACAGCAACACAACACAGAATAGAATGTTTCAAGTGGCAACTCTGAGAACAGGTCCTCAGGTACCACAAAACGCGCGTGTGCGTGCACGTGTGTGCTCTGGGTTCTCAGAGGTGACAGAACCGGGTGGTCGGATCCCCAGCCCTCGGGCCAAACCTACCTCGTGACGTCACCCCACTCACTGTGCAGTTCTGACACCCCTTTACAGTGTCAGGCGTGTGCAGTCCGACCAGTGTTTGCTGGAATGAAGAGAGCGCCTCAGTCCTGCTGGGCCACACTAGGTGCTGTGACCCCTCTGGGGAGGAACGAGATGCAATAGCCTGTCTACTGTCAACGCAGGAGCTCACTCTCTGGAAGAGGTGTGCCCGCGAGTGTCGAGTGTGCCCGTGGAGAGCGGAGACGTGGCGAGGGCACGGGCGTGCGTCGCCTGACGGAACGGGCCCACGCGAGCTCCCTGCCACACTGTGCCTGCACAGAGCAACTGCAGCTGAGCGCCGGTGGGGCGCCGTCACTCACCTTCAGGTCCCGGTGGACCACGCCCATCTGATGGCAGTGCAGCGCGGCCTCCAGGGTCTGCTGAATGCAATGACTGCATGCAAACACCAGGGCAGTGTTAGTGCGAGCGCAGCGCGGAGACCGCCGGCCGTGCCACGCGCCACGGGCCGCGCCACGCGCCACGGGCCGCGCCACGCGCCACCTGCCAGGCACACACGCCGCTCCCGCGAGTGACGAGCACCTCGGGACAAGCGGGACCAGCCAGACGGGAGCCAGCGGCGCGTCCCTGTGCTCCAGAAAGTCCACGCAAAGCGCGGCTTTTAATCCAGGCGCTCAGCCAGTTCCCGGCTGTAAACACTTAGGGGAACAAACTGGAGCACAGACGCAATTCCATAGCCGCTGTGCACCCCCCGCCCCCCAAAAGCGCTTCCCGTTCGCTCCCGTTGTCCTAGTGTCACCCAATGCTCACGTTGGCCTCAGGTTCCATCAGGGCCCCTGGTGCTAACTCAGCGGGCAGTTGTCACCCGCCCGAGGGCTCGTCGGCCTCCACGGGAGCAGCGCACGGCCCGCCGTCCTGCCACGGCCAGGCGGTCTCAGAACAGCAGTGGCGTTTAGTCTACAGGCGACGTACATCACAGACGCCCCCCAGGCGCGGGCGGGAGGGCGCGGGGCAGCCGCCCGGCCCGCTCGGGGGCTCCGGCTGGACGCGGAGCAAGCGCGACCCGTTCCGCCCGCCCGCGTGGCTGTGATGTACACTCCGCCTGTAGATGAGCGACTGACAGAAGCATCATGCATTTTCACTCCATCGTCCAGTTATTTGAGGCAGAAGTTGGGAAGGCAAATCCCCACCCTCTGCCCTGTCCCCAGAAAAAAACAAAACAAAAAAAACTGCTTCCATTCAGATTTGTGGACTCCACATACTGACCTTCAGGTCCCTGTGAACTATGCCATTTAGGTGACAATGATTTACACTTTCTAGAATCTGCTGAATACAATGACTGCAAAGATACAAGGGCAGAATGGAAGGAGAACATTTTAAAGGCACATAATCACATTCAGTACAAATAAATGAAGGTTCAAATGAAACAAACAAAAAGTACACTTTCCACATTGTCTTAGCTTTATACTGGAACGAAATACTGCGGAATAAAGCTAATCTTGTTCTAACAAGAATGACATCCAACACAGAGTTTGTGACATGTTCAGATGAAACAATTTGAGCTGTGTTTTGTTCATTGCAAGTCTGCACATTAAATCACTGGTATCCAGAAGTTGAGGTTTCCATATTCAGGGAGGAAAAGTCATTCATAATTTCCACAGTGTTCTGGGAAAACTCTTTAGAGACAGAAAATTAGTGGGTATTTCTCAGACACACCTAAACTGTTTAAAATCTGAGGTCACAATTAAACACAGGTGGGTGACACGAGGACGAACACAGATGAAGTGGTGGGTGGAACAGGGTTAAAAAGGGTGGGACACATGGACCGTTTCGACTGGAAGACAGTGACAATACGTGCTAGGAAAACCAGGGAGGGTTTGCAGTCTCAAAGGGAGAATTTAAAGTCACCCAGGACTCTGGGGACTAGCGAAGGGCGGACGGGAAGCAAACATAACATTTAGGTCCGTGGGGCACCGCTCACCGTCGTCCCATTTCCACACACCTCAGCGAGGAAACGCTTGCTTGTTAGCTGTCAAAATGCACAGTTCATGCTTCTCTTATGAAGGCTTACTGATGTCATGACAGCTAATTAAATTAGAGGGGCAGCCCCTGATGGGCACCTGTGCGGTGTCATGAGCTGTCCTATGACAGAGTGACGTGGGACATATTACACCCATCAAGCGTGTACATCTATACACAACCACACCCATTTACGGAGGAAGCAAGAGATTCAAGGGGGACATTTGCAACCATTTAATGTACAAAGTAGCATTACTCCAAAGTAAATTCTGAAATTAAGAAAAGTGGTCACCATCTGATTTGTGTGGTTTTTCCAGCTCTAACTCAATGACGAGAACCAGTAGGAGCCTCACATTGTCTGGGTTCCATTCTATAGCTAATCTGTGTTGCTAATTATTTTCTAAAATCACGGACTCCTTTCCCTTCCACCAAAATGTTCACTTTGTACTACTTTTTAGGAATATTTCCCTTTCTTTTCTCAAATCACAGGGTATTGGGCCTAATGAAAAACGGAAAATAAAGAAATAAACAATTCCTGTTACGTGAACTGCGCCATTTTTACCAGTGAGAATGGACTGAATTCTAAACGTCTCGAGGACTCGTGAGAACAGACTTTTACAATTATTTGCAGAAATGCTCTTTATGCTTGTAGTTGGGGAGAATGTGTTTTCTTGACTTTGTCTCTAATATGTGGGACCTGAAAATATTCTGCAGTGAATTCCAAACGTCATACAAGGCTGCACATGAAAAGACGCAGCCCACAGGGTTTGCCCAGGTGCCCGCAGGCTCTTCCACAGAAACAATAGTCTCGGTTTGAATTTCAACCTATGTTTTTCAATTTAATAACTGCCTATTTATATAACTTTCAAAAGCACCATAAATGAAATTCTCCAACTTGCTCACCATCTTGGTTAAAATTCTCTCTCGGCAAGTGGGCAGAGAGTGACCTCTAAGGGTAAACTGAGCTGGTGACGATTCACTCATCTGAGTGTCAGTGACACGGAACTTCCTATGACTTTGGCAGCAAAACCTCCATTAAAAGGCAGAGTGTAGTCATGTACAGGTAAGAGTCACCGAATGCCAGGGACAATAGCATCACAGCAGGAAGATTAATCAGACACTCAGAAGGGAGCCTGCGTGTGCATGGGCCGCTCTGGGGAGACGGGCCACCCTTAGCCGGCCGTGTGCTGAGGGCACAGAGGGGTGGCCCTCAGGAGGGCAGCACTGAGGGCAGGAGAGGGGCCAGTGGGCAGCTGAACTTCCATGCGTTTGTTTATGTTGTGAAAAATGAGTGTCAAGTAGGGAGCACACAGAAAGGCTGCCGAGGGGAGTGAGCATATAGTCTGAGGGCCACCTAAGCCAGTGACCAATGCCCTTTCACTCCAAACACTTGGCCTTTGTGTGCCTGGGGAGTTTCCAAGTGGACACAGCGCTAGCCATTACTTCTGTAAAGATCTGCCAGTTAACAAGATCTGAAAATCCTCTGGGAGCCTCTGAAACACCTGAATAAACAGTGTTCAAGTGAGAGTTGCAGGGGCTTTGATGAGATTCCCAAAGCGCTGAACAGCTAACAGCGCTATCGGGTGCATGGGGCTCCTGCCACGCGTTTCTGTGAGTGTGTGGCGGGCCCATGCTATGGGGCTCCCCGCGACCAAGGACGTGCCCGTGGCCTGCTATGCCCAGACGGCAGCCACGAGCCGCCTGTGGCTGAAACTGGCGGTGTGACTGAGGAACCAAACTTTTAATTTTATTTAATTTTAACTAATCATAATTGAAATAAAATAGTCCAATATGACCAGTGGCTACCACGCTGGGCAGCCCAGGATCTACGGAAGAGGGGGTTGCAATCTTTGGTCTCTTAACTTCGCTCAAGACATCTGCTTCTTTAGCAGAAGTCGTTTCAGTTAGGCTCTAAAAAAACAAAAGAAAACATGCACTCTATAGATGCTGGACAAAAACGAAGTTCAGACCAGATTCCTTGATTTTTTTCCAAAGAGTCACCTTGGAAATCCTTAAGCGAGAGGGACATCAATTAAGAGGGACTCAACATGAGAGGAACGTGAGGCCCAGGAGGACCGGCACCACACGGGGCACAGCTGTCACGTGCAGGCCGAGCCTGCACTAAGCCCCGGGCCAGTCACTTACCTGGCGTCGGCTTCACTGTAATATTCTCTCGCCACTATGTCTTCAAATAGCTCCCCTCCAGTAACTCTGTGAAGACAGGCAAGGTATTCACGTTGAAAAAGAAGAAAATATTAGGCATCGATGGATGTGCACCTGTGTTCACATAGAGACTGTTTGTTTACAGATTATTTAAAAATTACCATCAGAATATAAGTGTTTTAAAACCCTGCAAGCCTTACAGTTTCATAATGGCCAGAGGACATTGTGCGAAGCATTCCCAGCTCTTCTGCATGCCTTTGTAGCGCTGGGTGCTTTGCACCATAAATACGCATATTCCGAGACTGATTTGCGGAAAATGGTTCCACACAGAAAAGGGTTTCTATGACACTCGTCCTTCCATTCCCCAAATATTAACCGAGGTCTGACGAGCTATGTGCTCAAGCAGAGGAGACGCTGCCAATTGGGGGAGCAGAGTGGGGCCCGCAGGCTGCATCTCTCCAGAGGGGGGTGCTTTGAATCTGTGAGGACACACCAGACGGGAAGCGCCCAGCGTGGCCAGTCTCTGCGGCTGTGACGCAGGAGGTGGACACGGAGGGACTGCAAGAGCACTCACGTAAAGGCAGCGCCACGTGTACCCCCTTTGGTCCTGGATTAAAGTCCCACAAACACTGGCGAGGGCTGGCGAGTGCTCGCTGGTCAGAGTGAAGCTCAGTAGGGTCCATCAACAGAGGTCTTTCTGGTTGTGGCTGGATGACCCTTAGCCTTGGGGGACAGTCCCGTGCATGGCATGACTCAGTACCAGGCCCCACACTAGGTACGAGCTGCACCGCCTTGTCAGGGGTGCAACCAGGGGGCGACTCCACCATTCCCAGGCACCCCAAGAGCCCCTGGGCACCCCTGATGAGAAGCACGAGCTGAGGGAACAGAGTCCACGGAGATGCAGTTGGGAGCTTTGTTCTCAGCACCTGGTTCTAACACACGCACTCAATCAGGTGACTGTCGGTGAAGGGCCTCTGGCAGAATCTATGACGGACCCTGTGTTTCAGGACCTGGCAGAGCGCCTGGGCACAGAAGGAGCTCAGCAAGTCTTTGCTGAGTGAATAACTGATTAAAACACTAAATGGGTGACTGAACCACAGGCACCAGTCTACAGTTTGAAGGTTTTACCTGAATTTAAGCTGGACTGAGGGTGAGGAGGCCAAACTACCCTTCACATTATTTACACCAATCTCTAACCAAATCCTGCTGTCATCTCAGAAATGGATCTCAAGGCAAGACTTCTCTCCATCTCCACCCCAATGTCACCAGCCCAGGTTGTCATGACTGTCACCTGTCCTCCTGTGAAAGCCTCTCACGCCCCCGCTTCCTCTCGCAGCTCTCTGCCATCGGTTCTCCAGGAAGCAGCTTTCAAGGTGCTGCAAATGTGTCTTGGGACAGCGTGTAGCTCGTAAATAGCTGACCTCTGCTTTGCAGGCAGAATCCGCATGTACCTTCAAGTGTCCGCCGAACTCTCAGCCTCGCCATCCGGCCTCCTCGGTGCCCACACCCTCCTGCTCCTGCCACCAGGGCCTAACAGCCATACTCCAGCCACATGCACCGGGCCCCTCCCGGCCTGGGCCCCTGCCTGGGCCTGCCCCTCCCCAGGACCTTCCCAGCCTGTGCATGCCCACTACTTGGTGAGTGGGTCCTTCTCACCTTTCCCAATGTGCCTGGAGTTTTATATCTTCAGGCCCTACTCGGCGTCCTACCCCCCAGAACCCCTGCTGTTCTCCATGACCGCTGTGATGAGGGGACTGGCTGTGCTGTCTGTTTAATGTTCGCTTGGCTACTAGAGTGGCCGTGCCAGGAGGGGGGAGTCCGTTCCTGCCTTTACCCTGGAACATAACCAGCGCCTGTAACAAGCTCACTGAACGCTTGTGAGGAGCGACCCCCGAGTTTCATGCCTCACAAAGGACCAGGTGTGTGGCGTGCTCACACTCAGGGCCATGATGCCGACATTCCTGACATCTTGTCCCTTGTCACTCCATTGCGATAAGAAGATAAAGCTCTCTCTGGCAGTTTTCCCCTAGAAATCCTACCTTTCCCTGTGGATCTTCCAGTACCTTAAGAGTTTGCCTATGAACGCGTCATGTCTGAGGATGGCACAGGATGCCTTTATTGGCTGGGCTCATGGTATGGCACACACTCGGTTTAGAGATCAAGAAGGGAGGAGAAGCATGGTGTTTTACGATTCCGGGAAGGGCACTACCTCGGTTTACACTTTATGTGGAAGAACTGAAGCCACGCCTCTTTTTCCTATGATCGAGCGCAGAGGCCACGGGCATCTCCACGTCTGGCTCCGACCGGATACCACGCCTCTCTCCCAGGGTCAGAGACCTTCCGGTCATGGTGACTGGCCGCTGGGAGCTGTGACCATGACCACAGCACAGCCGTGTCAGCTTGTCCTGTCCAAGCTGCGGTGCCCGGTGTGGGCGGCTGGCGCGAACTGGAGGTGCAGGGGTTCAAAACACAGTGTGGTCACCGCTGACCCCATGTCAGCATCACAGTTCGTAGCCCGGTGATCCATCACTTCTCGCCGAATGCCGTGTGTTTAACGGCACCTCTGAAACCGCGGATGCTCTGAGCTTGTCCAGAAAGGCCTTTCTGACTGCACTCCAAATCGGGTGATGGAAACCAACTAAGGCTGAGAGAGCTTTAGGACAGGGTCCGAAGGCCGTCGTACTGGTCCTGCTGGACACAGATTTCCTGAGTCGTACCAGGAATGACAACTGAGGTGACAAAACCGAGACAGGCTACTGGAATTGATCTGGCCCAAACCTGATTCAGCCAGGAGGGCAGGGCACACGCTGGGGGGCGCAGTGTGGGACGTCGGGACAGCGGTTCACGGGCAGTGCCCACCCTGTGGGCATAGGCGGGGGAGGGGGGGCAGATGGGGGCAGGGCGCGAACTCATCCAAAGCAGCACTCGCTTGGCACCTGCCTCTCTGCCGGGGTCGTCCCTGAATTGTCACCTTAGTACTGTTCTGGATTCCACTTTCTCTCATCTTACTCTATGTAAATTTTTTTTTCCAATTTATTGGGGTGACAATTGTTAGTAAAATTACATGGATTTCAGGTGTACGATTCTGTATTATATCCTCTATAAATCCCATTGTGTGTTCGCCACCCAGAGTGAGTTCTCCTTCCATCACCATATATTTGATCCCCTGTTACCCTCATCTCCCACCCCCCACCCCCCTTACCCTCTGGTAACCACTAAACTATTGTCTGTGTCTATGAGTTTCTGTTTCTCATTTGTTTGTCTTGTTCTTTTGTTGTTTTTGGTTTATATACCACATATCAGTGAAATCACATGGTTCTCTGCTTTTTCTGTCTGACTTATTTCGCTCAGCATTACATTCTCAAGATCCATCCATGTTGTCACGAATGTTCCTATATCATCTTTTCTTACTGCCGAATAGTATTCCATTGTGTGTATGTACCACAACTTCTTTATCCATTCATCTATCGAAGGACATTTTGGTTGTTTCCATGTCTTGGTCACTGTAAACAAAGTTGCAATGAACACTGGAGCACACATGTCTTTATGGATAAATGTTTTCAGATGTTTTGGGTAGATACCCAGGAGAGGCATTGCTGGGTCATATGGTAATTCCATTCGTAATTTTTTGAGGAACCTCCACACTGCCTTCCATAACGGCTGCACCAGTCTGCATTCCCACCAACAGTGTATGAGGGTTACTTTTTCTCCACAGCCTCTCCAGCACTTGTTACTATTTGTCTTGTTGATGATAGCCATTCTGACTGGGGTGAGCTGATATCTCATTGTGGTTTTGATTTGCATTTCTCTGATGATTAGTGATGTTGAGCATTTTTTCATATGTCTATTTGCCATTTGTATGTCCTCTTTGGAGAAATGTCTCTTCAAGTCCTCTGCCCATTTTTCAATTGGGTTGTTTGTTTTTTTGTTGTTGAGTTGCACGAGTTCCTTGTATATTCTGGATACTAGCCCCTTATCAGAGGCACTGTTTGCAAAAATCTTCTCCCATTCAGTTGGTTGCCTCTTTGTCGATGGTTTCTTTTGCTGTGCAAAAGCTTTTAAGTTTCATATAGTCCCATTCATTTTCCCTAATGGGTAGCAATGCTGAGCATCTTTTCATGTGTGTTTTGGCCTCTGTTCAAAGGTTTTGCCCGTTTTTGAATGGGGCTGTTCTTTGTTGTCGAGTGGAGGAATTCCTCGTATGTACTTCATATGTATGTCCCTTCTCAGAACACGCTTTGCAAATACTTCCCCTCATCTGAGTCATCTTTCTACTTTCTTGATAGTGTCCTTTGATGTACAAAAGTTTTAATTTTGACAAAGTCCAATTTACCTGTTTTCTACTTTTGTTGCTCATGCTTTTGGTGTCATATCCAGAAAATCACTGTCAAACCCAATGTAATGAAGATTTTCTCCTGTTCTCTTCTAAGAGTTTTATAGTTTTAGCTCTTACATTTAGGTCTTTGATCCATTTTGAGTGAACTTTTGCATGTGGTGTGAGGTACGGGTCCAACTCCATTCTTTTGCATGGGGATATCCTGTTATCGTCTGATGATTTTGGTACAATATAGGAAAATGGCAGAAAGGCCATCAACAATATATGTGTCTATAGAGATTAGTGAAAAATGCATTCAATGTTTCCTTTGTATATACACCGTAAAATAATACATCTACTACCAGAATTTTAAGCAATTCACTTCTAAATATTTCACACAATAATTTGGGAGAATTGGTTAATATTTAATTCAAACCATCATGGTACAAGACCCTCTCAAAGGGCGCAATTCATGCAATTCTACCCTCTCTAGGATAGCATCTTTAAGGAAAATATTAAAGTGGCTTTTATGTTGTGAAATTTGGAAAAATCATTTGTAGCAACAATAAAATATATATATGTAACTAAATTATCCTAAGTTGTAAATATTTTAAATAGCACCAGTGAAGCAAGTTTATTCTTAGTTTTTCTTTATAGTGATTATAATCTAGATAATTAGTTAAGAATGCAGTTTTAAATAGATCAGAAAATTCCCTACTCACACACATGTCTCTATTTCTTTTCCATAAACTTACTATTTGAAGCCTAACAATTCTCCACAACTTCGAAGAACTGACATAACTTGCTGACATAAAAGGTGGGCATCACACCTTGTCCCTGGAGGAATCACCCCTACTGCAAGTTTAAGGGGAACTCCTAAGCGATCCACAAGTTTCCGTCCACTGTTCTCTCTGTGGGATGTTAAAATGTTATAGCAAGAAGGCTAAGGTGCTTCATTCTGTCATCAAATTTATTCCAGGATAACGTTATTACTCTTTTATGAAAAGATTTTAAGCAATCATTCCACTATGAAAAACGAAAGAATCAAAAGCAATTTTGAGACGTGTTATGAGAAGCAATCCCTCTCTATCAATTAGGAGAAGTCCCTTTAGAGCGGCACAGATTAAGTGTAGGAAATGAATAGAAAATATGAAGATGGATAAAGTCCGGAAATGATGCATATAGCAATAAGACTGAGACATCCAAGGAGCATTCAGAAAAACGTCTGTCACCCATGGGGTCCTCATCAGACTCGGGTGGGATTTTTGTGCCACCATTCACTGTTCTGGGAGTTATTTATCCTCTTTACCATCATTTGCAGAGATGTTTTGAGTTTACAGACAATAAAGCTTATAATCTACTCAGCAAAATACTCAGCATACATTAAGCACTCAACGATGTTATCTATTTTCATTATTATTACAATGATAGAAAAGAGCGGCTTTTGCTGTGTCAGCCATTATTATGTCTTACTTCTATTCTTGGAAGGCAATGCGGCCCGAATGGAGATTTGCAATAAAAAGTCTATGTATAAACCGAAGAGAATACATTTGTGTGAAGGGAACATTTCAGAAGAATATTATACCTTGCTTGTCCTAAATAAAAATACAGAGAGCCATACATTTTTAGAGCTTTTACCTGAGATGTCCCTCATTCCTATGCCTTATTTAGTCCGAGACACGACGGCACAGAGAGGATGGTACACCTACGTCACAGAAATAGGCTGTACATTTATAATAAGCAAATTTAAAACCTCAAGTTTCCAAACTTTCACAATCTTTTTTGGGGTCAGATTACTGCAATAACGAAGTACAAAATGCACATGCTTGCACCCCGAGACCGCCAACAAGAAAAATCATAAGTGGCATTCACGTGCGTAATTCCCAGCACAGACTTCCCAGAGTGAGAACCCATCTGGGCTACATCCCACCCTAAAGTGGTTTTTGTAGTCAGTGCTACCGTGTTTCCCCAACAATAAAACCTCGCCAGACAGTCAGCTCTAATGCATCTTTTGGGGCAAAAATTAACATAAGACCCGTTATGTTATATGTTATGTTATGTTATGTTATGTTGTGTTGTGTTGTGTTGTGTTGTGTTGTGTTGTGTTGTGATGTGATGTGATGTGATGTGATGTGATGTTATGTTATGTTCCCAGTCTTCTAGTAAAATAAGACTGGGTCTTATATTAATTTTTGCTCCAAAAGACACATTAGAGCTGATTGTCCGGCTAGGTCTTATTTTCGGGGAAACACAGTATGTAATTGGGTCCAGGTGCCTCTTTCTCATCCTGTCTTGTTCTTCTTTGTTCAGCGAGTGAGAAGAAGGATCTGGAACGGTTAAAAGGGCCAGTGTGCCTGAGGCTGGGCCTTTAGAAGGACTAACCCAGCCCTGCTTCCTGCCTCAGCCGACCTTCTGCCTCCTTGATGGGAGACAGGTACTTCCACTCCCACAGCTGAAACACTAGGCTGGGGACATCCGCGGCCAATACCGCCTGTGACGGTACACTCGAGAGTGTTCGTCACAACACTGCCATTCAGAGAGACAGGTGAGACTGACTGAGCACGTGCACTTTCTCAACAGTTTTCTTTAATCCCCTCAACATCTTATCAGGAAAACATGAAGTCCATTGTACAGACGAAAGTCACGAGGCCTGAAGCAGAAAGCTGCAGAGAACTGTGGTGAGGAGGTGGTGGCTGGGGACACGGCCTGGCCCCGCCCTCGCACCCTGCTGTCCCCACGTGCTCTCGGCACCCCACAGACGAGCGGTAAGGACAGCACGCGCATGCTCAGTGTTCACTCTACTTCCAGGCATGCATTTCTACCCGACTATGGCATCACTAATATCTATTTCACATCAACTATATGGAATTATATTTGACACTAGAAAAATACAGAAAATAAAAACGAACAGCTGCAAGCTCTGATGTGGACCCAGAGGCAGAGACATGGGCATAGACAGACATTTTTCTCGAGCCAATGCCAAAAATAAAACTTTCATGCCTGAAAAGGAGAAATCAAAAAGTGATTTTCAATCAAAATTCTACCATAAATAAGATTCTGATATGGTCTAACTCCTGTTTGGGGAAGTACCTTATTTTGGAAGAGGACATGGGAAGAAGGCTTCCCAGACCAGACCGAGCAACTGGTGGCCGGACTTCAAGGGCCCTGCCCACAGGACACGGTCAGCTCTGCATCCCTCTTCCTCCTGGGGAGGCCACTGGGCTTCCAAGGGGCCCTGTGCCCAGGGACACTGCCTAGGCCTGTCCCTGGGCATATGACCCCTTTGTTACCTGTAGCCTAGCCTGTCTTATTCCCCTTAGCTTTTCAAAGAAAGTCTTATTTATAGAAATTTCTAGGTCAGGTTGCTTCAAAGCTGCCTTGGAGAAAATGCCAGTCAGACAGCTGGAATGATTTCAGATTAAAATCCCTACAGAAATAAAAAAGTAAAAGCGTACATTTGCACTTTAGTATAAATGAACACACACAACTAACTGTTCAGAGATCCAGCCTCTAAACAGCAACATAAACAGTGCCAGCTTTAAAAAGGCTTGTAATAATAAAAAAAAGTAAGTTCACTAGACATCTGTGGTTTACATGACAATACTTTCATTACATTTATTCTTTTAAGTAGAGAGATTGAAATTGCTAATAGTTGATCATCTAAGTTGACAGAGAATTTAAAAACCCATCTGTAAACCTTCATATTACTTAAAAAAAATCCTGGAAACTACGAGACCAAATTAAATATCACTGCTTTCCCCAATGATAGTCACAAAAGCAGAAATCACAAGTGAAAAAAACAAGTTACATGATTTTAATATTTTAGCATTATTTATGGATAGGTTTTGATTAATTTTTGTGAAATCTGTGGGTTGGTCTAGCAATCTGTCTTCATTACACTTTTTCTGTGTGAGATGCTAGATTCATAAATGTTATTAACAGAGCACAGACTGTACTAGAAAAGTGTGGAGGCCAATCTGGACACAATGAATTCAATTAATTCAAAAAACAAACTAAAGAGCCCACATCGATCTTCGTTGTGCACCGACGCGCTGACCCTGACCCTGCAGACTGCCTGTCTCACTCCCAGGCAGGTCAGAGCCGGAGCTGGGACAGCCTCGCAGGACAGACAAATGCAGCAGTCTCAGTACCTGTTGTTGTTATTACTGTTCTCATCTTTGGCGATGGTACCGGTCAGGAGACGTGCCTGCCCCCTCCCCACAGTGAGGCTTAGGAAGCCAGAGGCTGGATTGTGGGGACGCAGCGATCTGCGCACAGATGGCTTTACTATGAATGCTGGCAGGTAAAGGGAAAAGCGTGTGCAGTGACATCTCTAGCTGACAAGGACCAAGAGACCTCCCGCACTTGCTTTCACCCTGAAAGCCCCCTGAGACCATGTAGAAGATTCAAACAACGTGGTAAAAGTGGCCACGTCTCATCCAAAGAAAGGATGTTGAGAATACTTGCTGGTGGCAACTTCAGCCTGTCGTCTGAGATGACATTCTCTCTCTCTCTCTCTCTCTCTCTCTCTCTCTCTCTCTCTCTCTCTCTCTCTCTCTCTCTCTCTCACACACACACACACACACACACACACACACACACACAGATCTCCAAGGAAGTGGATTTTATTACAGGGAACGCCATTGTTTGAGGTGATCTTTGAACACTGACTACTATTATGTTTCTGATTGGCCTGAGCATTTTGATACTGATTTCAATTCTTTCCTTTTGGGAAAAACACACCTATGGAGGTTAGGAGGAATGAACAACCATTTCCTCGGCTGAACTCGCCCACCTGGCTGAACCTGGACACAGCAGTGAACACACGAGGCCAGTGGGTGATGGGAGAGGCAGGAAGGGCACGAACTCGACTCCACAGGGTCACACAGTGACTGCATATGTGACCTCGGGCACTGCCACCCTGGACCACAGATGGAGGCTTCTCAGAGCTGCCTGCATGCCTTCTACGTCCCACCTCTGAACTTGCCTCAGAGACGCGGTGGACAGGACCCTAGTTTGTCCCGCTCTTTCCTTCTGAACCTGGAGTTGCCGTGGCTCACATCTTCTCCCTCACGTCCCTTCAACATCTCCTCTCCTCTGTGAATGAGTCCCCCATCAGAACCCTGTCTGCCTTCACTGTCTGCACCAGGAACTGCCTACCTCCTAACCATCTACAGCCAGTGTCACGTGGATGGCCCAAAGGCACTTCAAGCTGGGGAACACATGGCCACTTTGATCTGTGTCCCCCTATTATAAAGGAATTGTCCCATCTTCTCATCACATCCGGTGGGTCACCCTGTCCAGCCAACTTCTGGCTCCAAACACCTCAGGACCGCCCCCTCCCACCCCACCTCCTGCCCAATAGTAAGGGATTCACCACGCGTCACATCAATGACTGGGCAGCCTGCCACCCCCTTCTGCAGACGTGTTGTCCACATGGCTGCCACCATTACCATTGCAAAGTGCACCGTGGCCACGTCAGAGTGAATGCAGAGTAGGGTCCCAGTGACCAGACAGCACCGCCATCACCATCTACTGTAGCACTGAGCAGGGATGGGGGTGACAGTTCCAGTGGCATCACTACAGACAGGTCTGGGGACATAGCCCAAGGCCCGTTCCTCACTGCACACACGGCAAGGCTGACTTCCAGGGCTGCGTCTTGGTTTGTAAGTTGAGACACTTCATTTTCACTCTCAGCACCATTCAGTCATTAAAAGTCCCTTCAACCACATCCAGATTATAAGGAGTTTATGAAGCACAATATGCCACAGATCTAAAGAGATTTTGACAATGTGCCCCACTGGACAAGCCTCACTGAGAACAATGTTTGTCTGTGTTGACGTCACTGGAAGAACGCCGGGACTATATGCCAACTCTCCAGCTCTGCGAAATGTTAAATATGTGAACACCACATAGGAGAAGGCTAACCCCACCACTCACCCACGGGACGTGTGCGCTCCAGAAACGTTCTCACTGGCCTGTTCTACCAGGATGTCCTCCTTTGTCAACAGCAAGTGGTGTGATCCACGGGTGGGCCAAGTTAAGGAAAAATAAATGCAGCATCTGTGGGAGCATGTCTCCAAGCTTTACAGCCAATGAGGTTTCCTGCAGCAATTTTCACAGCCAGCCCCACAGAACGTGGGTCGTGAATGGAATCATTTCCGCCCTGGAGAACATGGGCTGTTGAGCTATGGATGTAGGACTCACGCTGTGCACTTTCTGTCTTAGGAACTTAAAACGTTCCCTTGAAGACCAGCATCCCCTGCTTCACAGACAGAAAATGGATGGACTGATGCTATGTGCCTGGATGCGAATCAGAGTATTTGCACACAGCAAAGTACAAAGTGACAATTAGAGAAGGCCTCGTTTGGAATGGGGACACTAAGTTAGTTTCCAAATTACACAAAATTAGTCCTTCAAGTTCCAAAATTCTATGGAACTAGTTTGATGGCTGTATAAAAATATATTTTAAATACTTCTGAATTTTTAATTTAAATATACAAAATAGAATTTTAAATGACTCAGTGTCGTAATTATGATTAGAGAAATCTGTGCTCTGTAGTGTGTGCACTGAAGAACGACACAGGTGAGCAGAACATTTGCCCCACACTAAGTCTTCTCTAACCATAGTGTCTTTCTGGCTCTTGTTTGTTTCCATTTTTAAAAATTGGCTGATTTCCTCCTTCTGTCAGGCAGTCAACTCTTCCTTCTTGTTACTGCAAGCACTATATCAAAGAGGACTTCCTAGTACTTCCTTGTATCCTTTGGTCTGTATTTCTCCCTTCAAATGTCCAACTCTCAATTGCCAGAGGATTTGGATATTAGATAATAAAAACATGTTAAAATACACGAAAGTCAGTATTTTCTGATGGAGGGTCTGAGATCTTTATGGAATAAAGTGCATGACCTTTAGTGAACATGTTTTTTGACAAAAGTTTTAATTACGTAAAGTCCTTTTTTGATTACTGACTTCCTAGGAAGTGGGTATTTACTACATAAATTGTAATGCTGCCTTTTTTTTTTTTTTTTTAAGAGAAGCCTTGTGGTTCTGTAATAAGTATCTTCTAGCTAAAGCAAGAAGATACCTACACATCAGCCATTAAGTTCTTTTAATATCTTAATTTGTGACATTTCAAGAAAATACAGGAAATAATAAAAATCTACATTGCAGCTTCCCAAAGTTAATGCTGTTAATATATTGGCACATTTGCTCCAATCTTCCTTCACACTTTTGTTAAAAAGAAAAAAAAAATCACTCAATTATTTTTATAAAAATTAGATATGCTCAGTACAAATAATTAAAACAATGCAGAGAAGCTCACTATAAAAGCAATAAGGAAAATTATCCCAAATCCATAACCCTGAATTGTATGTATGTGGCTGTCTGCACATAGAAGGATATAAGGTGACAGAAACATTGAGACATTTTGAAAAACCGGACTCATCTGGGTTTTAATCTTAATTCACAAAATATTGCTTAATTAAATTTGAAATTAATAGAAGTAATTAAAATGAAACGTAAAAGTTGTTAGCAGGTATATTTCTTAAAAGATCACTCTGAATTTCTTTTAAAAAGAGGATTCTGAAAACAGTGAAGACTGGGACAATTTTAACTACGCGTGTTAAGCAGGTGGTGTCCCTGACCCCGGCTTCCTGAGCCACGAGGGCCCAGCGTCCTCGGGGCTCCTCTCATCCACGTCAGTTAATAATTGTCGGGATTTCTACATTCACGTCCCTTGGCCGGCAATTACCCCCAGAATCAGCAACTCACTATTCACATCACCCGGAGAGGGTTAAATGTTTACGACCATTTAACACAGCTTTTCGTTCATGAATGATTCGTTTTGATTGATTTGCTGGATTTTAATTTTTCAAACAATTCCTCCAGCAACCCGGCCCCTCCCCCGTCCCGAGCCCAGTAAATCGTGTATTTTCAACTGGTCCTCAATTTGTTTCCTCAGGTATTCCCCAGGTTGTTGTTTTTTGTTTTAAATCTTCCTTTAAGAAATACATCAGTAATCAGAAACTCAGTGTGAAAGTAGAGGTAAATGGTTTCCTTACAAGGAGAACAATGTCATGACTCGTAGAAGGAGCTGAAATCAATCACTGTGACTCTATTTGAACCTTCTGTAGCTAAATAACTTTCTAGAAGGAAAAAAAGACTAAGCAAAGTGCCAATTTCTTACTTAGAAGGTACCTGATTTAAAAAAAAAGTCTGTAATTTGCAGATGAAAACAGAGCTGACAAACAGCTCGGACTTCTGTAAAATCCCATTTCTCTTTCCCACCACTAGAGCCATGAATTTCAGGGATAAAAGAGGTGATGCTATCAAAAATTGGGTACTTGCTGATGCGGATGTCAGTGGGTAGTTTGCCTGCTCTGTACATGAAAACCGAAGTCACACTGGCTGTCTCAAGTAGCAGTGAACTTACAGGGGAAGCAAGTCAGAGACAGCAGTGACCAGCTCAGCCAGGCCCCTGGACACCAGCTCCGTCACCAGGGTGCACTGTCCTCGCCCCCAGGAAGGCACCAGGGCTCTGGCCCAAGGCCTCGCCACATCCTGGCTCAGCACTCCTTCCTCAATATAGGTTTCTTTGTTTTTGCAGCTCCCCAAACTCTCACTTGCCATGGCTTTCGAGGAGCACATCTAGACACTGACCCCAAATTTGCAAGAACTCCCAGCTTTAGTTCCTTCATGGTTCAAACGCCAGGTACCCACTCCCAGTCCAGGAAGCTGTGCCCAGAAAGGCAGACTCATGGGGCATACAGGGTGGGGGGTGGGGGTCATTATGGGGTGTGGGCGGGATTTGGTCTCCAAGAACAGGGTGAGCGTAGGCAGGAAATTGGTATATAAACCATAAAATAAACAAAGCACTTAAACCTAGAACATATGCTTCCTCTATTCAGCTGTCTCTCTTGCCTGTACTTAGATAAAAAACGATGGCCTAAAATATTCATTCCAAGCTCTTTACAAAACAAGTTTGTGTTCTTTCCAGAGCTGCATCGTACACTTTTATGCAAGAATATTTATTGAATGCCTACTATGTGCAGGCACCAGGGACCACAAGGTGAACGAAAGAGAAAGAGCCCTGCATTCGTGGAGCTTGCACTCGGTGGTGGTGCAGATAATTACCAAACACGTGAAGTTTCATTATGGCAGGCTGGGTAGTGCTAGTGCTGAGAAAGAAAACAAAGGTGAAGAAGAAGCTGGGAAGAGCTGGGGAGAAAGGCTAACTTTCCGGCTGGGCACATGGAGAGGCCTCCCGGAGCCGGCAACCTGTGACCTGTGAACCAGACCTGCAGGCGGGCAGAACACTCAGGACCAGGGGAGAGCAGGTGTGGATGCCTCGCTCGCTCCAGGCTACGAGGACGCGTGTGGCTGCCGCTCGGCTCAGAACTGTGAGTGGAGAAGGGACAGGTCGCTATGCTCTGACAGGACACCTCTGGCTGCTGTGCTGAGAGCAGGAGGCGAGGGGACACGAGTCGGCACCTTTTTATAGTGATCTAGGCAAGAGATGACAGTGTGCCACCACCATGGGGACGAGTTATCGAGCTCTGAATATATTTTGGAACTAACAGGAATTGCTGATGAATCAGATAAGCTACATGAGAAGAAATGAGTCCATATTTACTGCAGTGGTTTTGGCCTGAGCAACTGGAGAGATGGAGTTACCATTGGCTGATAGGAGTGAGTCTGGCCTTAGGCAGATGAGGTCAATTTCAGACATTTAAAAATTCCAATTAGACATGCAAGTGGGGGTGGTGACATCCAAGAGGATATAAAGACTGGAGTTCAGGTGGAGGTCGGAGTTGTAGTTATAAACCCGAGCGCCATTACTTTCCAGATGGAATTTAAAGCTTTGATACTGGACGAGATACTTAGGAAGTGAGTGTGAACGGAAAGTTTAAGATGCCCAAGGGCCAACCTCCTGGATCACTGCTCTGAGTAGATGTGAAGGAGACAAACAAGAAGTAGCAGAGAGACACAGAAGGGTGTGAGGACATTACCTCCATGGTATTTCCAATACATGCATGGTATTCAACGATTATCTGAAGAAACTTCAAGTTCTTTGAGGACAGGGACAAAATCTAGCTCACTCAGGGTCCCAGGGACAGCACCATACTACGTCACACACTACGCAATACACTGTAGAATGCACTGCACATACACTACATGATACATTGTATAAATACACTACATAATACACTATAATATACTATGTAATACACTGTATAAATACACTATGTAATACACGACATAATACACTGTATAATACACTGTGCATACACTACATAATACACTATAATATACTATGTAATACACTGTATAAATACACTACGTAATACACTATAATATACTATATAATACACTGTATAAATACACTACATAATACACTATAATATACTATGTAATACACTGTATAAATACACTACATAATACACTATATAATACACTGTATAATACACTAACATAATACACTATAACATAGTATGCAATACACTGTATAAATAAACTATGTAATACACGACATAATACACTATATAATATACTATAAAACACACTATATAATAAATTATATATGACACTATATAATACACTACATGATAGAGCATGACACACTATATAATACACTGTATAAAACACTATGTAATACACTATATGATACAATTCTACGTTGAAAGCTTTTTTCTGTTTTGAAGGTTCAACAACACTCCTGGTTAATGTCAAACTGCTGATTTGGATTTCAAAACATCTATTTTAAAAACATCGATGAAAAATCAGACTTCTGTTTCTCTCTCAAAATATTTTTAAAACAAAAGAAACATCTTACTGAAAACAATTATTCTGGTGTGCCCCCAATCTTACTAAGCATATAGCCACACCAACACACGTGAAACACGTAGGTAACACACAGACGTGTGGCGTGCTGGGTGGCCGGCTGCGATGTGCGGGCAGGTGGACCGAGGGGCTGGCACATAACAAAGCCAATACGCAGACACCAGCCACTGAAATCATAGTCAGTCAAGTATTAGCCGCTGACCTGGGACTAAATCATGAGTGGCCATCACCACGCGCCCCCCAACGGGCACCGTCCCACAGCGAGTCAGTGAGGGGTGTTGACAGCGAGACTGAGAAGATGCAGCTGAAACTGCTTCTCCTTCTGAGTTATTTAAAATGTCAGATGATTCCAGTCATTTCTCCAACGCCATTTACTGCCACCTGTGTCGTCGTACTGTTTACACCCTTGCTCAGTTAGCAAAGAGAAGGGCTTCTTTTCAAAATCTGTTTCTTGGTGAGAAGATGCATTTTACTTACTTTGTTCATATAGTCAAATTCCAAACACTGAAGTGCTACCCCTCTCTGAGTCTACTAAATGTGTTCTAACAAAGTGTCCTTGTTTTAACGCTTGCCAGTCACCAAGCGAGTCGAGGCTTTGAGGAAATACGGTGCTCATGTCCACGACTATTGCACTTATAGGAGAAAAGCGGCCTCTGAGCAGAAGGAAGCCTCCACAGAGCGCCAGGTCCCATCAGCCACCTTACCCTTCACTACCACCCTCAGGTGCTCTCAAAGCTTCCCCTTGTCTTCATTTCCTGGCACTGCTTAGCTCCAGAGACTGGCATCTCGCACTGGGACACCAATACGTCCCTCACTAGTAGCTGGAACGATTTTTCCAAACACGGCTCTCACTACATCGTTCCCCTCAACTCTCCCTTTTAAAGACCTGGGCCTGATAGATAGGGACGGCACAGAGAGCTGGGCTCTGCCCCTCTAGTCCCATCGCGCCCCCGTGGCCCCTCTGCCTTCAGGCCGAGCACCACCCAGCCGCTCTCTGGGCCCCATGGGGGACCGGCACATGTGCTGACGGCACCCACGCCATCTCAGCACGGCCGCCCTCCCTGTTCCAAAGCCCCGCAGGCACTGGTCTGGCCCAGGGTCACTGCCCTGTCCTGTCCTGCCTGGGCTGGAGGCTCCCTGTGGGCAGCGATTGTGTCTTCCCTGGTTCTCTCTCGTATTTAGCACAGTGCTTGCCATATAATTAGCACCCGGTCAGTATTCCAGTCACCGGATGAGTGTGTTATAGCAACAAATCTATTTACGGACACCGTCCACGGTGCCAGGGCCGGGGGAGGCGGCCAGCAGCCAGGAGCGGCACCTGCCAAGCAGAAGTGAGACATGAGCCGGGGTCAGGGACAGGATGGACGAGAGCACAGCAGAAACGTCACCACATGTTGGAGAGGCTGCTGCTAAACTTAGCCCAACATCTTCTAAACTGTAACTTTTCCAGGTTCTTTCACAGCATAATGTCACTGACTGGCCACAGACTGTCTCAATATGGTCACGGATGCTCAGGCAGCATCCCAGCCTCTTCCACAGAGAACCGTCCAACCCAGGGGCTGCTGGGTGTCTGTGAGGACGCAGCAACTTAACACGTATCACAATTTCACATTTAACTTTCTGAGAAAACTGTTTCCAACATCTGGTGGAATGAAAGAGGCAGCACCTCTCTTTAGGGACTCTGGACAGCAAGTTCCAATGACATGTGATTACGAATGGTTTCAGTCGTTTTCCGAGAAACAGTCAAGCTACTCATCCTGCCATTCTTGGTGGCCTGTACTATACGAGAAACCAGAGGTAGACAGTTACTTATCTTAAAACACGTCTTAAAAATCTACATTTCTAGCCTCGATTTCTGACCTCAGCTAATAAATGACTACGTCTTGGTTGTCTTTTTAATTCCAAACAATTTAGGGGTTTTTAATTGAATTTTATAAAATTCAAGATTAAATAAAAAAGCATTATGGGCACTTCTGGTTTCTGGTCCGCCGTGTCAGGAGCATAGAAGTTGCCACTCTGTCCCAATGAGGAAAAAGGTGAACAAACTGAACAATGAACAGTTCTCCACAGATCTGGTGGCAGCCGACTGCTGCCTCCTAAGAATGACACAGACACGCAGATCCCGTCACACGTCACTGGGCGGAGCCGCGCGGGGACGAGGGTGGGGGCAGGACACCTGAGTTGGACCTGACAACCTGCGGGAGGCTCAGTGAGCACACGGCTGCGGGACAAAGCGCTGGGCAGCCCTGGGGGACCCCAGACTTTCACACCCAGGAGTTCTGTCAGGTCTTCACAGTGAATCTCAGAAAACCTTCTCGTGCTTGCAGTAGAGAGAGGGGAAAGAAACCATTACTTTTCTTTTTTTTAAATGCAGAATATTCTGTTCTTCTTAACAAGGCCTGCCTTAGGGAGAAACTATTTCACCAGAGCTCAGGTGATCTGGGGGATGGAAACACCCAACTCCAGCTGCCTCTAGCCATCCTGTTCCATTTAAGTGGGAAAAACCCAAAACGAAACTGAGAAGGACGGTGAAGTCCACAGCCAACTGCCCAGGTTCACCAAGAGCCCAAGGCCCCTTCACAGGCTGCACAATGCCGCCCTCCCCCCACCTCACCACTACCCCACTGAGGGGTTTACCATAGTTCCTTCTACCCAGCACACCATGTCTACCTTGCAACAACAATTACAAGGCATACTCAAAGGCAAAAGCACACTTTGGAGAAACTTAACAAGTATGAGAGCCAGAGTCAGATATGGCAGGGATGTTGGAATTATGAGACCCGGAATTAAACAACTGTGCTTAATATACTAAGGAATTAATGGAAAAAGTAGATGACATTCAAAACCAGAGGGGTACTGTAAGCACACACAGATAGAAATTCTAAGAAAGAATCAAAAAGAAAGTCCAGAATAAAAGAGCAAACACTGTAACAGAAATGAAGATGACACTGATGGACTATTAGGAGGCTGGACACAGCTGAAGAAAGAATCTCTGAGCTTGAGGATATGACAACAGAAACTTCAAATAGAAGATAGTTACAAATACGATGATCCAACTATATCAATAATTACAAGGCACACTCAAAGGCAAAAGCACACTTTGGAGAAACTTCAAAACTTCAAACTTGCACTTCAGGGCAAGAAAAGTTATCAAGGATGAAGAGGGGGCATTACATAATGATAGAGGGACCAATACTCCAAGAAGACACAACAGTCTTTAATGCGCATGTACCTGCCAACACAGCATCAAAATACAGGAGGCAAAAACTGACAGAGCTGTAAGAAGAAATAGGTGAGCCCACTCTCACAGTTGGAGACTTCTAAGTCCCTCTGTTACAAATAGATTGATGCAGCCGGCAGAAAATCATTAAGGGCGCAGGTAAACTTGAGAGCACCACAAATCAATTGGATATATCTGACATCTACAGACCACTTCGTCCAACAACTGTAAAGTACACATTCGTCTCAAGCTCACATGGGACATTCACAAACACAGACTACATTCTGGGTCATAAAATACACTTAACAAGTTTAGAAAAATCGAAATTATACTACGCTTGCTCTTGACCACATGTAATTAAACTCGAAACCCATAACAGAAAAATAGCTGAATAATTCAAAATACATGGAGATTACACAACACATTTCTAAATAACAAATGGGTCAAAGAAGAAGTTTCAACAGAAATTTCCAAATGTTCTGAATTAAATGAGAATATGACATATCAATATTTGCGGGATGCCGTACCTAAAGGGAAATTTACAGGACTGAACTTGTATCTTAGAAAAGATGAAAGATATACAATCAGCAACCTAAGCTTTCACTAAGAAATGAGAAAAAATGGGCGGCCGGATGGCTCAGTTGGTTAGAGCGCGAGCTCTCAACAACAAGGTTGCCAGTTCAATTCCCACATGGGATGGTGGGCTGCACCCCCTGCAACTAAAGATTGAAAACGGCAACTGGACTTGGAGCTGAGCTGCGCCCTCCTCAACTAGATTGAAGGACAATGACTTGGAGCTGATGGGCCCTGGAGAAACACACTGTTCCCCAATATTCCCCAATAAAAATTAAAAAAAAAAAAAAGAAGAAAAAGAAATGAGAAAAAGAAGAGCAAATTAAATGCAAACTAAGCAGAAGAAAAGAAATAATAAAGATCAGAGCAGAAATCAATAAAATTGATAAAAGGAGATTAATATAGAAAAATCAACAAAAGCAAAAAAGCTAGTTCTTTTAAAAGAGCAATAAAATGGAATCGCCTATAGCCAGGCTAAGTAACAATAAAAAGAGAGGACAGAAATTTCTAATTTCAGAAATGAAAAAGTGACATCACTACAGATATCATGGACCTTGAAAGGATAATGGAGGAATATTCTGAATAACTCACTGCCCACATATTTGATAACCTTGATGAAATGGACCCATTCTTTCAAAGACACAATCTGACAGAATCAAACAAGAAGAAATGGAGAATCTAAACAGACCTGTATCTATAAAGAATCAATAATAACCTTCCAGAACAGAAAGCACGAGTCCCAGAAGGGTTCACTAGTGACTTACTCCAAACACTTAAGGGAAGAAATAGTACTGATTCTCTGCAACTTCATCCAGAAAACAGAAGCAGAGTGAACATATCCCAACACATTTTATGAGGCCAGAATTACTCTAACACCAAAACAAGATAAAGGCACTATAAGAAAAGAAAACCATGGACCAATATCCCTTATGAACACGCATACAAAATCCTCAATAAAATACTAGCAATCGAGTCAAACAATGTATAAAAACAATTATACACTCTGAACAAAAAGGATTTATTTTAGGTAACAAGGCTGGTTCAACATGTGACTATCAATGAATGTTATCCCTCACACAACAAGCAAAAATAGAAAAATCACACAATCATATCAGTTGGTGCAGAAAAAACATTTGGCAAAATCCAACACCCACTCATGATAACAACCCCCAGCAAACTAGGAACAGGAGTGGCTTCCTCACCTTGACAAAGAGCATCTACAAAGTACCACAGCTGACAACTCGCTTAATGGTGAGAAACTCAAAGCCTCCCAGGGACACAGCAGGACATCCCTGCTCACCACTGCTTTCGCACTGTGCTAGGGGTTGTTGTTAATGCAAGGAGACAAGAAAAGGCAAGGAAAGTATACACATTGGGAAGAAGGAAATCAAACGGTCCTTGTTTATGGGTGACATTATGACTATGTAGAAAATCCTAAAGAATTGACAATAAAACTCCTGGAACGAAGCAATTATAGCAAATTGCAGGATCCAAGGTTAACACAGAAAAGTCTATTTATTTCCTAGATACTAGAAATGACCAAGTGAAATTGAAATAAAAAAACACTTTAAACTCCTCAAAAATGAAATCCTTAGGTAGAAGTTTAACGAAATATGTAACACACACACACACACACACACACACACACACACACATATATGTATAACAAAACCGATGAAACATCTCAAGGAAATAAGTAAATGGAGAGATGCCCCACGTCCACGAGCAGGAAGACTCAATATCGTCAAGATGCCACTTCCTCCCAACTTGATCTGTGGATTCTGCACAACCTCAACCCAAATCCCAGTGGGTCCTTTTGTGGATGGACAAACTGACCCTACAGTTCCTACGGAGGCAAAGGCCCAGAGCAGCCAGCACAGAAGTGAAGGGGAACGAAGTCAGAGGACTGAGGCTGACGACCTCCAAGACTCACTAAAAGGCTACAGTATCGATGGAAGAACAGTCAGACCAACAGAGCAGAACCCAGAGCCCAGACACAGACCCTCACACACAGGAGATCTCTGACAAAGGAGCAAAGGCACCAACACGGAGCAGAGATGGTCTTCCCCACAAATGGCGCTGGGACAACGGGACACGACATGTAACAAATATGATCCAGACACGGACCTTACACCCTCCACAGAAATTAACTCAAAATGGACCACAGACCTAAACAAGAAATGCAAAACTATAAACCTCCTAGAAGATAATACAGGAGAACATCTAGATGACCTTGGGGATGGCAATGACCTTTTAGGTACAACACCAAAGGCACAGTCCATGAAAGAAATAACTGATAAGCTGTGTTTCATTAAAAACTTCTGCTCTGCAAAAGGCCATGTCAAGAGAATCAGAAGACAGGACACAGAATCGGAAGAAATATTTGCAAAGACACGTCTGATAAACGACTATTGCCCAAATTATACAAAGAATTCTTAAAACTCAACAACAAAAAATAAACAATCTGGTTAAAAAGTGTGCAAAAAAACCTGACCTGACACCTCACTAAAGAAGACACAAAGGTGGCAAAACAAGCACAGGAGGAGACACCCCACACCACATATCACCAGGAGCCGCGAATTAAACAGCCAGATGCCACCTCACATCTGAGAGGCTGGTCAAAGTCCAAAGCAGTGACAGCACCAGATGCTGCCGAGGACGTGGAGCCACCAAAACTCAGTCACCGCTCGTGGGGACGCAGCACGGTGCAGCCGCCGTGGACGGCAGTTTGAAGTTTTCTTACAAAGCTCAATGTCCTCTCACCAGATGACCCAGCGATCACACTCCTTGGTATTTATTCAAACAGGCTGAAAATTTATGTCCACACAAATCCTGTACACAGGTATTTATACAAACTTTCTTCATAAACGCCAGATTTGTAAGCAGCCAAGGTTACACTAGGTAGGTTTTCAGAGGGATACAATGTGCTGTGAATAGTAGGCACGAGGTCTTCAGAAAAATCAAACTGGCCTTCCACCCCCAAGATGTACTAATCACCGGAATTGGGTGGAACATACACCCTTCTGACACACAGGAGTGTTCTCGGCACAGAGAAGGATTTGGCCAAATAACCGGAAGGATGAGCCAGCGGCTAGGGCACACGTCAGACACCTTCACAGACATGTCACACTTGTCACACCATCTCTGTGTTTTGTGAACGCTGACTTGGCGGTTATGCAACCACATACTCTAGTGATGAGAGAATGTATGACATCGCTTTCAGTTCTTTGGGAGGCAAGCACTGTTGCTCACCTGCCTTCGGTCTGCTCACCCGTGGTCTGTGCTGAGTGAGTACACACCAAGTGTGTGTTTGCTGCATGAAGGAAATTCCCGAAGATGTAACTGTCTGCCTCAACCCAGCTCTTCCCGTGTTCCCAGACACCTGTCTCCCCAAAGGCAATGTGTACCCCTCACAGCGTTGGCCTCATTCGGTCTAAACCACAGACTTCCTGACGCAGCCTGATCCCCTCTCTGAATTGTAAAATCTGGGAGGAAGGGATGGTGTCTGCCTCATCCTTTAGTCCTGACGTTAGCAATGAAACTATCAGCTCCCCAGTCCAAGGGGTGTAATTTGAAAAAGTATATTTAATATTACATCATTTCAAAATTTGCAAAAGTTAAAAATACACACGGTTTCCTAATAATGACTACAAAACACGCCACTTGACCAAGCTTTCTGGCCGGTATGAATAGATAAAACGGGCAGGGAGGCAGCCACGAGGTGCTCCCTTTGTCAGTTTATCCAACTGGGACATTTACTTAAAAATGTTCAGAAACAGTGTTTTCTCCCTTAAACATTAGGCATCAACGTCTTTCATTAGGAGGCAGGTGACGAACAGAATTTCTTACCTGGGGTAAAACAAACTTTAAAACAGAGAAAATAAGAAGTACTGCATGCAGCAAGACGTGTTTTTGCTAGGAGAAAAAATGTTTATTTTGAAGATGTAACAACTGCATTTTTCTCTAATATGGTAGAATTGTAAGAAATTATCTGAAATTTAAAAATGACATCAGGAGTCCTATTCTACAGAAATCCCTCATTGATGAGCATAGCGTCCTGGCCTCTCAGAACAGGAAAGGACCGGAGACACCCCCCAAACTTCCTCCCTGTGCATGAGAAGAACGAGGCTCAGAGACAAGAGGCGCTAAGGGTTCAGCCCTGGGCAGCTCTGAGACCAACACTAGGTCTGTCCTTTCCGGTCAGCAGTCCTTCTGGGACCCCCCCCCCCCAAACCGGCCACTTTAGCACCCTATTGAGATGACAAAATCATCCCAAGCATGGCTCTTACACATTCACTTAGAGCGGTGGAATTTCCACTGCCATGCACACGATACAGCCTCTGTGTCACACAGGCCACCTGCAGACGACCGCTGTCATCAGGCCGCATTTCCCATCAGTCCTGCAGCAGGCAGGACCACCTGTGGACCCGAGGCCAGGGCTGTGCCTGGAGGCCGCTGCCCTGGGAGCCCCCCATCCCAGCTGCACTGCCCCGTCCTGCCTCCCGGAGCGGCCGAGTGCCCCGAGTGCCCCACCAGGCCCATCCCCGAGGAGGGCTGTGTCTACAACTCGGGAGCTCGCTTGTGTGGGGAGGAAGGGCTCTGCTTCCCTGCAGGCCTTTCCTGGGATTCCTGAGTCTACCTGCAAAAGTGACCATCACACTTTGTTCTTGGGGACAGTGCACGGACGCCTGAATAAGAAAGGTAAGTTCAAAAGGGCAAGAAGAAATGATTTTTTCAGGGCACTCAGAGCCTCTTGGGAAAAGTGTGCCATTAGGAGACTCAATGCACCTCTGAAAATAGAACTTGCCATCAGATCTGCATAGCCGACATTCCACAGGAAGTGAGCGCGAGCCAAACCATTGCCGGAAGGACGTGACACACGGAACGCTCCTCCCTGAGGAATCCCTGTCATTTTATCTTGGAACCAATTGGCTAAGTGCGGTCCAATTTTCCCAGATGAGCAGTTCATTGATAACTTTAAGAGCATACTTTTGTTAACTATCTTTAAAGTGTGCATTTTTATGAAGTGACTTACTTTTCCTCTTCATAGAATACTACCACAATTAGATAATTATTGCGTGTTGGATAAAAGATGGTGCATGGAAAAATACACTTTATCTAAACCTGTGATTCTGGGCCACTCTCTTATACCATGTACAAAAATAAAGTCAAAATGAGTTAAAGACTTAAATGTAAGGCCTGAAACCATAAAACTCCTAGAAGAAAACACTGGTAGTCAACTGACATCTGCCTGAGTAACATCTTTTTGGAGACATCCCTCTGAGCATGAGAAACAAAAGAACAAATACACAAATGGGACTACATCAAACTAAAAAGCTTCTGCACAGTGAAGGAAACCTTCACCAAAAGACAACCTACTGAATGGGAGAAGATATTTGGAAATCATATATCTGCTAAGGGGTTAATATCCAAAACATATAAGGAACTCACACAACTCAAAAAAAAAAAAAAATCTGATCAAAAAATGGGCAGAGGACATGAGACATTTCTCTAAAGAGGACCTACAGATGGCCAATAGATATGAAAAGATGCTCAATGTCACTAATCATCAGAGAAATGCAAATAAAAACCACAGTGAGATACCACCTCACCCAAGTCAAAATGGCACCATGAATAAATCAACAAACAACAAGTGCTGGCAGGGATGTGGAGAAAAGGGAACCCTCGTGCACTGTTGGTGGGATTGCAGATTGGTGCAGCCACTATGGAAAACAGTGTGGAGGTTCCTTAAAAAATAAAAAATACAACTACCGTATGATCCGACAATTCCACTTCTGGTATTTATCTGAAGAAATCCAAAAAACACTAATTTGAAAAGATATATGCACCCCTATGTTCACTGCAGCATTATTTATAATAGTCAAGACATGGAAACAACCAAAATGTCCATCAATAGATGATTAGACAAAGAAATTGTGATACATTTATACAATGGAGTATTACTCTGCCATAAAAATGAAGGAAATCTTACCATTTGTGACAACATGGATGGACCCAGAGGGTATTGTGCTGAGTGAAATAAGTCAGACAGAGAAAGACAAACCATGTGATCTCACTTATGTGTGGAATCTAAAGAACAGAGTAAACAAACAAAACAGAAACAGACTCAGAGATGCAGAGAACATACTGATGGTTACCAGAAGGGAGAGGGTGAGGGGATGGGTGAAAGGCGAAGGGGAACATAGTCAGTACTATGCTGATAGGTTTACACAAGGACAGATGGTCACTAGGATGAGTGGGGTGATCACACTCTATGGCATAGAAGTGTCCAATCACTGTACTGTGCACCTGAAACTAACATGACCAATATAAGCTTGTGCGCCAGGTGTACAGAAATAAAAACCTATGTGATTCTTATCATTTTCTCCATTTAGTAAGGAAAAGAGAAATTTTCAACATTAATATGTGGACATAAATAACTTGGTGGCTATGGAAAGGCCTGGCCTGGTAAGAAGGATGCCTTCCTTTTGCATTTAACCTGACACTGAAGTGATTCATGGAGCCAGAGTTATCAGAATACATCACCCTAGAGTGCGCCCCAGAATATGCTGCCTCAGAAAACGTCACTTGGCATCAGGACTGCTTTGAGCGAAAGGCCACTGAGAATCAACACGCACAGGAAGAGCTCTTGCCTCTGCTTCTCTGCCTAAGAGCAGGCCGCACATTTCCCTTTGAGGAAGGTGCCCCCTCCGTGCACCAGGGTGAGGAGAGTGGTTCTCGTCATTGAAGGTGAGGGCTGGACCCCCCAGTCTCCCTGCTCCTTTCAGTTCCACTTCTTTTCTATGAATTCCGTGCACATAAATATTAACACAAATTGGGTGCCTTTCCTCCTATTAACCTGTCCTGCATTGGTTTCGTTCCTAGGCTCATGTACTGGACATAGGAGGCAGAGGAGCAGCTTTAGTCTCCGATGGAGCCATGGTCAGAACTCGGTTCTGTCACGAAGGTCCCAGTTTACAACACTGCAGCCTGACTTACTTAGAAAGGAAATCTGACAAATTAATCCACCGAGAAAGAGCAACAGGTTTGAGAAACAGGCTGGATGCGTTCCTCTCACTAAATACAGAAAACCAAGTCTGTGCTCCCAGCAGCAGGAGGGACAGCCCAGGCACCAGGGAGGCGGAGCAGGAACCCGGGGCTCCCGCCCCCCAACCTTCCAGGAGTAAGATGGCACCTCCTTACCCCCGAGTCTCATTAAATAACACCCCAGGTGTCCAGGACATCATACAAAATCACTGACCACGTCAAGAACTAGGGAAATCTCAACGAGAAGAAGAAAAAAAACAATGAGTAGACCCCAAACCAAAATGACGATGCAGTGGGAATTATCTACAAGGACATCTTTTCGGCTACAGTAAAAAGCTCCAGTGGATACAGTAACTGAAATGAGAAGCTCAAAGGGTTTGCTTAACAGCAGAACAGAAAAAACTGAGGGGAGGACCAGCAAATTTGAAAAGAGAAAAATGTAAGTCACCCAATCTGGACAACAGACATGAAATAAAACGAACGGACCCTGGGGGGGTCTGTGGGACTAGAGCAAAGGATCTAACATTCCTGTCATCAGTTCCAGAAGCAGAGGAAAAAGAAGGTGAGGCTGAAAAACTATTAGAAGAAACAATGCCTAAAAATTCTCCATCTGGCAGAAGATACAAACCTACATATTCAAGAGGTTAAGTAAACACCAAAAAAGATATACGCCAAGAAATCCAGGCCAAGATGCATCATAGTCAAACTTCTGAAAGCTACTCACATATAGACAAAGGGGACAACTTTAAAGCAGCCAGAGAGAAATAACACCTTACCTTCAGGGGAAAAACAATTAAAATGACAAAAGATTTCTCATCAAAAAGCAAAGAATGCAGCAGGAATTGCCACAACAGTGAAAGAAAATAACTGTCAACCAAGAGTTCTTCATCTGGCAAAAATATCCTTCAGGAGTGAAGGAGAGAATCATGACATTCTCAGAAAAAGGAACGCGAACAATTGGCTGCTAGCATATGGACCCTAAAAGAACGACTAAAGGGACTTCTTGCAGAATGGATGACAGAACCACAGACGGGCAAATGTGAGCTGTGAGAGAGGACTGAGTAGGCAGGAGGCGCGCCGCGGCCACGGGAGGGCTGTGCAGGGGCTGCGCACAGTCCGGCCTCAGGGTCCCACCGCCAGCACGCACGCCAGGCACCCACAGCCGGCAGGCAGGACGCCTCTGTCCTGAAAACAAAGCACTGACGTGATGATTGGGGGGTGGGGGGAGGCAGCCGGTTCCCTCTCCCGACCAGTCAAAGCCAAGGGTAACTCTACTCCCTTCCTGTCGGGCGGGGGACCCTGCTCGCTGCGCCATTTGTCGTGCACGGAGGCCTTCTCGCCGCGCCATCTTTCAGGCGGGGTGTCCTGTGGGGTCTCTGCTCCCGCTCCCCACACAAGAACGCAGGATATGGTGAGGCCGAAAAGGAACACCCACGGAGCCATAGGTAGGGGAGTCATACCACTATGGTCTCACTGGAGGCTGGGCCCACCGGACGTGTGACCTGCCGTCCGCCTTTCCGCCAACCGACCGACCGACGACTCTCCTCCACTCTCTTGACTCTGTTCCTCTCTCTCGGCCCTCCTCTTCTGCTCTCCCCGGCTCTGCTCGGCTCTGCTCGGCTCCTCGGCAATCCTCCGTAGCCGCAGCAGTTATACCAGTGGCCAATCGGCTAACCGGCCACAGCCGACGGCCAATCAGCCACAGCCGACGGCCATTCACCACCTGAGCCAGCACCTTTCCACGTGAGGCCGAGAGCCTGTAAACTACTTTCTGGGGCTCTGTCCCCACACTTCCCCAACGCCTGCCTCACACATGAGCATGGGACGCAGTTCTGCACGAGGATTAACACTATTTCTGAGGGACGGATGAGAAAGATTTTCCCTGCGGATAAAATCATATGCAATGGAATTAATATTCTCCTGTTCCCTGACTGTGGAAGGCAGTGTGACACCTGGAAATCAGGCAGGCAGAGCATGAGACGAGCTCACGCACAACAAAGAACAGACAGAAAGAACTTGATTCCTCACTATCACTGAAGGGCTGAACCAACCAAACTTAGCACCTTCAGGCTCAGGTCCATGAAACAATTTCTTATCTGCGTCCCAGCATCACATTACAATGCTGGCGAGCAGTCCAGTATACGAATCCACTGCAATTACAACCATTTCTCTATTATGGGGTCCTTAGGTTTTGTTTTTTCCCCCCCTCCTTATGAAGGATGATACAATGGCCATCTGTCAGCACGGAGCATTACCTGAAATTACAGACTTTGTTCCTAGAAGTGAAATGTGTCAAATGATACGAACATTTCTGATACGAAACATCAAACTGATTTTCAGAAACGGGGTTCTTATCAACGCCTCCCCCCCATGTGTGGATCTGGCCAGAGCAGAGGCTGTGGACTGTGCCCCAAGACTCATTACTGTCCCTTCATTCTTGTGACAGAACCTCAGTGTACAAATCCTGGTCAGTCCAAGTCAATCTTGGTGACCCCACTTCTCTTGCCAGTGACTGGTCAGAAGTAGGCACATGACCCAATCCTGCCAATGGAAAGAAATACTCCCAATTTTCTGGGTAAGGTTTTTATTCTTGAAGAGAACATGAGACGACATCCTCCACTGGGCATTACCACGAGTACTAAGCTGGACCAAGCCAGTCTGGGGACAAGCCAGTGGGTGGGTGGGGAGGTGGGAGTCTGAGGGTGTCTGAGCCCCTGAATTAAGCAGCCTCGAGGCTCCTTCCTCGGCGTCTTCTCATACAAGGTAACAGATTACACATACTCTTAAAACACTAAGTGGAAAGTCAGCGGTCAGCCATTGTTATTCCCCCAAGGTAAACCCAGCACTGCTAACGACATCACAACCCAGAATCCGGAAGGAAACAGACTCTGCACTGTCTCAAGTATGAAGATTAACTTAGGGTTTCAACAGACACTGTGGAGCTGTCACCTCTTTTCAAAAGAATTAGAGTTCAATGTTATTTGAAGAACATTTTACAAAATTACAGGGTCATTAATTTGGACTGTAGATTGGAAAAAAGCATGTTTAACTCAAAATGGTCTTCAAAGAGATAGCAAAAAAGAAGTGAACACAAGTGTGTTGTACTCACAGATCAAACACCAAGTAATGGAAGCCCTCTTCCGATATGCTGTCGTGAAGTCGCACTAAAAAAAGGAAAAAGAGAAGAAAGTTTGTGTTAGACGTGAGCCAAGGCACAGCACTGAGCCGGGCATGTGGGAGGCATTCGTCTCCTAACGAGCTGCTGGCAACTCTCCCTCAGCCTCTGCAGCCAGTGTCCTCACAGACAGGCCCGAGGTTTCATTCGGTTCTGACGAGTGTGAACTGTGGGTCATACTCAGATCAACCATCTTGTAAGTTGGAAGCACCTACATGTTATAAAATGGCTGAGAGGGTTAAATGAGACAAACTGAAACAATCCCTGTGAAGCTGGGTGAATACACGTAAATGTTATAGATCCACGTAGCCCAAGTCTCCAGGTTCTAACAACTGTCACGCTGAGAGGCTATTCCTCGCGCATCTGTTCACATCCTCGCACGGGGGATGCCACGCGTGCCTGTGTCACTACAACAGGCGGCAAGAGCAATCGCTATGAGAGTCTAGCAAACATCTCTTTGCCTCTGCTCTCCCCTATTTCACAGGAAAGTTCTACACAGCCAACTGTCAAACAGCCTTCATCACGCCGCTTCTAAACTGAAGTCACTCCAGTCCATTTACCAAGTCATACGCCCATGACTCACAACTAGAACTTTCAATAAAATAATCTGCTAGTTCCTCAAACTCATACCTTAAGTTTTCCCATGAGCTGGGCTTTCACTGAAAGTAAGCGAGAAACTGTATTTTCTGAATTGAAAACACTCACTGTGTACCCTAAACTCTAAAGTAAACCCCACATGTAGAACGTTCACACTTCTTTTGTGTCCCCGCCTCCCACGCACCCCCACAGATGGTAAATTCCTTCTTATTCTCCAAACCACCTCGGGTGCCGTGGTCTTCACAGGGCTACAGAGGGCGGGAAAAGCAGCCACTCACAGGATATAAAGCTTCTGAAAAGTCACCACAAAAGAACAATGATGTGTGCTACGACCTGTCCTCAGCATGCAGTGATGGCCACCACACGGAAAACGTGGATTCAAAGAAACATTTATGCTGTCACACAAACCACCACCGTCCACAGAGGGGGTTGGTAGAAGCCATGAAGCCCCAAGCTCACAGACTGTATGATGTCCAGTCTTTAACTCCAGCTATCTTGTCCTTGGATGTCGTCCTTGGCCATTAAAATCTTTTCTGAATCCACCTCCAAAATTTCTCCAAGGCAGAGAAGAGAGCCTTTGGCTTCACCCACAATCATAGAAGGTCATTTGCAGGTCGTGGATTTTCTGTATCAGCTTGGAGGGCTCTAACTCAGGTGACGGGGAGTGAGGCCATGCACGCCAGGCTCCAACCCCGTGTCCCTGGAGTGCGTGACAGGTAAACACAGTGGTCCCCTCTCCTGAGCCTGTCCCGCCAGTGTCACCCTACAAGAGTGCAGCACAGTTTGCTCTCCATAACCAACTCTAACACCTGCTCCCCCTCAGTCCCTGGGATTTCTGTCTCACCAACGCGACCAAGCAGGGGCCATGTTTCCTGAGTCTGTGCGTCCTTCAGAGACTTGGCACACAGTTTGTGCACGGTCTTTCCAACAACTGTGTCTGAGGACTTACTCTACCAGATGGGGGGCATTCTTCCATGTTTTGGGACAGAAACTGCCACCAAATCTCAGTGACCTGTGTGTGTCTGCAGTAAAATGACGGCTGCACAAATACTGTCCTGTAACTTCCGTCGTGTGCAGAGTGTTCTTCCACTTGTGAATATCAGAGGTGCCTGCTGCCTTCATTTAAGCTTGGGCTTCCTAAGAAAACCCCAAGTTTGGCTCTGTTCACAGTCATTCCACACAGTAAAGAAAGCTGGGCCACGACCGATGACTGTGACTTTCTTCAAAGACAGCATCACAGGCTCCTCACTGGGCGGCTGTAACACATCCTGTGTCTAATGAGTGTAAATAATGATACATCTACTCAATGAACTCCGACGGCTATTCTGTGAAAATAAGGTGGATTTCTATGCTGTCCAAGTTAAAAGGAAACGTGCAGATCACAGTGTGAGCAGGGCGAAATGACTACTTCTTTCTGCCACCATTTCAAGTTCAAAGCTTGCAGCGGACGGGGCCATCTCGGGTGCTCAGATCAGAGTTGTGGAGCTAAGCAGAGGTGGCTGTTCCAGGTGCCATGGGAGACAAGGAACTAGTTTCGAGTTACCTCTGACATCAAATGCTCTCAGTATGACGACTACTACTCAGGTAAACAAGGAAACAGTCATCATTTGGGAGTGAATTATTTTTTGAACACGTCAAGAGGTGCTCAGATGCAAGCCTGATGACTGAGCATATGATTTTG
Source organism: Rhinolophus sinicus (assembly GCF_036562045.2). Classification (NCBI taxonomy): domain Eukaryota; kingdom Metazoa; phylum Chordata; class Mammalia; order Chiroptera; family Rhinolophidae; genus Rhinolophus; species Rhinolophus sinicus. The sequence continues at coordinate 128,500,207 of NC_133757.1, forward strand.
TTTTAGTCAAACCCAGTTTCACAAAAGCATTTTGCCAGCAAGCATGTGGTAACAATTAAAGCCAAACCATTTGGCCAAGTTCACTGCTTTTGCATCACACAATCCCAAAATAATCCCCAACAGTTGTAGCCAGCCATGTGACCAGGTGAGATGAGCTCGGGATGAATGATGCCCCTGACATAGCAGGGAAAACTAGCATCATCTTTATTGGGATCAAACGTACACATTTACTTCCCTTATTCCTGCCTCCCTACTTCCTTCCACCCTTTTTAAAACTAAAGAACTGGAAAACCAGAACTAACTGAAATTGTCACACTTTTTGTTTATTAACCCAACTAAGTGATGCAGCCTTCACGTGGACGGCCATGTTTGTGACAACTCTGAGGATGGTGAGCTTCCGGTAACACTGTGAGCGCTTCAGCTGTTAGGCCCGGAGGTGCTGGTACGCCTACACAGAGGTCTGCACAGCCTGGGAACCATGCCCCAGAGCGGCAGACGTCATCAGCTCTCTTCACGCCCTTTCTGGCAGTCAGGAGTATCCACCTTCCATCCTCTTCTTGATAAGTGTGTCAAGGGTTGGAAACTGTGCTGATTTTTACAAAAGCTGACATTAACTATTCCCTGCAAATAACTGTCCATTCATTTTTACACCAAAGGAACCCATGGTGTTCTGTTCAGCACACACTAGCCCCCGCCGGCATGGCCAGCCCTGAGAGCCTGGTGCCAGCTGCTGCCGAGATGCCACGTTCTGGGCGTTCTGGGTGACTGCTCTGTCACTCCCACCGGCTACACACAGGGTGCACACACCCTAATTACAGTCACCCCCAGAATGCTTTTAGGAAGAAATGAGAAAAGCATTTGAGAAAACAGGTTATAGTACATCTTGGCAGCCACTCTTTTCTGAAGTTTGCTAGAAGGTAGAATTAAGTCCATGAATAAATGAAATGAGCTTTCCTAAATGGAAATAGTGCAATTTCTTTATCTATAATAAAATGTCAAATTCCAAGGCATTAAGTATAGGATTTATAAGGGGGAAGAAGGTGTTGCTGAGGCTAAAATATTTCCAGAGTTTAGTTGCCTCAAGGCCTAATCCTCTTCCTCTCTCTAGCGCGAAAGAGTTATCACCTAAGAGTTATCGGCCTGGCAGCTGAGTTGCAGCCCTGGGCACGGGCGAGGCATGGGCTTTGCCGCAGGTGCAGGCAGTGGGATTCGATCACATACTGCGATGCAAACATGGCAGCTGGTAAGTCAGATCCTGTTTCTGTTCCCATCGGCAGTCAGTTCTATTTCAGAGCGAGGCACGCACCAGCCAGCTTAGGCCTCCTCAAAGAGGGGCACCTACACTGAGTTCATCTGTTAATTTAAAAACATTGTATTTACTAGTCTCAGCCATCAGAACAGCCAAATGGCACCGCCGCAGGGAGAAAGTGTAGTCTACCATTACTGCTGGCTCTTTTGTGACAAAGTTGGTCACTTCTAGAGGGAAAACTTGTCAAAGAGAAAACTCAAAAGCACTGAAAACCAAATTCAAAATAAAACTAACATTTCTAGAAAGCTGAAGGCAAATCTGCATACATGCTTTGTTTTCCTTAATCTCTGTTTCTCGTAACATAAATAATACGGGTAACAAAACGACACCAATTTTTATTTCCCCAGTGTAATATACATCAATTTACATTTGTATATTTGAAAACTATGCGCACTGTGTTTCTTTGAAATATGAATCCATGTATACTCTTCATTTTATTTTAAATCGAGCAAAAAACAGGCAGATATAGACAAAGAGATGGTTCTTTGGCGGCTATTGTTGTCCAGGCCCAGAGTCTTACACTTTCATTTTCTTTACTTTAAACATGACAGGTCTAAAATTTGGGCATAAAAGCTTGGAATTTGGCTTAGCTGGAGAAGGCAAGCAAATAAACTGGTCAGACACAGAAATTGCAGTCTTCTCATGTTAGATATTTGAACAGAGATTCCTAAAATTGCATAACGGATGCAGATTTTGACAAAACACTTAGCAGTGTGCCCCATTAATAAATGATACATAGGCCACTGTTCAGTACCCAAAATTAAAATAAATTTAATATCAAGAACAAAAACACTGTTTTGTTAAAATTTCAAATACAGTATTTTCCTGTCATGACAAGAAAATCTTCTCCTTAAACCTAATCTTAAGTAACATTAAATTATATTTAAAGCAATTCATTACTTACACTTCAGAAAAAAATTGAAATTAAGAACTCTTGGAAAAAAAGTAAATGTATGAGGCGTGATCACAAAATACGGTGACTCCTGCTGCCGAGTGCCATCCAACGGAAAGGCAGGGCTCTTCAATATGGGAAGTGGCGTGTGGAACCTTAGTAACAGTGTGTGACAAGTTTCAGCTTGTTCGGTGCAGTCGGGTGTGAGCTACGGTTGAGAGAAGGTGCATTTTAAAGTGTGCCATAAATCATCGTCCATCGTGACCATGTTCCATGTCACACATCGCTTCTGGTATACGGCAATTTCTGTCAAATAAAAACATTACGGTGTGTCCTCTACCACCTTATTCACTGGATCTGGCACTTGCAACTTCTGGCTCTTCCCCAAAGTCAAAGTGATTCAGGACATGGAGGCAGCCACGACAGTGCAACTAAAGACACTCAGGAAAGAGGACTTAACAGAACTGCTACAGAAAAGTGGCAAGAACAATGGGGAAAGTGTGTTCGAAGTGAGGGGGAGTATTTTCGGGGGGATTAATGGTAATGTGTCTTTTACTGTAACACATTTTTAAAAAATGTAAACATTCACTGTATTTTTTTATCACACTCATAATTATTACATGAAAACTCACTGGGGAATGTTATCCATGTTAATTTTAAAACTATTCTAAAAGTACACACAAAAAAAGTCATTGGATCCCATGATCGGTCCTGAAGGTCAAAGTGCATGGACCGTGCTGACCATGGTCTCCATCCTTACCCCAGTTCCCACCCCACTTCCTGGTGCTGCAAGGTCAAGCTGAGATTAGCTTCAATACAGTTAGAATCCAGTTGGTCCGATTTAGGGCTGACTGGGAGAAACCATGATGCCTTCTAATGTCTCAGAATATTCACAGTGGCTTCTGGTTGGTCAAAATATTTATTACTTGGGAGAATTTCAATCTAAGGTAGAAGAAAGTGAGGATAAAAGACCAGTGACTGGGAACTACAGGACACCCAGCAACACCAATCACAGGCCACTACGGGCAACAGGAGAGGGCAGTCAGCTCTTCTGCGTGAAAGGAAAGAGTCACAGATGCCTAA